>NC_141876.1:224277455-224589642 GCF_056163025.1 Triticum urartu | reverse complement strand
TCCGATGATGAGCTAGTTGTGGCTCTCCACCTCCTGGTTGGGGACGACCAAGAGTACCCGCCGAATGTCTTCACTCCCTTGTTCCATCATAAGGATGGGGCGCTGGTCCTGGCCGCCAGGCCGACCTTTGACGAGTGCGGGCTGGTGCCGCCGGCGCCCATCGGGGCCCCTGCAGTGCCGACGCCAATGGAGTTGTCTTCTGGTGAGTCCCACGGGGAGGAAGAGGAGGAGGAGGAGGACTCGGAGATAACCCCCGAAGGGACGGGGAGACCTCCCCCTTGAGCAAAGCTGACATCCTCCGCACCCTTACTGACGATGACGAGGCTGACGCCCACCAGGAGAAGGGAGAGCATCTCGTTATCCCGACGAGGGACCGATCAGCGCTGATCTCCCGGGATGCTGCTTCTGCTCTGGCGCCGCCTGGAGCCGCTTCCAGCCCTACTACTGCTCCTGCTTTTGCTCCTGGAGCTGGCGCGCCCGCGCCTCGGGTCGCGAAGCTCTCCGGCTTCAGGCTCTTGAAGCGGAAGGGCTATGCTGCAGCGGATCAGTAAGTGTTCTCATCTTTCCTTGTTCTTGTTGCTGAATCTTGTTCCTGACTCTTCTTCCTTGTTGTGAAACTAGGCCGACGCATGCGACATAGAGGAAAAGGGAGAGCGAGGTGGTGCTGCTTGAGCCCAGGTCACGTCCTGCGGTTGCGTCCCTCTCCATGAGCAAAGGTGGGGATGGTGCTCGTGATTCTCCAGCCTGATCATCCTAGCGAGGCTGGGTGGAGCATCCTCGGGAGAAGTCAGCCCCCGAGGCCCCGCTGACTCGGGAGGTGCCAGGGTCCGGCTTAGGTGCTGAGGTCCAAGAGGCTCAGGAGCTTCCAGCTTGCCAGGCCATGGTGATGACGACGCCTATTCCTCCTCCTTCTGCCATGTCGCCAACCCCAGGTTCCTCTGCTTCTTCTGACGTCCTGGAGCAGGCCCTTTCTGAGATGGCCCAGCTGCAAGAAGATATTCAGAGCGCCGAATACCTCCTGGTGGCTGGGCGACTGGAGCTGGTCTCTGGTTGGTTCTATTCTGACATGTCTGTCGGGGCGGCGCTGAGCCAGGTCGCGGCGACCTCTGAGGGAGAGAAGCGGGCCACGGCTCAGGCAGCAGTTGCTCGCGAGGCGGCACTGAAGGACGCCGAGGCCACCCAAGATCGCTGTCGGGTGCTGGAAGCCAAGCTGAAGATCCTGCGTGACGAGCGTCCTAAAGCTTCCTTTGGCCGTAAGGCGGAGGAAGAGAGGATGAAGGCCCGGGAGGACGTCGTCAAGGGTCGCGACGCCGAGCTGGAGCAGTGGGCGCAGGCACAGGCTGCTGAGCACGGCCAGCTAGAGGAGCTGGAGCAAAAGGTGCAGGTGGAGAAGGCTGATCTTGATGCCAAGGCGAAGGTCCTGGCCGAGGACTGTGTGGCCTTCGCGCTTCTCAAAAAGAGGTCCCGCAAGGCTCTGAAGTCACTCTATGAGAAGGGCTTGGAGAAGCCGCTGGCCACCACTAAGGACTGTCCCACCCTGTTGCTTCCCTACTTGGTCAAGGCGCTTGAGGAAGCCGTGACTGGCATCGGCCCCATGGCAGAGGAAGAGGCTTGTGTCCTTTCTTCAGCCGTGCTGACGCACATCTTCAGTCACCTCCATCTTCGCGATCCTGCCACCCGCCTTGACGAGCTGCTGGAGCCCGTGGCTGATGAATACTACACAGCCACGGCCGCAGCCGTGAAAGGTCAGGTGGAAGCCCTACTGAAGAAGTTCGACGCCTTCGCTCTATGCCTTCGACTAGTGGTGCCAGTGAAGGCGACGCCACACAGGGGCGCCTCTTGCTGGTGCCGGCGGTATCCAGGGATGACTATATTGCGGCTCCTTTCCTGTTAAAACTCCTGCAACATGTAACGTGCCTCGTGGAGGCGTTTAAACTTGTGTTTGATGTTCGGGGAACAATATGTCTTGTAATATTTGCTTTGAGATTTTGCGATTTCCTTCCCATTTGCTTTATGTTCTACGTCGGCAGAGCCCGGCCACACGCATACCTCAGCCGTTGTTGGGTTGTCCGGAGACTAGGACGAGCCCAAGGAGTGAGGGGCTACGTGACTAGGTAGGCTCCTGAGTCGCGATGCTCAGGAGTCCCCCTTGACGCGCAAACAGCTTATAGGAAAGAGGCGCAGCGATAGATCTAGTGTTCTACGTCCGCAGGGCCTGACCCCGCGCATACCTCAACCGCCGTTGGGCCGAACGGAGACCAGGACGGACCAAGGAGTGAGGGGCTACGTGGTCAGTTAGGCTCCTAAGTCGCGATGCTAAGGAGTCCCCCTTGATGTGCAAACAACCTTCATACCTTTGTCCTCGCCGAGGCTCAGCTCGGGAGGGGCACGCGACGACCTGGTCCGAGGGACCTGGCAGGGTGGTGTACGCTTGGGCGTGACCGGAGCGCAGCCCCCGTGCCTAGCCCCCTCGCGCGGCCCTCCCGAGGGTAGGCGTTGCGATGAGGCCAGACAGCGAGCCCGGAGGCTCCCTGAGGTTGATACGGCCATGAGGACGCCCTCAGTTGTTTATCACCAGGATGGACCATGGCGCTTCCGCACTTGCACGGGCATAGCTGCTCCTCGGCAGTGTCGACTGCCAGCGTGGAGGATGGTGCTTCCACTGGTACGTGGGAGGGGACTCCCTACTGCGGAGAGCCCCCGGGGCATGTACAGCCCCGCCCTAACACGTGGCTTACACGGCAGGGCTAGAAAAGGTGTGTCTAGGCACACGTGAGCCAGCGCGGGACTCACGAGGCCCTACCTCAAGGCGGGTTGCGCCTGGTCTTGATTCTTGTTCGCTGCGTTGGACCTGCGAGGTGGTCAGACAACCTGCGCCGAATGAATCTCCTGAGGTTATCCCATGAGAAAGCCACACACTAACGGCCCGCCAAACAGAGCTCAGCCATTGGATTTATTGATGCTGCAGGGATGGGCCCGAGTAGAGACGCCGTGCCTAACCCTCTCATGTGAAGGGTCCTGAAGAAAGACGACCTGCACACCGCTCCTATGGTGGGTGACAATCAAGCAGGTGATAACCATAGATCAATTATGCATCGAAAACAAACATGCCACTTGGTCAGGGCCGAGCGGCTTGGGGATGATGCAGCCCGAGGGGCGCTCCCAGCAAGGTAAGTTAAAGACATAAAAAGGAAAGGATACATGCCACAGGGACGGACCCATGCTGCCTAGGAATGATGCAGCCCTGGGGGCGCTCCCAGCTAAATAAACTTGGGAAGTGTCACCTGGTTCCATTGATGAAGGGGTGTTGAGGCAGCTGAAGGGGCGCGGCGAAGGGGTTGCTCCTTACGAGCCACCGGGGCCCTGAGCCTCAGGAGGCTCTAGGGGATCCAGGCGGTTCCCTGAGGACCGTCGCCATCTCTGCCAGGACTACGTGGTGCTTGGCCTCCTGACCCGCCATGACGCTCCGCAGGTTGTGCTGGAAGGCAGCAGCCATGCTCAGCAGGCCGAACGACATGCTAACGTAGATGTGAGGTGGACCTTCGCAGCACCCAACACGCGAAGGCCAAAAGCACTCCTGAGATGCGGCTCGGTTGATCCCTGGTATGTCGATGCAGACGCGCAGCTCACCACCCTCGCCAGGGCGGGGAGCAACGCCAGGTGGGGAGCAGTCACCGCCTATTGCTCTTGCTTCCTGAAGCTCCTGAGATACCTTGGTGATGAACTCCTGGGCACTGGGCGCTCCTTGCCCAGTGTCCTCCTGAGGGAGACATGCCGCAAAGCACACCCCCAAGTGGTGCCCGAGCGCCTCCCTCGTAACGTTGGCGCGGTCTCAGTCCCTCCAGAAGAGAGCCCCCGAGCCCTGCCCGAGGAGGGCGTTGGGCGCGCCTTCCTATGCGATATAGGGAGGCGCCCCAGGCGCAGGCGCTGATCCTGACGAGGTACCACTTGCGGCACTGCCCTCCCGAGGTCCGGCACGGAGTTGCTGCTTCTTCTTCTTGGGAACGACCTCAGGAGGGTACCGAGCTGCATTGTTGTCGGGGTCTTCGGTTCACGTTTCTTGGAAGGCACGCTCAAGGGAGCACACCGCATCTCTATCTTCGCAAGGGACTGTGATGATCCCGCCACTCCCTAGCGTCTTTAGGACATTGTAGCCGTGGTGCGTCACTGCCATGAACTTGGCCAGGGTTGGGTACCCGAGGATGGCATTGTACGATAGAAGGATGTGGGCGACATCGAAGTCGATGAGCTCGGTGCTATAGTTGTTGCGTTCTCCAAAGGTGACTGGGTGGCGGACCTGACCTATCGGCATGGTGGAGCTCTCGGTCACTCCTGAGAAAGGCTTGGTAGGTTGGAGCTGATCGTAGGGCACTTGAAGGTTGTCGAACGTCTCGACAGAAAGGACGTTGAGCCCTGTGCCGCCGTTGATGAGGGTCTTGGTGACTCGCACGTTGGTGATGACGGGCGAACAAAGCATTGGGAGAGCGCCAGTGGTAGCTGCACACTTGAGCTGATCTGCCGAACTGAATGTGATGACAAACCTGCACCACCTGAGCGGGCGAGTGGTCTCGAGCTTGGGGAGGACCGCGTTCACCTCGCGAGCAAACTGCTTGAAGATACGCTGTCAGGCTGGGTCTTGAGCTCTGCCCAAGATGTAGGTGATAGCACGCGGCTCTTGGAAGCCCCCAGCCCCCTCGTCTTGATGGTGGTCGTCCTTCCTTCTTGGAGGTGGCGGTAGTGGAGGAAGACCAGGGTTGCCCTGAGGGCGATCCTTGCGGGGTTGATCTCTCCAGGCGCTCTCGCAAGGCTAATCTTGCCATCGGTCCTCACGAGGTCAGTCACGCCACTCCCGGCATCGGCCATGGTCGTCCCAGCGTCCTCCGCCACGTCCTCCTCCTAGACCGTAACCTCAGTCGTTGCGCTCGGGGCGTCGACCGAAGCGTCCGTCGCGAATGGCCCTGAGCTCTTGACAATCCTTGGTGTTGTGGATGTGCATGTTGTGGAAGGCGCAGAACGGTCGGCTACCTTTGGATGACTCAGGCTGGTCCCTGCCGCGCTTCATGTCCGGCTCCGCCGTGATCACGACGACTCCCATGCGCTACACGTCCTTGGCCTTGGATTTTGTAACGCCCTCGATGCGGCTCTATCTCCCACGTGTCGAAGCACGACTTAGAGGCATAACCGCATTGAAAGCAATGTCGCAAGTGAGGTAATCTTCACACAACCCATGTAATACATAAGGGACAAAGATACATAGTTGGCTTACAATCGCCAATTCACACAAATACAAGAATAAAGCATTACATCGTCCAGATACAATCAAGGTCCGACAGCGGAACCAAAATAAAAGAAGAACCCCAAATGCTACACAGATCCCCGATCGTCCCGACTGGGCTCCACTACTGATCAACTGGAAACGGAACAACATAAAGGACAAGATCTTCTCACTCAGCAATCTCACACCCTCGCGATCAAGACTATTTAAGCTTATGGGTAAGGTAAAAGGTATGAGTTGGAGCTGTAGCAAGCGACTAGCATATATGGTGGCAAACATACGCAAATGAGAGTGAGAAGAGAAGGCAAAGCATGGTCGATAAAAGTATGATCAAGAAGTGATCCTAGAACAACCTACGTCAAGCATAACTCCAACACCGTGTTCACTTCCCGGACCCCGCCGGAAAGAGACCATCACAGTTACACACGCGGTTGATGTATTTTAATTAAGGTCAACTTTAGGTTTTCTACAACCGGACATTAACAAATTCCCATCTGCCCAGAACCGCGGGCACGGCTTTCGAAAGTTCAAATCCCTGTAGGGGTGTCCCAACTTAGCCCATCACAAGCTCTCACGGTCAACGAAGGATATTCCTTCTAGCGGGAAGACCCGATCAGACTCGGAATCTCGGTTACAAGACATTTCGACAATGGTAAAACAAGACCAGCAAAGCCACCCGAATGTGCCGACAAATCCTGATAGGAGCTGCACATATCTCGTTCTCAGGTCACACTCAGATGAGACTAGCTACGAGTAAAACCAACCCTCAAGTTTCCCCGAGGTGGCTCCGCAGGCAGCTCAGTTCGGACCAACACTCAGAGGAGCACTGGCCCAGGGGGGTTAAAATAAAGATGAGCCTTGGGCAGGCCTACCCAAGGGAAAGAAAAGGCTAGGTGGCAAATGGTAAAACCAATGTTGGGCATTGCTGGAGGAGTTTTATTCAAGGCGAACTGTCAAGGGGTTCCCATTATAACCCAACCGCGTAAGGAACGCAAAATCCGGGAACATAACACCGATATGACGGAAACTATGGTGGCAAGAGTGGAACAAAACACCAGGCATAAGGCCGAGCCTTCCACCCTTTACCAAGTATATAGATGCATTAATTAAATAAGAGGTATTGTGATATCCCAACAAGTAAACATGTTCAAATAAGGAACAGCATCTCCATGTTCCAACAAGGAACAAACTTCAATCTTCACCTGCAACTAACAATGCTATAAGAGGGGCTGAGCAAAGCGGTAACATAGCCAAACAACGGTTTGCTAGGACAAGGTGGGTTAGAGGCTTGGTTCAACAATATGGGAGGCATGCCAAGCAAATGGTAGGTATCGCAGCATAGGCATAGCAAAAGAGCGAGCAACTAGCAAGCAAAGATAGAAGTGATTTCGAGGGTATGGTCATCTTGCCTGAGATCCCGCAAGGAAGAAGAACGAGTCCATGAAGAAGACAAACGGACGTAGTCGAACGGATCCTCACAACGCAACATTAACGGAACCAACCCGAAGAAGCAACACCGGAAAGAAGCAAACAACATAGTAAACAACCACCACATAGACATGGCATGATGCACAAACAAGTATGATGCATGTCCGGTTTAAAGAGGTCATGGCATGGCAAAGTGCACAAGCAAAACTACAAGTTAAGTGGAGCTCAATATGCAACTCCGTTACATATTGACGAAACACCACATTCAAGTTATTTAGTTCGATCTCGTTTATGTACCCAACAACATTAAATGTTTGTTAGCATGGCAAGGGGTGAAGCAAATGAAAACTACCTATCTAGTCATGTTTAAATGAGGCCGGAGACAGCAAACAACAATTCCGGTAAATCCCCATATGCATAAACAATTAAAATGCCGACAACTATTTAAACATTTTTAAATGCTGTTATCATGATGCGGATGACATGAACAAGTTTAAGCAATTTTTATTAAAAGTTGACAAGAGCATTATGAAGCATTTGTCACCATGGTAGAAAGAAAGGGGTGCCACGGCGACGAAACGGAAATGATGCCATGGCAACATTCCGGTTCCGGTAACTCGATTGAGATGTCGGGGAAAAGAAAGTGTGACGGGAGCGAAACACGGAAGGATGGTGGGATGATCCCGGATACCGGGTTCCCACGGGTCGACGACATGGCAAACGAGGGGAGACGTGTAATGAAAACTCGGACACGGTGCCAACGCGGGCATCACATACAACATGCATTTGTCCACGATCATCGTCTCGGGGTTATACCTTCAGAGCATGCAAGGGGGACGGTTCTCGTTCGTAGAGGGAAGCAGTCGTTCTTGGGACTTTCGTAGTGGAAGTAGGGGTACATGATGATGGTAGAGGTACTCGCGACGGTAGTGGTACATGTTCGTTTTCGGAGAGGTACTTGACGGATCCAACGTTCTCGAGGCGACGGTAGTGGTACTTGGCAAAACGCATGTCAACGGTTGTTGTACTCATATCGTCATGGAGGTAGTCATTCACTCGATGGTCTTATCGGAACATCATCAATGGTAGAGATCCACCTTGTCATTCCGAAGGGGTACTTGTCGTCGTGGTACTTGGAAAAAACACGTCGAGGGTTCTTGTACTCGCATCATTGTGGAAGTAGTTGTTCGGGCTCCCGTGTGAACTTGCCGGTCTTGGTCTCTGCAGCGTAGTTGTGCAAAAATGTCGTCGGGCTTGGACGAATCCAGAGGCGTGCACGAGCGGTGGTGATCTTGGAGGTATGTGACCGAAGCATGGAGGTGTTCACGGTCAACGAAGGGACGTACGTGCGGCCGGATCTGGCAGGCAGCAGCACTGCTCGTCCTTCTCGGTTGAGGCCGAGGCGAAGCAGGGCATGGTGAGCAGACAGCGAGGCAAGGAAGCTTGGGGCGGCTGCGTGCCTCCAGGAGCGATGTAGGGCTGCAGGCGCGCGTGGAGAGAAACCCGGTAGGGGAGCTAACGAAGGGGAACGAAGGAGGCAAGGAGGTGCAGCCGCGGACTGGACTCGGGCAGGAGCGGCAGAACGGAGCAAAGCAGCAGCGCTCGTGCTCAGAGGCGGGGCAGTGGCTTCGCGGCGTAGACGGAAGAAGAGGGCGACGTGAGGCAGGGGCGTCGGAGTTGGCCTCCAGTGGCGGCTAGGGAGGTCCGGCGCGGCGGAGGGAACAACCACGACGGACGCTGGTCGTCGACAGGGTCGCAGAGGATGGTGGGAAGGTGAGGGCGCGAGGAAGGAGGGCGGCGGCACTGGCAGGTCGGGTCGCCGGCGCGGGCGCCATGGCCGGAGACGGGGAGGCAGCGGCGAGGTCTTGCGGCATTCATGGCGGGGCAAGGCAGCACCGCGAGGGGAGGAGGTTGCTGGAGGTGGCGCTTGGCGGCGGTGTCTGCGATGGAGGGCTTGACGAGAGGTGGAAAAGGGATCGGGAGAGAGAGATCGAGGAGAGATCGTGCGCGAGCCTTCTCCCTGGCGGCGGTGGATGAGGACGAGAGGGAGAGGGTGAGATCGAAGGAGATGGTGGACTCGGTCGGGCCTAGGGTTAGGCAGGGAGTAGGTCGGCGCTGGATGGGCCTTGGGGCCGGCCTGTGTGTGGGGAAAATTGGCTGACGCAGAAAATGGCCTAGGGAGGCCCTGTTGGGCTCTCTGCTTTCTCTCACTCTTTCCCATTTAAAACAAAACAGAAAAAGAGAAAGAGAAGAAAGAGAAGGTAGGGGAAGACTCTGGGCATGGGGATAATTTTCACGAACTCGTGAAAATGTGCACGGCCCGAGAAAATAGAAAAGGTCAAGTTTGAAAGATTAAATTCAAATTCATTTGAATTTAATTCAAAAGGTTTGAACTAGGACAGGTTTTTCGAAGTGCCCAAAAATGTTGAGAAATTAGGTGGAGCTCCGAAAAATGAAGAAAAGATATATGACAAAGTTAGAGACCAAGAGTTGAGAAGGAAAAAAGGCTTGGGATATCTGCAAGTGTGTTATGGTTAATACCAAATAAATGGAAAATTTACTATAGCTCTCTAAATATCGAGAGGATATGTTATAAAGAGAAATCACTCTTCCCTCGATTTAAATGGATCGAAGATCCACACAATTTATTTAGTTGAGATGCAGAAGATTTATGAGATGATGGCATGATGACATGATGCAATGCACATGATGCAATGATGAAAGCAAAGAACCAAACAAATCACACGACGAAACCCGGAATCCCTAGAAGGCAACTGAAACTCCGGTCTTGGGGCGTCACAACACTCCACCACTAGGAGAGGATCTCGTCCCGAGATCTAGGATGGCACCGGAGAGAAACGAAGGTGGAAGAGAAGAGGTAAAACTAAGTTTCTTCCTGTGCAAACGAGTGAAACCAAAGAACCTTGAAGGGTTGAACAACTTGAAAGAAAGAATACAACGGAGATGAACAAAGTTGAAAACACTCCGTTAGAAAAAAAGAGGAACAAGGAACCTTACGGGAACCTTGTAGGTTGAAAGACATAAGAAAAAGGGTTGCAATGGACAAGAAGTACACACAAGCACCCCGGTTGAAACGAGATGTACAAAGAACGATAAGGATCAAATATGACAACACTTCGGTTGGAAAAGGAAGGTAAAGAATATGAGCTTGGAAAAAAATGAAAGCACTTGGATGAGAGTCCGGTTAGAAGAGGAATAATAGACACAAGACTCCGGTTAAACAAGATAGAGAAGGAATAAGAATGATATAAATTGGACAACACTCCGACTGTAAATGAAATGAATTGAATATGAACTAGACAAGATGAGAGTATGCTTGATGAAATCAACAACACACTGCCCCCGGAACTATTGAAAGAATTGCACGAGGGGTAAGAAGATTTGAGACAGCACTCCAGTTGAGAATGGAGGCAAAATTTGATAAGATGAGAGAGCTCGAAAAAAACACGACACTCCGGTTGAATGGATAAGCAGAGAAAATAACATGATCTTCACAATACGAGATCATGAGTGAAGAGAGCATCATCACAATGCCTCCGGAAGAAATGAAAGAAATGAATATACTGAATGGAGGAAAACAAGATCTTAAAAGAGCACGTTTACACGAGATGCTAGAACGGAGTCATTGGACTATCAACAACGAAAGGATAAGCTTGTTATGGCCTTATGTAAAACATCTCAAAACCTTGAGGTGAAATTCTGCCACTACGGGAACGATAGATTGGATTGATATCAACAAGGAGACGAGAAACTTATTTCACCGGGGGAATAGATGAAGAACTTGGGTCATTTATGAGCACCATAAATAGCAACAATCCATAGGGAAAGCTTTAGGTGAAATATAACCCAAGCTAACTACAATGACGAGGTTGATGGATTTAAAATATCTCATTCTTGATAACTTGTGAATCACGAAGCACGAAGGGAAATTATCGAGAATGACATAACACCACCTCAAAAGATATGCGTGAAAGAATTGCACTCCGGATTGCAAGATGAAGAATGCTTGAGCTCCTCTGAAAAGAATCTCAATGAACACTTCGAGAAGGAATTAAATTCTTGATGAACCAACATGTAGAGTCTGCATGAAGAACTCCGGTAACAAAAGAAATGATCAAACGGAAGGAAAGAGAGGTCGAAAACACAAGGTGAATCCTTGCAATGATTAGATGGATCTTCGTGATGAAATAAATTGAGAGAGCTTGGAAATCCGGAAAAGAAAAGATGAAACAATTGAAACCATGATTTTTGATGAGGCTCCGGAATAAGGAATTAATCACTTGGATGAAACAAGAATAAGAATTACATTATGCTTAACCTTCACCAATTTAGATTGATGACAAGCAACGGATCGCATACAACTTATTCTCAAAGAAAGGATTAGGATAGATATGGTGCCAACTTGAGAAGGTCTTCAATGAACCACCGGTGGAATCGAAACAACGAATGAATTGGTATGATAAGGAAGAAAGAGAAATCTTAAAAGAACCACCGTAAGAATTGAACAACGAATGAAGTAAAAGGATGAATTACCGGTAAGAATTGTGACATGAAAGAAGCAAAGGCACAATTCACCGGGAAGAATATGATGAACGAATGAAGATACTTGAGGGTATTTAGACACAAGTGGACGAAGAGATCAAGAACTGCTTAGATAAAACTTGAATGAAGCACCGGTAAGATTAGGAGAACGATAACTGAAAGCTGGGAATGAATAATTATGAGATGATGGGCTCCCGAGAATCAAACTGAAAATACTCTGAATTACTCCGGATGGGTGAAAAGAATTCTGACAATCGAAAACAATTATGAGAGGATGGCCTTGAACTAGAACCACGAATCTCTGAGAGAACGGATAAGATATAGAGGTAAAAACTCCTCTTCGGTCTTCAAATGTTGAGAATGACGATGAGAAACACCACCATGAATTGTTTAGACCTCCGGAAGAATCAAAACGAAGAGGTTGAGCCAACGATGAAAAGAATTTGAATGATCTTGGAGAAAAACATATGACAGACGATGAATCATTCTTACGTCAAATTTGAAATGAATTTAGGATAGCTCCGGTAAAATTAGAAGAGTCGGGTAAGTTCCTGGAAAATGACCTGTGGGTTAGGGCCCACTCAAAAGAAACACCGTTGAAATGATTTAAAGAGAGGATTGCATAGGTTGAATAAAATGGCTTGAATGAGATAACACCTCAAGATATCCTGGATGGATTGGTAATGGAGACACAAATCTTTTGAGATATCTTCAGCACTCCGGAACAAATGAATAACGAGAAGTGAATGAATATGAGGAGCACCGGCATGAGAGGGTATTTGGAACGAGGAAGAAAAAAGATATGATCAATAACGCTTGAATTTAAACCACCGGAGAAGAAAAAGAATGAAGAATGATGAACTAGTAGAACATCTTCTTGAGAACCACCGGGTAAGAATAGAGAAACTTCCATCAATAAATGGATAGTTGATTAAGAAATCCGAGTCCTTGAAGAAACAAGGGTGGGAGGGCGGGAAAAACAAAGGCAACTTGGAGACGGATGAAACCAACACCGTTGAGAAGAACTGATAATTGATCTTGCGAATGTTGAAGTGATCGGGTCCACTTGAAGAGAGACACACCGGTGAAAAAGGATTGACAAAACAATCTTGATGATCAAGAAGGATTGGTATCCACATAGGAATATGAGAACACCACTTAGGAAAGGTATGGAATCAACTCTTGACTTCGAAGCAACTCGAATACCACAACTCAAAACAAAACAAAGGATTGGCTTGCGGAATAAGCCGGAACAAACATATGATAGAGATTTTGTCCGAAGTTTTCGTGGTGGGGCCTACACGGGCTCGATCGTACAGCACCATCATGTACAAGGCAGTGCACATGACATACGAAGCGTCCCAGAGTCGGCATAGCCAAGGACTCTTTAAGACACAACGAGACCACTGTAAAATCAACCGTGAATAGGTGGACCACTAGACGTCGAACCCCAATTTCATATCATACATCTGTCGGAAAGATATCCTAAGAGCTTCTTGAAATCCCACTTATAAACTCCCGAAATTTTCCCAGTTATGCAATCAGGTGTTGGGGATACAGGGGAAGCATAATATCTCACCCAAAACTAACAAATCCTACATCCAGCTGTATCCATCCTTCAACACATAACCAAGAAACCTTCGGAAATCGACTACCTCAACCTTCGAAAAGCATCCGTTATACTCCCGAACTCCCGCCCCAGTACTGGGTGGCGTCGAGGTTATCTCACCAACAACTGCATAAAAGAGATTTTTGATGTTGGCGAAACTAATCTCAGGTATTCCAGAACTGCAACGATAAAATTGTGACGACAACACCTCGGAGCTCAACTCCCCGGGACACTGCCACAACCCCTAAATGACAGGAGGCACCAAGAACAATGTTCTCATCACAAATCGATCGGAACAATTCCAAGATACCCACGTGATCCTAAATTTTTTTAGTGAAATTTGAGAAGAGAAGAGACAAAACTCTACGTCAGGATGCCTTACCAGAGCGATGAAGGGACTGAGGAGTAAAAAGAATTCCTAAACTCTCCGATATATAATTCCTAAATGACTCAAAACATTTTTCTAGACTCAACAACGTCAGCTAATTCGATCAAGCAGTGGGGGCTCCTAAGGTCGGGGAAGGCTTTGATTACCAACTTGTAACGCCCTCGATGCGGCTATATCTCCCACGTGTCGAAGCACGACTTAGAGGCATAACCGCATTGAAAGCAATGTCGCAAGTGAGGTAATCTTCACACAACCCATGTAATACATAAGGGACAAAGATACATAGTTGGATTACAATCGCCAATTCACACAAATACAAGAATAAAGCATTACATCATCCAGATACAATCAAGGTCCGACTACGGAACCAAAATAAAAGAACCCCAAATGCTACACAGATCCCCGATCGTCCCGACTGGGCTCCACTACTGATCAACTGGAAATGGAACAACATAAAGGACAAGATCTTCATCGAGCTCCTCCTTGAGCTTGGTTGCGTCATCTGTACGGTTCAACGGCACCTGCAAGCTGGTTTTGGAAGTATCTGTGAGTCACGGGGACTCAGCAATCTCACACCCTCGCAATCAAGACTATTTAAGCTTAAGGGTAAGGTAAAAGGTATGAGTTGGAGCTGCAGCAAGCGACTAGCATATATGGTCGCTAACATACGCAAATGAGAGCGAGAAGAGAAGGAAAAGCACGGTCGATAAAAGTATGATCAAGAAGTGATCCTAGAACAACCTACGTCAAGCATGACTCCAACACCGTGTTCACTTCCTGGACCCCGCCGGAAAGAGACCATCACGGTTACACACGCGGTTGATGTATTTTAATTAAGGTCAACTTTAGGTTTTCTACAACCGGACATTAACAAATTCCCATCTGCCCATAACCGCGGGCACGGCTTTCGAAAGTTCAAATCCCTGTAGGGGTGTCCCAACTTAGCCCATCACAAGCTCTCACGGTCAACGAAGGATATTCCTTCTAGCGGGAAGACCCGATCAGACTCGGAATCTCGGTTACAAGACATTTCGACAATGGTAAAACAAGACCAGCAAAGCCACCCGAATGTGCCGACAAATCCTGATAGGAGCTGCACATATCTCGTTCTCAGGTCACACTCAGATGAGACTAGCTACGAGTAAAACCAACCCTCAAGTTTCCCCGAGGTGGCCCCGCAGGCAGCTTAGTTCGGACCAACACTCAGAGGAGCACTGGCCCAGGGGGGGTTAAAATAAAGATGACCCTTGGGCAGGCCTACCCAAGGGAAAGAAAAGGCTAGGTGGCAAATGGTAAAACCAATGTTGGGCATTGCTGGAGGAGTTTTATTCAAGGCGAACTGTCAAGGGGTTCCCATTATAACCCAACCGCGTAAGGAACGCAAAATCCGGGAACATAACACCGATATGACAGAAACTAGAGTGGCAAGAGTGGAACAAAACACCAGGCATAAGGCCGAGCCTTCCACCATTTACCAAGTATATAGATGCATTAATTAAATAAGAGGTATTGTGATATCCCAACAAGTAAACATGTTCCAACAAGGAACAACATCTCCATGTTCCAACAAGGAACAACATCTCCATGTTCCTTCACCTGCAACTAACAACGCTATAAGAGGGGTTGAGCAAAGCGGTAACATAGCCAAACAACGGTTTGCTAGGACAAGGTGGGTTAGAGGCTTGGTTCAACAATATAGGAGGCATGACAAGCAAGTGGTAGGTATCGCAGCATAGGCTCAGCAAAAGAGCGAGCAACTAGCAAGCAAAGATAGAAGTGATTTCGAGGGTATGGTCATCTTGCCTGAGATCCCACAAGGAAGAAGAACGAGTCCATGGAGAAGACAAACGGACGTAGTCGAACGGATCCTCACAACGCAACATTAACGGAACCAACCCGAAGAAGCAACACCGGAAAGAAGCAAACAACATAGTAAACAACCACCACATAGACATGGCATGATGCACAAACAAGTATGATGCATGTCCGGTTTAAAGAGGTCATGGCATGGCAAAGTGCACAAGCAAAACTACAAGTTAAGTGGAGCTCAATATGCAACTCCGTTACATATTGACGAAACACCACATTCAAGTTATTTAGTTCGATCTCGTTTATGTACCCAACAACATTAAATGTTTGTTAGCATGGCAAGGGGTGAAGCAAATGAAAACTACCTATCTAGTCATGTTTAAATGAGGCCGGAGACAGCAAACAACAATTCCGGTAAATCCCCATATGCATAAACAATTAAAATGCCGACAACTATTTAAACATTTTTAAATGCTGTTATCATGATGCGGATGACATGAACAAGTTTAAGCAATTTTTATTAAAAGTTGACAAGAGCATTATGAAGCATTTGTCACCATGGTAGAAAGAAAGGGGTGCCACGGCGACGAAACGGAAATGATGCCATGGCAACATTCCGGTTCCGGTAACTCGATTGAGATGTCGGGGAAAAGAAAGTGTGACGGGAGCGAAACACGGAAGGATGGTGGGATGATCCCGGATACCGGGTTCCCACGGGTCGACGACATGGCAAACGTGGGGAGACGTGTAATGAAAACTCGGACACGGTGCCAACGCGGGCATCACATACAACATGCATTTGTCCACGATCATCGTCTCGGGGTTATACCCTCAGAGCATGCAAGGGGGACGGTTCTCGTTCGTAGAGGGAAGCAGTCGTTCTTGGGACTTTCGTAGTGGAAGTAGGGGTACATGATGATGGTAGAGGTACTCGCGACGGTAGTGGTACACGTTCGTTTTCGGAGAGGTACTTGACGGATCCAACGTTCTCGAGGCGACGGTAGTGGTACTTGGCAAAACGCATGTCAACGGTTTTTGTACTCATATCGTCATGGAGGTAGTCATTCACTCGATGGTCTTATCGGAACATCATCAATGATAGAGATCCACCTTGTCATTCCGAAGGGGTACTTGTCGTCGTGGTATTTGGAAAAAACACGTCGAGGGTTCTTGTACTCGCATCATTGTGGAAGTAGTTGTTCGGGCTCCCGTGTGAACTTGCCGGTCTTGGTCTCTGCAGCGTAGTTGTGCAAAAATGTCGTCGGGCTTGGACGAATCCAGAGGCGTGCACGAGCGGTGGTGATCTTGGAGGTATGTGACCGAAGCATGGAGGTGTTCACGGTCAACGAAGGGACGTACGTGCGGCCGGATCTGGCAGGCAGCAGCACTGCTCGTCCTTCTCGGTTGAGGCCGAGGCGAAGCAGGGCATGGTGAGCAGACAGCGAGGCAAGGAAGCTTGGGGCGGCTGCGTGCCTCCAGGAGCGATGTAGGGCTGCAGGCGCGCGTGGAGAGAAACCCGGTAGGGGAGCTAACGAAGGGGAACGAAGGAGGCAAGGAGGTGCAGCCGCGGACTGGACTCGGGCAGGAGCGGCAGAACGGAGCAAAGCAGCAGCGCTCGCGCTCAGAGGCGGGGCAGTGGCTTCGCGGCGTAGACGGAAGAAGAGGGCGACGTGAGGCAGGGGCGTCGGAGTTGGCCTCCAGTGGCGGCTAGGGAGGCCCGGCGCGGCGGAGGGAACAACCACGACGGACGCTGGTCGTCGACAGGGTCGCAGAGGATGGTGGGAAGGTGAGGGCGCGAGGAAGGTGGGCGGCGGCACTGGCAGGTCGGGTCGCCGGCGCGGGCGGCATGGCCGGAGACGGGGAGGCAGTGGCGAGGTCTTGCAGCATTCATGGCGGGGCAAGGCAGCACCGCGAGGGGAGGAGGTTGCTGGTGGTGGCGCTTGGCGGCGGTGTCTGTGATGGAGGGCTTGACGGGAGGTGGAAAAGGGATCGGGAGAGAGAGATCGAGGAGAGATCGTGCGCGAGCCTTCTCCCTGGCGGCGGTGGATGAGGACGAGAGGGAGAGGGTGAGATCGAAGGAGATGGTGGACTCGGTCGGGCCTAGGGTTAGGCAGGGAGTAGGTCGGCGCTGGATGGGCCTTGGGGCCAGCCTGTGTGTGGGGAAAATTGGCTGACGCGGAAAATGGCCTAGGGAGGCCCTGTTGGGCTCTCTGCTTTCTCTCACTCTTTCCCATTTAAAACAAAACAGAAAAAGAGAAAGAGAAGAAAGAGAAGGTAGGGGAAGACTCTGGGCATGGGGATAATTTTCACGAACTCGTGAAAATGTGCACGGCCCGAGAAAATAGAAAAGGTCAAGTTTGAAAGATTAAATTCAAATTCATTTGAATTTAATTCAAAAGGTTTGAACTAGGACAGGTTTTTCAAAGTGCCCAAAAATGTTGAGAAATTAGGTGGAGCTCCGAAAAATGAAGAAAAGATATATGACAAAGTTAGAGACCAAGAGTTGAGAAGGAAAAAAGGCTTGGGATATCTGCAAGTGTGTTATGGTTAATACCAAATAAATGGAAAATTTACTATAGCTCTCTAAATATCAAGAGGATATGTTATAAAGAGAAATCACTCTTCCCTCGATTTAAATGGATCGAAGATCCACACAATTTATTTAGTTGAGATGCAGAAGATTTATGAGATGATGGCATGATGACATGATGCAATGCACATGATGAAATGATGAAAGCAAAGAACCAAACAAATCACACGACGAAACCCGGAAACCCTGGAAGGCAACTGAAACTCCGGTCTTGGGGCGTCACAGATTTCTTCTCCTCTAGGTCGGTAGCTGGGAGCTCTAGGAGGGAAAGGCGCCCTTCCTCAGCCCTTGCGCACTTAGTCGCCGGGTTGAACTGCTCCAGGGATGTGCACAGCCCCTCGTGGATGGCGAGCTCCTCCTTCATCTTGACATCACGGATGCCATCGGAGAACGCAGAGATGATGGCCTCGTCTGTCACCTTGGAGGTCTTGAGGCGGACGTTGTTGAAGCGCTGGATGTACTTCTGGAGGGTCTCTCCCGGTTGTTGCTTGACGCGGCGCAGGTCACCCATGGCCGGAGGGCGATCGCGAGTGCCCTAGAAGTTGGCGGCGAAGCGGTCGCGCATCTCGTTCCAGGAAGAGATGGAGCCCGGAGGCAGGTTCAGGAGCCACGAACGAGCCCCATCCTTGAGAGCCATAGGGAACCAATTCACCATGACATTCTCGTCGCCGTTGGCCACCTCGATGCTGAGCTCGTAGAGCTGCAAGAACTCTGTGGGGTCGGGGGTGCCGTCGTAGCGAGGAGGCACATCTGGCTTGAACTTGTGTAGCCAGGCAACGCTATGCAGCTCGGGGGTGAAGGCGCGGTAGCCGGCCGTAGTCACCGGGACCCGCCATGGAGGTGGAGCCTGGTCTTGGCGCCCGCGTGCTACCACAGCAAGCGGTGCATGGCCCAGCCGCGGCAAGCGATCCTGATGCGGCGGTGCGGGGAGCGATGGAGCGTTCTCTTGCGGTCAAGGAACTTCTTGATAGCTTCTTTCTTCACGCGCGGGTGCTTGGCGCGGTGGGTCACACCACGGAGCCGCGCACCTTGGCGCCAGGGCGCCGTCTTGGTGCAGGGGTGGTGGTGGTGCTGCGTGAGCTGCGTCGCCCATAGCTGGCGGTGGACGAGGCAGCGAGAGGGACAGTGCAGGGGAGCCCCCTGCAGTGCTGACGAGCTCCGTGATGCGGTCCAGCCAGAACTCATAGAGGTCGTCGACTGGGCGGTAACGCAGGAGTTCGCACGCCATGAGTAGCGCGTCCCGCGCGTCCGTGGGAGCGTGGAGAGCGTGAGACGAGGAACCGGCGGGGGTCAGCGATGGAGTGGTGGTGCGGCGATCCCGCCGCACCGAGGGGTGCAACGAGGATGCTTGCTATTTGTTCCCCGCCGGGCCGGTGGTGGCGTTGGCGGCGGGTGACGGAGAACGAAGGGGAGGCCCGCCGACAAGAGCCGTCTGGGCGACGCGGGCGGCGAGGGTGGCCCGGCGCTCAGCTTGAGCGCGACGAGCGTCCGACATGGTTGCGAGAAAGCGGTGGAACACGGAGCGACGGAAGTAAAGCTTCGGCGCACCCCTTCCTAGCACGCCAAATATCAGATTTCGGGTTCCGGCAAACCCCTGAAGGTTCGAACACTGGGGTGCGCATGAAGATCTCTCCCTCACCGATCACGCCCTCACACACTTCGCGATTTCTAGGCTAGGCACAAGAACTCACAACACACAAAGACACAAGATTTATACTGGTTCGGGCCATCATTGTGGTGTAATACCCTACTCCAGTGTGGTGGTGGTGGATTGCCTCTTGGGCTGAGGATGAATAGTACAAGGGGAAGAACAGCCTCCTGAGGAGAGGTGTTCTTGTGCTTGGTGAACTTGTGGTTGTCCGGGTCGATCCTCCTACCTAACATGGTGGCTAGTCCTATTTATAGAGGCCCTGGTCCTCTTCCCAAATATTGAGCGGGAAGGGATGCCACAATGGCCAATTTGAAAGGGGACAACTAGTACAGCTTATCCGGACAAAAGTAGTCTTCGCCTGCCAAAGGCTCTAGTGGTGACACCGTCTTGGGCTCCATGGTGACCTCCGTCCTACCGTCCTCCTGGTCTTGGTCTCGTTGCACCGATATGGAAACCTTTGCTTGACGCCTCGGTACTCTTCGTCTACGCTTGCCTCCAGAGCACCACAGAGTAATGCATTAGGTAAGATGACATGATGTACAGGGATAACCTCAAGCAATATGATATAAACCCCATCTTTTTATCCTCGATGGCAACAATACAATACGTGCCTTGCTGCCCCTGCTATCACTGCAAAAGGACACCGAAAGATTGAACCCAAAGCTAAGCACTTCTCCCATTGCAAGAAAGATCAATCTAGTAGGACCAAACTGTTAGATTTCGGGTTCCAGCAAAACCCTTAAGGTTCGAACACTGGGGTGCGTGTGAAGATCTCTCCCTCACCGATCATGCCCTCACACACTTCGTGATTTCTAGGCTAGGCACAGGAACTCACAACACACAAGACACAAGATTGATACTGGTTTGGGCCACCATTGTGGTGTAATACCCTACTCCAGTGTGGTGGTGGTGCATTGCCTCTAGGGATGAGGATGAATAGTACAAGGGGAAGAACAGCCTCCTGAGGAGAGGTGTTCTTGTGCTTGGTGAACTTGTGGTTGTCCGGGTCGATCCTCCCACCTAACATGGTGGCTAGTCCTATTTATAGAGGCCCTGGTCCTCTTCCCAAATATTGAGCGGGAAGGGATGCCACAACAGACAATTCGAAGCAGGACAGCTAGTACAGCTTGTCCTGACAAAAGTAGTCTTCGCCTGCCAAAGGCTCTGGTGGTGACACCGTCTTGGGCTCCACGGTGACCTTCGTCCTGCCGTCCTGCTGGTCATGGTCTCGTTGCACCGATATGTTAACCTTTGCTTGACGCCTTGGTACTCTTCGTCTACGCTTGCCTCTAGAGCACCAAAGAGGAAATAAGGACATTGTGCGCGTTGGCGCCCGCCTGGCACCCGCCTGGCCTTGGTCATCATGGCTCACGTCACTGGAACCTTGTGAGGTTTGTCTTGCCTTGATCTCTCTTCCCTCACGAGCCAGCCTGGTGAGGCCGCTCCTGAGGAGGTCTTGTGTCGTCCGCCTCGCGAGGCTTGGCCCCTCGGGAGGGTCTTGAATGCTTTTTTGTAAAGATGGGCCGTACGGGCCCGCTTGCAGAGCCACACCGTGGGCCACAGGAAGGCAAGTCTGGGGACCCCCGTTCCTAGAACGTCGACACAAACCAAACTGATAATTCGAAGAGACTTGGAAGATAACCAATCATACATAAAAGATTTCAGAGAATAATCAAATATTGTTCATAGATAAACTTGATCATAAACCCACAATTCATCGAATCTCGACATACACACCGCAAAAAGAGTTACATCGAATAGATCTCCAAGAAGATCGAGGAGAACATTGTATTGAGATACAAAGAGAGAGAAGAAGCCATCTAGCTAATAACTATGGACCCGAAGGTTTGTGGTAAACTACTCACACATCATCGGAGAGGCTATGGTGTTGATGTAGAAGCCCTCCGTGATTGATTCCCCCTCCGGCGGAGCTTCGGAAAAGGCCCCAAGATGGGATCTCCTGGGTACAGAAGGTTGAGGCGGTGGAAATAGGGTTTTGTGGTGCTCCTAGATATTTTTGGGGTATATGGATATATATAGGAGGAAGAAGTAGGTCGGTGGAGCTGCGAGGGGCCCACGAGGGTGGGGGGCGCGCCCAGGGTGGCAGGCGCGCCTCCCTGCCTCGTGGCCGCCTCACTTCTTTCTTGATGTCTACTCCAAGTCCACTGTATCACGTTTGTTCCAAAAATAACTCTCCCGAAGGTTTAATTCCGTTTGGATTCCGTTTGATATTCCTTTTTCAGTGAAACACTGAAATAGGCAAAAATACAGCAATTTGCACTAGGCCTTGGGCTAGTAGGTTAGTCCCAAAAATAATATATAAGTGTATAATAAAGCCCATTAAACATCCAAAACAGATAATATAATAGCATGGAATAATAAAAAATTATAGATAAGTTGGAGACATATCAGCATCTCATGGATCGATAGCAGTTTTGAGTAGTTGTAACTTCTAATGGCAAAACTGAGTAGTGATACACAACTAGTGGCATAAATAATAAGAACCCAAGAATTAAATAGGTATGCTAATTTCGTTAATATAATTTAGCACCCCATTTAAGCACGTACTAGCTTTTTTAATAGTACTATATGCATAATTCGGCGACGAGCGCTCTCTATATGTACCACCTTTTTTCTTTAATTTCATCTTGTTAGTTTTACTCCATGGCGCAATCCATCGATACTACTACTATACAAAAGTATACATTTTTTAAAAGGCTAGAGGGCGGGGCAGTCTAACTTGGTCGGTTTAAAGAGAGGCGAGGGCCTTTGTGATTTGACGGCTCATTACTGCTGGAAGGCGGGGCCTTGTGATTTGACTGCTTGTATAAATGTGCCGACGACCTGATAAGGAGCAAAGAACCGTGCGGTATACTCAAGTTTTCCACTGGAGTAGTACGATGAAGGAGCACTAAACACGGCAGACAGGTGCCATATGGCGATAAAAAATGATCTAATTTGCTAGTCATCTCATTGTTAGCATTGTTCTATTCATGCCTCGCAGAGAATGTGACACGTGCAGCGAAACACCTGCAGCAAAAGAAGAAACATAGGAGCAAAAGAAGAAGGAAGATTATCACCCCCAAAAAAGAAGGAAGACACACACACAAGTCTTGGGTGCTGCTCTCTACTACATTAAGGGTTGCTGGCCGCGCAGTCGTAACTGCTTCTTCATCGCCTCCACGACCTCCATCTCCTTGCGCGTCTCCTCCACCATCTTCTTTATTTTGTCCATGACGTGGGATTTCTTGACGCGAGCCTTCATCACCTATTCCACGGCCGCATTACGTACCTTGACAGCAGCTGGGTGCTCTATCCGGAGCTTCGCCAACTCC
The DNA here is from genome assembly GCF_056163025.1 of Triticum urartu. NCBI lineage: Eukaryota > Viridiplantae > Streptophyta > Magnoliopsida > Poales > Poaceae > Triticum > Triticum urartu. Next base: position 224,566,994 of record NC_141876.1, on the reverse strand, counting down.
TCCTTCTATTCCATGACAAGGGCCTGCAGCATCTTCATCGAGGAACTACTATTCTCATGCAGCTTCTTCCAGCCCGCGTTCTCCTCCTTCAATAGGTCGTGCTCGTGGCAGAGCTTCGCCTTGTCCTCCTGAAGTTGCAGGATTTCCCCGATCGCCTTCTTCTCCAAAGCAATGCTCTTCTTCAGCAGCATCACCAAGCCGGTGGTCAACTCCACCTGCTCATTGAGCTTAGCGGGCATCTCGTCGAGGCTCTCCTTCAGCAGCTCCACCAAGCCGTGGATGAACTCGTTCTACTTATTGAGGTGCTTATTGAGCTGATCGGGCATGTCGGCATGTTCACCTCCACGGCTAGGGCGCTCCTCGGAGCCATAGCCTGCCCGTGAGAGATCTTTCGATGTCTCTGTGAGGTGGCGAGCCCTCTTTTTTTCCACGGCCTTGGTGGCCGCTCCCTTGGTACAAGTAGTTCGGATAGTTCTCAACCTAGAGCTCTGCACACCGGCCATGCCAAGGACGGACGAACAAGAATGACTTGTGAGGAGGAAGAGGTAGAGTGATTTTCGGCTAGGTACTACTTCCCCTTTTTATAACCTAGTACTAGCACTAGTACTAAAACATGCATAGTGGGAACACGTTCAGGTTTGATACGTACTAGGTGTGAGCAGGTTTGCACTTAATTATACTACTCCCTCCGTCTAGGTGAATAAGTCATCTTAGGTTGTGCACCGTGACCAAGAAGGAGGGGAGAACGAGAGAACTTAATGTTTATTTGCTAATTAATAGCATTGCATGCAATGAACTAACCACTGCATGTCGTGTTTGGTAGTCTTGAGTAATTGAAAACATGCAGCCCCACATCTCTTATTGGTTGATATGTTAAGAAACAAGAAACAAGGTGGGAGCATTTGTATGCACTTTTGGAATGTGATGGGAACAAGCTAAAGATTAATTGATGGTTTTGGTTTCTAGGCCCGAAACGGCTCCCGGTGAGTTTAGTGGAACATAAATTTCAAGTACTCCCTCCATCTCTAGTTTACAAGGCTTGCACGTGTATCTAGGTCGTCAATGTAACTTATATAAAATAAATTGTTTAACATAAAAAATACCCTGAATATTTGAAGTTTGTAATGATTTTTTGTAATGTATGCCTATTAGTAAGTTGGTCAAATTAATGACCTAGGTACACATGCAAGACTTGTAAACTGGGATAGAGGGACTACTACACTGCTCAAATCTGGTCGCACAAGTCGGTGATGTAACTGGTCGTACATGTCAGACCAAGCCGATGTGTGTCCCTTTGGTGAGACGCGGGTCCGACCGACCGTCTGTTGGTGTGACCGACCGTAAAGTATTACGCGATGGAGACTTCTGGTTGTGGCTTCGGTTGATTGTCACGACCAAGCATTCTAAAACTAGTTGTAAATCAATTACCATGTTTTTAGAAATGACCAAGTATTTTCACAGGAATACAATACATATAGATGGAGTGATTGCCAAGGTTGCAAACCAACATGGCGTTGCAAGTTCACAGTAGCAGCAACCGACTAGGTCACTGCATCGCCGGCGGGGAAAGAGGGCAGCTCACCTCGCCTACGATGTATGCCTAGCGGCGTTGTCGCAACTGGTCCCGGCATTTGGCTTTTCCTACCGCCCATTTGAACAGTTGCACCGGCTGCTCATGCCATTGCGCAGGCATGCACGTTCTTTCCTCTGCAGTCGACTCTGCGTATATGATCTCTACCATTAGCACTAGCTCAAAATCAACACGACGCTGCCAGATGCTGACATCCCTAAGCATCTCTCCCCTGAGATCGACTTGCGCCTCTGCCTTGTGCTGCGCCAGGCGCAGCTCCTTGGAACTTCTCTCCAATCGATGTGAAGCTTCCTCGATCCGATTTGCCCTTGCTGCCCACCACCTAAAATGCAGCCCTGGGATGTCTTCCGTGCCACCGATCTGTGATTCCAAAGAAATGGATCCCCTATAAAACACATGTGGGTTTCGCTGAAAGGCGGCAGTGCTACAGGCCACAGTGAGAGGGCAACCCTCGGGATCCTGGGATCTAAGGGATTATCCATGGCGGGATCCGGTGGGCGAGGAGGGGAGGCGAGCATAGGCGCTGGGAGAGCCCTACGAGGCTAAGATAAAAATAGTACTACTCCACTCCGTCCATATTTAAATACAAAGGCCACCAACAGTAGCCCTGGGAAAAATTGATCATGCTGCCTGTGTCCTAGTTTATTGGCCCCCTTTTTTGTGCCACTTTTTATGACATGCATAAATATTATGTTACTTAAAAATATGGTCAAAAATTGGCACAAAATACGAAGGAGATCAATGGAAGTAGCAACCCATGATTTAACTACTTGCATGCATGCAGTGGAGTAGTAATGTCTTTCTTCCTCCCTCACATCCACTCAATTTGCATGCGCTGTATTAATTGACCATCAATGAAGTGAAGGTCTTTACACGCGTCAAAGTATCACATGGGGTGGATCTTCGTACAAAAATGCATCCCACCGTGTACCCGCGTGTTCGTGCGAGGGAATGAGTGCATGCATGGCGTGCGTGCACATCTTCACTTCGTGCATGTACCGCTAGTGTGCGTCAGAGAGGACGAGTACATTCTTCTGGAACCAGCAGCACGTCACATTGATCAATCCACACAAGGAGGTCGCGACAACGCCTCCACATGAGCCATGTGGCTTCATGAACGGTAAGAGACACACTGTGAAAGCACAACTGCTCCCTGGGTGATTTTGGTAATTAATGTCAACATATCTCTTGTTGGAATAATGTTTTCATCTAGTATGCTTCACATAAGTTCAACAATGGATTGGCATGGACTAGAGGATGTGGAACCCTTTCGAGATGATAAGGACAAAGGAGTGGCTCAAGCTCAAAGCTCAGGACTCTACATTTTTCATTTTAGTGATCCAAGATCACATTGAGTCCATAGGAAAGCCAATACTATTAAGAGGGGATGAGGTGTTGCTTAATGACTTGCTTGCACAAAGTGCTTAGTGATATGCTCCACAGTCCTCAAACTACTCTCTCACATCCACATATGTCCCAAACCAAAAGTCAAACACGGCCCCACCGAAATTTTCTATCCGGCGCCACCGATTTCTCTTGACATAGCCACTGCCAGAAACCCTAATCAATTCGGTCGCACCGATGGGATCTTGGTCTCAACGAGACAGTCTTGCAAACTCTCTGTTTCCTATTGCATTAATTTTGGTCCCACCAAAATATGGAATCGGTCCCAGCGAGTTTGCTTGGCCAACTCTCTGTTTAGCTTATTACCAAAATCAGTGCAACCGAGTTTGTGTAATCGGACCAACCGATATGAGGCTTTCCCTAACCCTAGCACATCGGTCCCACCGAGTTGATCATGTCGGTCCCATCGAAAATCCTAACCTTCACATTTGGAACTAAATCGGTATGACCGAGTTTTATGATTCTGTCCCATCGAGTTTGGTGATTTGTGTGTAACGGTTAGATTTTGTGTGGAGGCTATATATACCCTTCCACCCACTCTTCATTCGAAGAGAGAGCCATCATAACATGCCTACACTTCCAACATACATTTTCTAAGAGAGAACCACCTACACTTGTGTTGAGGTCAAGATATTCCATTCGAACCACATAAATCTTGATCTCTACCCATACCAAGTTGCTTTCCACTCAAATCATCTTTCTACCAAATCCAATCCCATGAGAGACAGCTGAATGTTGGGGAGACTACCATTTGAAGCACAAGAGCAAGGGGTTCATTATCAACACACCATCTATTACCTTTTGGAGAGTGGTGTCTCATAGATTGGTTAGGTGTTACTTGGGAGCCTATGTCAAGATTGTGGAGTTGAACCAAGGAGTTTGTACGGGCAAGGAGATCGCCTACTTCATGAAGATCTACCCTAGTGAGGCAAGTCCTTCATGGGCGATGGCCATGGTGGGATAGACAAGGTTGCTTCTTCGTGGACCTTTCATGGGTGGAGCCCTCCTTGGACTCATGCAACCATTACCCTTCATGGGTTGAAGTCTCCGTCAACGTGGATGTACGATAGCACCACCTATCGGAACCATGCCAAAAATCTCTATGTCTCCACTTGCGTTTGCACACTCCAATCCCATCCCTTTACATTCTTGCAATTTGCATGATTTACTTCCCGCTGCTCATGTACTCTTGTCATGCTTGCTTGATATGTATTGTGAATGTTTGAACTTGTGCTACAACTCGACTTCAACTTAAAAAATTTAAAAACTGCAACTTTTCGTGCTAAGAGTCTATTCACTCCCCTCTAGACACCTCTTCTCGATCGTTTCAATTGCTATCAGAGCATTGGTCTTCATTGCTTTGGTTTAAACACCTTTGGAGGAAGATGGACGAGTCTACGTTGGGGAGTCTTAGACATAGAGTGCCTATACTTGATGGAGAGTACTTTCATGAGTGTAAAAATGAGATGCTTGAGATTTTCAATGAATATCATTTGAATAAGTACATTACTAACCCTTGTGCACATCATGTTGATCCTTTGTATGCTACTCTTGATGAGTCCATTGACATGATCCGTAATCTTAGAACTGTCAATTTAATCACTAGAGGTTTGCCCATAAACTTGCTTGCTAGCTTGCCTACTCTTGATTGTTCCTACACCATATGGAGATTCCTTGAGAAATGTTTTCCAAACTATTCCTTGAGTTCCAATGATCCCAAATTTGGTGATTGTTTATTTGAGCTTATAAATCTTACGAGTGCCAAAGGAGATGTTGGAATCATTAGCAATATCAGTTCCGAAGTCATTAGAATTCATAGAGATGAACATTGTTACGGTCATACTTCTAATGAATCACTCTCTCTAGGAATTGATCCACCACATGACGATGTTGAACATGGATACTATGATGAGGATGATGATAGTGACTATGATCTTGATGATGCAATGAGACACTTTGGTCTTATGGCTAATCTTCGCGGCTACATGGCCGGAGGAAAGGAATGGGTTCTTGATAGTGGGTGTACCAATCATATGACCGGAGACAAAGATATGTTTTGTGAGCTTGCTGAAAACGACGGCCCTCGAAATAATGTCACTTTCGGTGATAACTCAAAGGGTAAGGTGGTTGGCCTTGGTAAGGTGGCCATCTCACATGATAGCTCCGTACAAAATGTTCTGCTCATTGAATCTCTTGGCTACAATTTACTTTCCGTATCTAGACTTGCTGACTTTGGTTTCAATGTCCTATTTACTGAAGTAGATTGCCAAGTGTTTCGTAGAGATAATCATAAAATGGTGTTTACCGGTACATGTAGAGGTGATCTTTACATTGTTGATTTCACTAAAAAGGCTCAACCTAGAACTTGCCTAATTGCCAAATCCTCGAAAGGTTGGTTGTGGCTTAGAAGGTTAGGTCATGTGGGCATGCGAAATCTTGATAAGCTTATTAAAGGTGATCATATCCTTGGAGTAAAAGATGTTAAATTTGACAAGGATAGACTTTGTAGTGCTTGTCAGGCAGGAAAACAAGTTGGAGGAAGCCACCCCGTGAAGAACATTATGACCATGAGAAGACCGCTCGAGCTACTTTATATGGATCTTCTCGGTGGTAACTCATTCGGTCTAGTTAGTTGATGATTTTTCAAGACTTACGTGGGTGTTCTTTCTTGATGATAAATCACAGGTCCAAAAGATCTTGAAGAACTTCGCTAGGAACGCCCAAAATCAATTTGAAGTGAAGATCAAGAAGGTTTGCAACGACAATGGAACGGACTTCAAGAACGCAAATGTGGATACCTTTCTTGACGAAGAAGGGATTCCACATGAGTTCTCGGCTATGTAGACGCCTCAACAAAATGGAGTTGTTGAGAGGAAGAACCGAACTCTTATTGAGATGGCAAGGACGATGCTTGATGAGTACAAGACTCCAAAGCACTTTTGGGCGGAAGCTTTTGAAATAGCTTTTCATGCAACAAATCGTTGTAACTTCACAAGCTACTCGGCAAGACAGCATACGAGCTCCTCACCGGTAACAAACCCCAAGTTGGATGCTATCGAGTATTTGTCTCAAAGTGTTACATTCTTGACAATCATCGTCATTCTAAATTTGCTCCTAAATCTCACGAAGGTTTCCTACTTGGTTATGGCTCAAACTATCACACTTATCGTGTCTATAACAATTTCACCCGAAAGGTTGAAGATACGGTAGATGTGAAGTTTGATGAATCTAGCGGCTCACAAGTAGAGCAATTGCCAATTGATGTAGGCGATAAAGATCCTTCGGAAGCAATCCAAGACTTGTCTATTGGCAAGATCCATCCAACAGAGGTGAAGGAGAGTACCTCGTCCGTCCGAGTGGAAGCTTCTACCTCACGACAAGGTGAACGAAGAGTCGACATGGAAGCATCCACAAGTGGGACACACCAAGATGAAGAAAACGAGGAAGTACACCAAGATGAACCTCATCAACCTCCTTCTCCACCACGACATGGAAATGACAACATCAACAATGAAGAAGGATAAGACGATGATGAAGATGTTCCACCCCAAACAAAACAAAAGTTCTCATGAGTTCGAGCAAGAGTCGCTACAGACATCCCGTCGAGCAAATCTACAATGATATCCATATCGGGAGAATCACTCGCTCTAAATCTCGTTTGGCTAATTTTTGTGAACACTATTCATTCATCTCAAGTATTGAACCTATGAAGGTTGAAGAAGCATTGGAAGATCCGGATTAGATAAACGACATGCATGAAGAGCTACACAACGTTGAGAGAAATCAAGTGTGGACATTGGTCAAGAAGCCCGACAACAAGCACAACATAATTGGTACAAAATGGGTTTTTTGCAACAAGCAAGACTAAGATGGTCAAGTCGTCCACAACAAAGCTCGTCTAGTCGCCCAAGGCTACACTCAAGTCGAAGGTATGGACTATGGTGAGACATATGCCCCCGTTGCTAGACTTGAGTCCATCCGCATCTTGCTTGCCTATGCTAATCACCATGATATAACTTTATACCAAATGGACATCAAAAGTGCTTTTCTAAATGGTGAAATTGAGGAGGAAGTTTATGTTAAACAACCTCCCGGCTTTGTCAATCCTAAGAAACCCGCTCATGTTTACAAACTTCACAAAGCTCTTTATGGTCTTAAACAAGCTCCTAGAGCGTGGTACAAATGCTTGACCAAGTTCCTTATTGATAAAGGCTTTGATATTCGAAAAATAGATTCTACTCTTTTTACTTAAAGGGTTAATGGTGAATTGTTTATGTGCCAAATTTATGTTGATGATATCATATTTGGTTCGATTAACCCTCATTTTAGTGAAAAGTTTGGGAAGCTAATGTGGGATAAGTTTGAGATGTCTATGATGAGTGAAATCAAGTTCTTTCTTGGTTTGCAAATCAAGCAAACTAAGGAAGGCACCTTTGTCTCTCAAACAAAGTACACCAAGGACTTATTCAAGAAGTTCAACATGCAAGAAAGCAAAGGTATGAAAACTCCCAAGCCTACTAGTGGACATCTTGATTTGACTAAGGATGGTAAACCGGTTGACCAAAAGGTTTACCGATCTATGATTGGTTTATTGTTATATCTATGTGCCTCCCGTCCCGATATCATGCAAAGTGTGCGCTTGTTTGCACGATATCAAGCGTCCCCCAAAGAATGTCATCTTAAGGCTGTGAAAAGGATAGTGAGATACTTAATACATACACCAAATTTTGGCATTTGGTATCCTAAGAGGTCGTCTTTTGATCTTGTTGGATATTCCGATTCAGACTATGCTGGAGACAAGGTTGACAGAAAGTCCACTTTGGGTACTTGTCAATTTCTTGGTAGATCTCTTGTATCTTGGTCCTCCAAGAAACAAAATTCGGTATCCTTATCCACTGCCGAAGCGAAATACATTGCCACCGGTTCATGTTGTGCTCAATTACTTTGGATGACCCAAACTCTTAAAGATTATGGGATCAATGTGAAACATGTTCCATTGCTTTGTGACAATGAGAGTGCTATTAAGATCGCTCACAATCCCATGCAACATTCTCGAACTCAGCATATTGAAGTTCGTCATCATTTCATTCGAGATCATGTTGCTAAAGTAGACATTGATCTTAAACATGTTCATACCGATAAGCAATTAGCGGATATATTCATGAAACTGCTTGATGATAAAATCTTTTGCCGTTTGGGAGTTGAATTGAACATCATTGATGCTTCAAAATTGGAGTAGGAACTCCATTTGGATACATGCAAGGCATGAATCCATGACTAATCCTTGATGCTTCTCTTATGATGATGATCATATGTCTTGGATATATCTGCACCCTTGCATGTTATCTAACCCTTGTAGGTACTTGGATGAATCTAAATCCATGAGATTGCAACTCATTCACATCTTGAGCGATCTCTACATCACCAAGTCTCTACCCCATGGTGGTTGAAGACAAGGAAGCACGAAACCTTTCAACATATCCTTTGACAAATTATATATATATATATAATTTCATTTGGTATCAAGTTTCATGATTGTCATTTTGGATACACAAGTGCTCTTCCTTGCAAAAACTAACCCATGTAGGTAGATTAACTCACTTCAAAGTGGTGCTCACGACTCTTGATGAGCTACATCAACCTCGAGCAACTCACACAAGTTCAACTACATGATAAAGTTCAACTACATCTTAGAGAAGCTTTACCTCAAGTCATAGGTCAAAGCAACTCAACAAGATGTGAATACATCAAATGCTTAAACGAAAAATGGTAACCCCATTCTGAGCTTAAACAATGAGTATGACTTATGATCAAGTGTTCTCACTTTGTCACCGCCCAATTCTAGATGAAGTTCTCTAGTGTTTCTTTGAGTTTTTGCATTTTGCCCTTTGCATATTTATCCCCTTTCCATTTTCATCTAGATTTTCATTTCTGTGTTCAGTTTTGCATTTTCTGCATCCAATTCATTGCAAATCTTTCAGTTAAATCCTTGCAAATCTTTGTGAGATCTTATTTTCCTAGTGAGCTGACGTGGCAAGTGTTCTCTCTGTGTTGAACTCGGTCATATCGATCTGTTGCCTTTGGTCACATCGAACCAATTCGGTACCACCGAAGACTACAACTCGGGATCACCGATTTCACTTCAGACAAGACAATTTGCCATATGTTCCTGTAGTTTTATTCCAGCTCCACTCGATGATTCTTGTTCTCTACTAGCATCACAATCTATATGCTGCTTTGCTCTGTGACTCAAGGACCAAACCTATTTTGACTCACACTCCAGAAGATCCCTTCTTGGAAATTGATGTCAAAGGGGGAGAGAGATCACATCAAAGCTTATTCGGGGGAGAAAAGGAAAAAGAGAGAGAGGGGTAATCACTTCAAAGGCCCCAGCTGCTTGGTGTTCAAGAGGAGAGAAGTCACATGTATTTAAGAGGGGAAAGACATGTCTATGTTTATGTTTATGATCTGCTTCGCTCTGATTTTTTTCCCTATGTTCTCCCATTATCTAGTATAAGATTCAGGGGGAGAAAGACTGCTAGGGAAGGAAATCTTTGAATTCTTTGCATATCTTTACCTTTGGGGACATGTCTACATCAAATAGAGTACTCAGTACTCACTCTCTACATGCCATCCCAGTCTTGGTACCCTTGTGGTTTCTTTTGGTTGCTCTGGCTTGTAGATGTACCTGTGTTATCTAACCTTGTTTACTCAGGTTCATCTCCTTCTAAGCCAACTCAAGACCACAAGGTAAGTATATGCATCAAACTCATGTGCATGCGGATTTGTTGTTGATGTACATATTGTTTGCAAGAAAGACTCATGAGCATGTAGGTACATTTCCTATAGTCACATCTTTTGCTCTGATGCATATAGCCAAGATACATGTAAGACATTGCTTACTCTATCATGCTTATGCATTCACATGCTCTTACATTCCATATTTACATGATTGCATACATATAGGGGGAGCCTATGCATGTTACATGTCTTTCCAAAGCTTTACTTGCTATTCTCTATATCTTTATCTAAAGCTTTGATGTATGTTGTCATCAATTACCAAAAAGGGGGAGATTAAAAGCACAAGTGCTCCCTGGGTGATTTTGGTAATTAATGTCAACATATCTCTTGTTGGACTAATTTTTTTACCTAGTATGCTTCAGATAAGTTCAACAATGGAGTGGCATGGACTAGAGGATGTGGAACCCTTTCGAGATGATAAGGACAAAGGAGTGGCTCAAGCTCAAAGCTCAGGACCCTACATTTTTCATTTTAGTGTTCCAAGATCACATTGAGTCCATAGGAAAGCCGATACTATTAAGAGGGGATGTGGTGTTGCTTAATGGCTTGCTTTCTCGAAGTGCTTAGTGATATGCTCCACAACCCTCAAACTACTTTCTCACATCCACATATGTCCCAAACCAAAAGTCAAACACGGCCCCACCGAAATTTTCTATCCGGCGCCACCGAGTTCTCTTGACATAGCCACTGCCAGAAACCCTAATCAATTCGGTCTCACCGATGGGATCTCGGTCTCAACGAGACGGTCTTGCAAACTCTCTGTTTCCTATTGCATTAATTTTGGTCCCACCGAAATATGGAATCGGTCCCAGCGAGTTTGCTTGGCCAACTCTCTGTTTAGCTTATTACCAAAATTGGTGCAACCGAGTTTGTGTAATCGGTCCAACCGAGATGAGGATTTCCCTAACCCTAGAACATCGGTCCCACCGAGTTGATCATGTCGGTCCCACCGAAAATCCTAACGTTCACATTTTGAACTAAATTGGTCTGACCGAGTTTTATGATTCGCCCACCGAGTTTGGTGATTTATGTGTAATGGTTAGATTTTGTGTGGAGGCTATATATACCCCTCCACCCATTCTTCATTCGAAGAGAGATCCATCAGAACATGCCTACACTTCCAACATAAATTTTCTGAGAGAGAACCACCTACACTTGTGTTGAGGTCAAGATATTCCATTCCAACCACATAAATCTTGATCTCTAGCCCATCCCAAGTTGCTTGCCACTCAAATCATCTTTCTACCAAATCCAATCCCATGAGAGAGAGCTGAGTGTTGGAGAGACTATCATTTGAAGCACAAGAGCAAGGAGTTTATCATCAACACACCATCTATTACCTTTTCGAGAGTGGTGTCTTCCAGATTGGTTAGGTGTCACTTGGGAGCCTCCGTCAAGATTGTGGAGTTGAACCAAGGAGTTTGTACAGGCAAGGAGATCGCCTACTTCGTGAAGATCTACCCTAGTGAGGCAAGTCATTCGTGGGCGATGGCCATGGTGGGATAGACAAGGTTGCTTCTTTGTTGACCCTTCGCGGGTGGAGCTCTCTGTGGACTCGCGCAACCGTTACCCTTCATGGGTTGAAGTCTCCATCAACGTGGATGTACGATAGCACCACCTATCGGAACCACACCAAAAATCTCCGTGTCTCCAATTGCGTTTGCACACTCCAATCCCATCCCTTTACATTCTTGCAACTTGCAAGATTTACTTTCCGCTGCTCATATACTCTTGTCATGCTTGCTTGATATGTATTGTGAATGTTTGAACTTGTGCTAAAACTCCACTTTAACTTAAAAAATTTAATAACTGCAACTTTTCGTGCTAAGAGTCCATTCACCCCCCTAGACACCTCTTCTTGATCCTTTCACACTATCTAGCGTGCCATTGGAATTGTAATTTACGTGTTTTGCACATACTCGAAGTACTAGTAAGGTACACGTGCGTTGCACCTATTAGATTTGGCAACCAAATTATGAATAAACACCACACTAGAGCATGTCAGCTCTGAGTCATATATACTTGATGTAGGCATTCGTTTAATTTTTATAGTTCAACTCATTCAAAATCAATTAGTTTTTACAAAAAAGCTAGGGCCTCTTTTATTCATAGGATTTCCAAAACACGGGAATTGGAAAAACATGGGATTAGAGTGGAATGTCATCTTGAATCCTATAGAATTGTATGAGTGTTTGATTGTGCATAGAAAAAACGCAGGATTCTTTCGAACAAGTCTGAGTGGATGGGATGTTTCCTATGAAATCTAGTGCAAATTAATCCTATGGAGAAATTCCTATGGTTTACAATCCTTCGAATCAAACAACCAAGATAGGAAAAATTCCTAGGGATTAGAATCCTCCAAAATTACTTTGAGAATCCTTTGAATCAAAGAAGCCCTTAATATATTTTATGATTCATGGAATTGTGCGTTGTAAAGCATAAAGTAAAAAACAAATAATGGCAATTCAACTAGAAAAAAAGTTTGGGCAGTTATGATACGGAAGATTTTAGAACCAAGGAGAAGCATTTGTGTTTTGAGGTTTGTGCATTATGCTTAAGTTCAACCATGGAGTCTGCTAGATTGTACATGTGGCAAAATCCAGTGGGGGACTAGAAGATGGTGCGAGGGTCCAAGTGGAGGGAGACTACGAAGGAGTGCACATGTGCGAGATCGATATTTAAAGAGAGAGGGGGCGATAATGTGGGCCGTTGCGCGCAGTGGCGGAGTCATGAAAAATAAATGAGCTAGGGGCCAAGCATTGATAATCCTTTACAAGGAGGGCCAATTCATCAACTTAAACCATTTAGAGGAACATCGATCGTTGCGCATGCATGTGAGAGATAAAGAATACCCGATATGATGGAGAGGGGGAGGTGTGTGTGTGCATGCATGGGAGACCGACCTGAAGAAAAACATTGCAAGTGTGTGATACGTCTCCAACGTATCTATAATTTTTGATTGCTCCATGCTATATTATCTACTGTTTTGGACATTATTGGGCTTTATTATCCACTTTTATATTATTTTTGGGACTAACCTATTAACCGGAGGCCCAACCCAGAATTGCTGTTTTTGCCTATTTTAGGGTTTCAAAGAAAAGGAATATCAAACGGAGTCCAAACGGAATGAAACCTTCGGGAACGTGATTTTCTCACCGAACATGATCCAGGAGACTTGGACCCTACGTCAAGATACAAAGGAGGAAGCCACGAGGTAGGGGGCGCGCCTACCCCCAACCAAGGCGCACCCCCCACCCTCGTGGGACCCCTGTTGCTCCACCGACGTACTTCTTCCTCCTATATATACCAATGTACCCCCAAACGATCAGATACGGAGCCAAAAACCTAATTCCACCGCCGCAACTTTCTGTATCCACGAGATCCCATCTTGGGGCCTATTCCGGAGCTCCGCCGGAAGGGGCATCCATCACGGAGGGTTTCTACATCAACACCATAGCCTCTCTGATGAAGTGTGAGTAGTTTACCTCAGACCCTCGGGTCCATATTTATTAGCTAGATGGCTTCTTCTCTCTTTTTGGATCTCAATACAATGTTCTCCCCCTCTCTTGTGGAGATCTATTTGATGTAATCTTCTTTTTGCGGTGTGTTTGTTGAGACCAATGAATTGTGGGTTTATGATCAAGATTATCTACGAACAATATTTGAATCTTCTCTGAATTCTTTTATGTATGATTGGTTATCTTTGCAAGTCTCTTTGAATTATCAGTTTGGTTTGGCCTATTAGATTGATCTTTCTTGCAATGGGAGAAGTGCTTAGCTTTGGGTTCAATCTTGCGGTGTCCTTTCCCAGTGACAGTAGGGGCAACAAGGCATGTATTCTATTGTTGCCATCGAGGATAACAAGATGGGTTTTTTATCATATTGCATGAATTTATCGCTCTACATCATGTCATCTTGCTTAAGGGGTTACTCTGTTTTCATGAACTTAATACTCTAGATGCATGCTGGATAGCGGTCGATGAGTGGAGTAATAGTAGTAGCTGCAGGCAGGAGTCGGTCTACTTGTCTCGGACGTGATGCCTATATACATGATCATACCTACATATTCTCATAACTATGCTCAATTTTGTCTATTGCTCAACAGTAATTCGTTCACCCACCGAAAAATACTTATGCTCTTGAGAGAAGCCACTAGTGAAACCTATGGCCCCCGGGTCTATCTTCATCATATTAATCTTCCAATACTTAGTTATTTCCTTTGCTTTTATTTTACATTGCATCTTTATCATAAAAATACCAAAAATATTACATTATCATATCTATCAGATCTCACTCTCGTAAGTGACCGTGAAGGGATTGACAACCCCTTATCGTGTTGGTTGCGAGGAGTTATTTGTTTTGTGCAGGTACGAGGGACTCGCGCGTAGCCTCCTACTGGATTGATACCTTGGTTCTCAAAAACTGAGGGAAATACTTACACTACTTTGCTACATCACCCTTTCCTCTTCAAGGGAAACCAACGCAAGTGCTCAAGAGGTAGCAGTGTGGGATTGATAATGTCGATTGGTAGTTTGTGTGCATGCATGCACGGGAGAAATTTAGTAGTACAATTACAAAGAGAAGATGACTATGTGGGTGTAAAAGACTAGGTGAGGTCATAATCAATGTAAAGTTGAATTCAAATATTTGAATAAGTGATCATGATGTTTGAAACCCATACATGCATGAATATAACTAAGATATGTGCGGTGTGGTTTGGAAAGGAGCATGTTGCACTGTATACACATTGAACAAGGTCAAACTGATTTGAATTTGAGATACCGATGGCAAACATCGTTTGGCCACATTGCATCCTTGCATGGACACACTATTCTAACTGGACATGATGGTTGGCTTTCGCATCACATATCTATATATATACCCCTATATTTTATATTTTATATTTTATATATAGTGTGCGGATAACTTTAACTTTGAAAGATGGTCGTTGGATGAAGCCAATCCGATGGTGGAGAGATGGCAAATTTGAGCACTACTGGCCGTTGGATATGATCTAGCTTCCACCAGATTTTGCCACATGTACAATCTAGAAGACTCCATGGTTGAACTTAAGCATAATGCACAAACCTCAAAACACAAGCACTTGTTCTTTGTTCTAGATTCTTCCATATCAGAATTGCCCAAATGTTTTCCTACATGATTTGCCATTATTTGTTTTTACTTTATGCTTTACAACGCAAAATTCCATGAATCTTAAAATAGATTAGCTTTCTTATAAAAACTAGATGATTTTGAATGAAATGAACTATAAGAATTAAACAAACACCTACATCATGCATATATGACTCAAAGCTTACATGCTATAATGTGGTATTTATTCATAATTTGGTTGCCAAATCTCATGCGTGCAGTGCACGTGTACCTTACCAGTCTAAATGGTGTTTGTGTGTGTGTTGTGCGTGTTAAACACATTGTACGTAGTATCATACATGGTTTAGATTCCGAACATCTAGCTAGAGCATACATGTACTATGATTTGAATTCAACATAAAATGGATAGATATATTTCAATTTGAGATCGTATGTACATGTAGTTCGTATTTATATAGGAATTTACTTCTCCTATATTCATGTCATGTATTGTGAAGATAATATTTAGATGGTTGTATAACTAAACCGAGTACAATCCCATTCAAACAGGGAAAATGTACTCAAATTTAATTAGTCCATATGCTAGACAACACACATTGTTTTTTTATTGTTGAGGGAAGTGCAAATTGTTTTGGTATTGTACACGTTATGTTTGTTGTCCTGGTTCTTTTAGTTTTTGTTGTTGTATTTGAATGCATTTCTAGTAATATAGTAAAACGGGACATGCCTCTCTCTAGTGATGAGGTGCGAATTGTTTTCTGGGTCCACGTAAAGCTTGTTCTCCCGAAATTTCAAGTTGCGCCTTGTTATGCCAAAATTTCAAGATGGTATCTCTGTCTATCGTGCTGCAAAACTCCCGCCTCTTCAACCCGCGCCTTGTTACCCCGAAATATTTAAGATATATCTTTGTCTCGTTGTGCTCCAAAAACTCCCTCCATCTCAACCCACGCCTTGCTATCCCAAAAGTAGAACGCGCGAGAAAACTCCAACCTCCTGCGAAATCCCGACACGCGAAATGCCCGTGATACCCCTGAACCCAAAGAACCGCCTAGCTCAAATCAGTGGGGGTACTTCCGTAACTTACCCCACATTTCGGACAAGCGCGTCCCTAAGCCATGGTTCCCCCTCCCATCGCCTCATTTTCACCATTTGAAATCCCAGGCCGCCATAACCTCTCCGCTCCAGCCGCGAAACCCCACCCTCCTCCATCTGCCACCTCACCGCTACCCAGCCGGAGCCTCTTCCCCGATGTCGACGTACACAACAACACCTCGACGTCCCTCATCCATCATACCGGCTGAGGATCCCTCGTCAATCTCGTCATCCCACCGGTTCAGCCACCCAGTCCTCCACCTCCATGGAGCTGCCCCGACGTTCCCCTCGTCCTTCGCGCCACCTCCATTCCCACACTGCCATCTTCACCTGCACCACCGAAGAGCATCATCATCACCGTTTCCTCGAATGAAGCTGAGGCCTAATCAGCGCCACGAAAGAGGTTGTACACTAATTGCCGCATTTCCTTCTTCATTCGATCTCACGGTGCCGCCGGCGCTTGGTCCCGAGCCGACATGGTGCGGCTCAATCCACGGTGGCGTCGCCGGCCACTTCGTCCACGGCGTCGCTCCCTCGGCGGCAACGTCCACATCAGTAGGAGCTACTGCTACTTTAGCTCTCGCTCGCGCTACTGCTCTACTCTTGCTCTTGGTCCCCTGCCTGGTCTGCTCTTGCTATTGCTCTTGCTTGCACTGCTGCTCTCGCTCTTTCTCTTGCTTGTGATGCTACTCCGATTTGGCTACACTTCAGTCGACTGAATCGACTTTTGGGTCAGTCGATTTTGAGGGGGTGGGGGGCTCGCCGTAGTTAAGGAAGAACCAGCCACAGGAGGGAGGGGGCTCGCCGAAGTGGTACCCCACTATCTATCTTAGGATTTAGGATGGGTGCGGTGGTCGCCGGCGGTGGTGGTGCGGTGGCGTCGGGATCATCGGACCAGAGAAAAAGCTTGGCATGGGGGGGGGGCTAGAGGGATGGCCAGGGCGGCGGTGGACCGGCAGTGGGGAGTGGTTTCGGGGCGGCACACCGCCGGCCACGGGCGACAGGGTGCGGCGGTTTGGCAGGTGATGGATGGCGGCTCAGGGGGTGGAGGTTGAAGATGAACTGCTACACGACTAGCTGCCCTGGCTCTCGCACGCGCTGCTGCTACTGCTTTTCTGCTACAAGTGCCTTTAGTTTCGACAGCAAAATTCAGTTTCGACAACAAAATTCAGTTTCGACAGTTAAGTTAATTTTTGATAGTTAAATTCAGTTTTGACAGTTAAGTTCAGAGATGAGCGGCTGATGTATTTTACATCTAGAACTTTGTGGTTATGTATTTTACGTCATCTATTGGAGATGCCATTAGAATTCCACTCAAGTTAACGTTGTCTCTCCTGTCCTGCTTCAGCATCGGCGTCGTAGAAGTCACCGGAGCTGCTCCAACGACGAAATCCTCCATCACAGTGGAGAAGTACCCCAGTCTCCATCTCTAGATGCCTAAGATCTTCTTCCCCTCCTCCGACAGCCAAGTCAGCCGGAGCATCCTCACTGACCAACCCAATCACGCTGAGATCGACAAGGCTTCGCCAAAGAGGTTGTACACTTGTTACATCTCTTTTTTACTCCACATGTTATATATATTGTCCACTGAGCACACGTAGTAATGTGAAATACGATTATTTTATCCTACTTTATGACAAGCAGTGAGGTACCAGGCAACTTAGCTATCCGTGATGGACTCTCTTGAATACCATCATTATTTATCTCTGCGCGTTTGAGCTGTGCATTTGATGATGGGCCAGGGAGATGAGCTAGTAGGGCAGTGGCCTGTGTCCAAAGTAGTAGAAGTAGCACAAAAACAATTTCTGAGTGTAGGCTTTTCCTTGCTCAAGCCTTCCTACTAGAATCGCCAGTGCTTGAAAGGAAAAGCGAAGGAAAAACATAGGAATTGGAAAGTTTCCTATGGTACTACTATTCATGCATTTGGTTCAAAGGAATGGAGCAAAGGAAAACTGTAGGATTTGTTCATTTATTGTCTCCTTGAAAGAAAAACCGTAGGAATTTTAATCTCCACGTGTCCTCCTTTTCAAATTCCTATTCATGAATCACAAGACTAAGAGATAGTAGCATAATAGCATTATAACCGTACATTTTTTTGTGGTTTGACTTAATCTCACCATGCTTCTTTGCATCATGTGATCTTCTTTGCATTATAACCGTACATTGGCAGAAATCCTGTGTTTTTAAATTCTCTGTTTTCCAAGTGCATTCCTATCCTATTCCTGTCTATTTCCTATCCCTGCATTGTTGGAATCCTCAAATTCAAACAAGCCCTTACACAATTACTTCTGTTATAGATATGTGTCAAAGAAAACCTTGTGTGGTTTGTCCTACTCCTACTGTGTTGTGTTCCACCCCAGCTCAGCTACTCCAACGACGGAAGGGTTCACCACAGCAGGGGTCCGCTCTCCAGACTGTCTATCGCCGCCTCAGATCTTCTTCCCCGCTGTCGGCAGCCATGACAACTGCATTACCATCATCAACTGAGCAGATGACCTTGAGGACTACACGGGTTCGCAAGAGAGGTCGCACTCTTCCATGTCTGCTTACGTTATGCATCACTTAATATGATGACATGCTACTTTTTCGTCATGTTCACCTATTAGACTCTGAGTCAGGTCCAAACTAATGTTGAAACTTGAGTTTTTAAATGGTTGTGGGGTACATATTGGGGTAGCAATCAGTACTATCTATATACTATCGGGTTAATCTCGGGTGTCTACTATGAGTTTCATGTTGGGTGCAACCAAACATTAAAGGAGCCATTATCTGTATTTTTAACTAAAGCTATTATCTGCCTGCTATCGTTGGTTTTGGGTCTATCCACAATTTCTTACCAGCACTCTGGATTTGTGCATGGACTCCTTACATAATCTCACTATGTTTTATTCCTATGCATGTCAGTTATTCTACACAATGGAATTGAACATGTAGAGCAAAAGAGATGAGCCTTGCGTGGCAATAAAATTTCATGCAGATGTCGCTCCATGGTGGGCGCAAAGGCAACCCCCCTCCACCCATTTCGGATTGTAATCGAGATGAAGATAACTATTCTGAGGGGGATTTAGTAGGACAAGACCACTCATATTTACCCCCAGAGGTCTTCACTCTAACTTTGCATGTTGATGTTGGTAATATCATGCATATGGTGCCTTGCATTGCTTACTTTATACATCAAATATGTCATCTGCTTAGTTTAAACATGCTTTGTGTGAATGCCATCTGTTTAGTTTCTTTATCGTATATGTGAATCATGCAATGCCATCTTGTTTAGCCAGGCATCATATATGTGAATTTTGCAATGCCACCCTGGTTAGCCAGTCATCTTGTATGTGAATTATATCATGCCATCATTTTTTATTACGTGTTAAATTTGTCAACAATTTTTGTATATTGAATTACTCTTCCTATGCATCAGCCATTTGGAACGGTTATGGAAAAATCTGGAGTGGAAACAAGGTCTTCAGAGCAGACAATGCTGTCTGACGAAGCGCATGTCTTGCTGGTTACAGATAGCTCAGAGGAGGAGGATTCAGAGACAAATGACCAGTCCTATCCCCCCCACCCCCCGAGGTGCACGCTCCAACTTGGCAGGGTTATGTTGTTCATATCATGCATATGGTTTCTTGCATTGCTATGTCATTTGCTTAGTTTAGATATGCTTTATGTGAATGCCACATGTTTAGTGTCTAATTACCATATATGTGAATTATGCAATGCCATCTTGTTGCGAGACATCATATATGTGAATTATGCAATGCTACTTGTTACAAGGCATTATATATGTGAATTATGCAATGCCATGAAGTTTAGCCAAGCGTCATATATGTGAACTATATCATGCCGTCCTTTTTTGTATTTCTCGTTGCATTTGTCGACAATGTTTGTATATTCAACTGCTCTTCTTGTGCATCAGCCATTTGAATTGGTGATGGAGAAATCTGGAGTGAAAACAAGGTCTTCAGAGCAGACAATGCTACCTGCTGAAGCAGATATCTTGCTGGTTACAGATAGCTCTTTAGAGGAGGATTCCGAGGCAGATGACCAGTCCTATTATCCCCCTCAAGTGTATGCTCAAACTTGGCAGGGTTACATTACTCATATCATGCATATGTTGTATTGCAATGCTTAGTTTTTACATCATATAGACAATATTGAATGACATGTCCTTAGTTGACACATTATATATGTGATTGCCCTCTGCTCACTTGCTTAGTATATAAATCATATATTTGAATTATATCATGACATGATGTTTACATAGACATCATGTATCTGAATTATGGCATGCCAACCCATTTCCTAAAGACATAATATAGTTATATCATGTAATCCTGTTTACATAGTCATCATATTTTGAATTATGTCATTCTATTCGTGAATTATATCATGCCATCATGTTTCCATCGACGACATGTTTGTGATTTATGGCATGCCAACCACTTTAATAGACACATCGTATAGTTATATCATGTCATCCTGTTTACATAGTCATCATATTTTGAAGTATGTCATTCTATCTTGGTTAGTTAGCCATCATACAAGTGAAATTGTGTCAAGCTATCCTGTTTAATTAGCCATCATATATGTGAAACTAGGTCCTGCTATTCTGTTTGGTTAGACAACATAAATGTGAATTATTTCATGCCCTGTTTTCTTCCCTACTGTCCATTGCACATGTCTATCTTACAATGTCTGTACATTCAATTACTTTCCTTGTTTATCAGCCATTTCAATTAGAGGGGGTGATGGCAGTATCTGTGGGAGTAAAAACACGGTCTTCAGAAAAGATCATGCTACCTGTCGATGGAGATAGAACCATGGTTGTACTTGCCCAAGAACCAGCCCCACCACACATAACCCAGACTCACACAGATTGTACCCCTACCCAGTTGGACAGAGAACCAGCTACACCCCTTCTAACCCCAACCCCAGCTGATAGTAACCCAGTTCCAGTTGACACAGCACCGTCTCCACCACAAAGCACCCAAACATGATCAGTTAGTAAGGCAACTGTAGTGCCCAAAGCATGAGGACCACCATTTCGAACCCCAAGTCAACGCTTAAAGTAGAAGAAGAATTATTCTCAGGTCAGGTTCCGTAGCTATGGTTCATACTACTTTTCTCTTGCTTCACTGTATTTACTCATACCAACTAATTCCAAATTTGAAGGATGTAATTGAAACTCCAACGGCGCAACAGGTATGTTTTAAACCTGTTTCTTTAACGTGTTTGCTGTTGTAACTTTCTCTATGTTGATTTCAGTTTCACTTGAATAAACAGTTATGTTCTCATGCCATGCACATTACAAGTGTTGTTATTGCTGTGTAGTTTCCCACACTTATACTCTTTCTATGCTTCTTTGTATCAAATAGATATGATTCGAACTATCTCTATCTTGATTTGGCAACATAATCTAGAATGATATAGACCATACAGTCACCATACTACATAGATATATGTTTGTTTCGTGTTGTTATCATGTCCACCTTACTACTGAACTGGTTTACCAAAATGAGTTTCATATACAACATGGTAAACCTATGATGTGTTTGTTTGTTTCTCTTTTAGAACGTGGATAAAATATTGGAGAAGAGTACCCTGTTATGCAATGGTAAAGGAAGTAATGCAGATAAGGTTCAAGATAGTGAGACATCCCCGTTGGTCTCCAAGAAAGCTGATAAAAACTATATTGAAGACATTGAGACAACCCCAAAGTCCTGTCTTGATGTAGTGTTCGAGTTACTGGCTACTACTGCTGGCACAAGCTCTTCGAACTCGCTGTCTGAATTAGTTTGGCTTCTTGAGTCTCAACTTCAAGTTGAAAGACATCGATCAGATGTTATGCGATAAGAAGTCAAAGGACTGAGGAAGTACCTGCAGAATTAAGATGCATACTCTCTGGTGCAACAACATGTGCTGGAGCATTAAGTGCCAAACAAGAGAAAGTTAATAAGCTTGCTAAGCATGTTGCCAGCATTATGGGTACCCAGGATATTGTTTCTTGAGCTCTTATGAAGTGGTTTCAGTTCTGGACTTGTTTTGCTACGCCGTTTATTTGCACTGGTCGCCAACTTCAACAACAAGTGTGTATGATATGCGGCTTTGTTCCCTATATTTGCACTGGTGGCGAACTTTGATGCCCAGTGGATCTAATATGTGTAATAGCCGTGATAGCATAGCATAAGTTGCTTGCTTATTTATTTCCTTGTTGTCTTGTTTGTTTGTTTGCTTGTAGTCAGTGCAGTTCTTTTTCCAAGATTTGCTAGTGGCAGCAATAACCTATTTTTTTAAAACTAGGCCATAATAACCATGGGCTACATATTTACTACATTTACCATGGGCCTCCTACGGGCCGTAGAAACAATGGGCCTTCTAAGGGCCGTAGAAACAATGGGCCTTCTAGGGGTCGTATGATCGATCGGCCAAACATAGGCCAATAACAGACCACATTATGGGCCGTAAACGGGCTAGATTTGAAATCGTCCGTTCATGGGCCGACCATAACGGGCCATCATTAATCGGCTGTATTTGATGACGTTACGAAAACGACCCAAAGGATTAATGGGCCGCAAACGGGCCAATTGTAACCATGGGCTGAATTTGGCCCACAAGCAGAAAAGGCCAGTAACGGCCCGTAAGTAACCGAATGCTGGAAATAAGCCCAAGAATAAATGGGTCCTAAGAAGGCCGAAAGATAACACGGCTTGGAAACGGCCGAATGGAATAATGGGCCGTTAATGGGTATAAAGCGGTACACTGTTCATTGCAAGCCTGATTCACCACGGGTCGTTAATGGGCCAAGAGTTACAAATGGCCTTGTATGGGCCGAAAGATATCATGGGACGTACATGGGCCGAAAGTTACAACGGGCTGGAATCATATTGGACAGCCCAGATGAAGCTACTGGGCTTAATTCTGATAGGCTGTAACGGGTCGTGAGTTAGCGTGCCGTAAATGGGCTATATACGAACATGTCCTTAACAGGCTTTCCGTGGGCCGGCCCGTTACCTTTTGACCAAGTAAAATGGGCTGGCCTTTTCACCAGAATGGGCCTCTATTGGGCTGTGTCATGTGTTGACATATCATAGGTGCCTCCTGTCCAATGAATGGATGACATCTGTCCCAACAGTGAGCCAACACGTGTTTCCTCCGGCCAATGATAATTTTACACGTGGAAAATCCTCATTGGTCCAGGCTATTAACGGTTTATTGGATCCAAAACCAGACCCAATAGCGTAACCGTGACCCGTTATGGTGGATGCCTTGTGTCGGTCACCCTTGACGAAAGCACTTCTATGACGTGCGATTTATCGTCATTGAAGTGGACACTTCTGTGATGATAATTTTGGTAATGTCATGGAACACTTCTATGACAGCACAGGTATGACTATCTTGATTCTGTCATAAAATCATCATGGATGTACATGCATGACAGAAAACGTGACCTACTGTGACAAACACGAATCATCATGAAAGTGTCTTTTTTTGTAGTGCAAAATGAAAGAACTATACAACAGTTGAAATCGAAGGACAAAAATCTATAATTAAACAGATAGGGTAAACATGATGTCATGGAAATATGAGAGTAGTCGAAAGAACAATACATCATTAATTTGCCTAATATAGAAAGAAGAGGGGGAAAATCCCCTTTGACGTATATGGTGCATGTGCCACCTTTTATCCAAATGTAGCAATATTTAGAATATGTTTAGGAAAGTAGGCCATGCCAACCGATTTAGGGTGAGATTGAACATACCGCGCGCGTCCTCAAGTTATCTTGTACGGTGAGATGGAATCTCTGGTGGAGGTCACAAAGTCCTGAAGTGTCGGCGCACTGTACATTATATGAATGAATGAAAACCCACAAATCAGCTCGAATAAAAATGAATTCACGGCGATTTCCGCCGGGTGATTAAAGGGGGCATATCAACTGGGATAAGAGATGAGATAATATCTTGTTAAATTAGTTACCTTGTCATCCATGAGAAAGAACGCTCAGTACTGCAGATTCCCCAATAGAGCAGAGCTAGGTCGACCGCAAGCAGCATCCAGAAAGTCGATGGCGATAGGCGGCGGCAAGCGGAAGTGGAGAAATGCGGTGGGCTTTGCCGGCAACCTGGCGGCGGCGGCAGGCGTCGAGCTAAGTGTTTACCGCTGCGATAGGCGGTGCCATGGCATAGACGCAGAGGAGCTTGTGCAGGTGTGAACGGGGAACGTACCGGAGGGGCCGAGGGGGTGGAGGGCGGGGTGAGGGTTTTTGTGACGTGGGGATGGTGAGGGTTTTATTTTTCTTTTTTGAACTGGGTGGAGAGGGTTTTTTGTCCCACAAAGAAATTTGGGGGCGACGGTTTTCTAGAGAGAACCATGTGTGATTGAAGCAAGAGGAAAAATGTAAGTCATTGCACACGGTTCCAATTTTGGGAACCATGTGTGATTGACGTACTACCTCCGTCCTGGTTTATTGGTCCCCCTTAGTAATTTTTACCAAATTTTGACCAAATATTTAACATACTCAAACATAGATAATAAGCGTACACGTACATAAGCATAGTTCAACCATAAGTTGTACATAGTTCAACCGCATTAAACATATTCAAGCGTACATAGTTTGATCCATCCCACATCTCATCTCACATGCGGCCGGCACGATCCTGAAGCTTCTCTAGGTACTCGGCGTACGCACCATGCATCACCCTACAAGAATACTTATGCTTGAAGGAGCCAACAGCCCGTCTTCTTGCATGCGCCAGAACACTTAGATATGCATCATGAAGATTTTGGTTGCAAAATGGGCATCCATAGCCGCCGTTCCATGTCCTAATACGCCTGTTATGCATTCCCACATAAAGCTCCCTCAGGATTTTCCTGTTGTACCTCCTCTAGACATCTTCATCCTCACTATCCACATCGTCAGACAACACCTATACAAATAGTAAAACAAATTTGGCATCAAATCAATGATTACATATCCAGAGATTAGGAATTAGGATTACATATCAATGATTACATATCCATCAAATCAAATCAATAGGAATTTATGGCTATTTATTTATACATATCCAGAGATTATGGTTCGATTTTTAAGCACAGTCGTGTATGTACAGACCAATCTCGAAGAAAATAATGGCACAAACATATGTACGTCATTCAAAATCAATCGTCAAGCCCTGGCTAGGAATTATTAACACAGACACTAACCCTAGTCGGATTACTAGCAGAAATCATTTGCATAGATCAAACAACTAATCACTTATCACATGTACCATTCAAACAATCAATACACTACATGGATCTAACGAAACTTACTCGGATTTCATGGATTGGGAGAACATAACCATATGATTTGTATTCCAAAAAGTGGGAGGCATGAGTAAACAGAGAAACCCTATGATCTATTTGACACATAAATGGGTATAGATGACAAACCAGTTGTCCGTCGTCGTCAGAGTCATCGCCGGAGTGGTCGTCGGAGTCGTGGTGGGAGTGGTCGTCAGAGTCAGTGTGGAACTCCACCGCCGGCTGTGGAAGCTCGACGCCATCAATGACATTATGGTGCAGCGATAACTCGTCGGCGGTGACGGCAACCTCTGTCTCCATCTCCGCGCCGTGCTCCAGTGCTTTAGCAGCCCCGGCGTCGCCACTTCCTCCAATGGGGTGCTTCGGTGGCATCCTCATACACTGACGGCTTTGAGGACCCAGAGCGGCGTCGAGGATGCAAGCGGAGAGAGAGGATTGTGTGTCTGTAGCGAGGATGGGGGGTGCGGCCGCTCGGGCGCATCATTAATATGGAGTAGTGGGAGAGAGGCGGGAAACAGTCAAACCAATGGCTCGCCTCCCAGTGAGCCTGCACACCGGACTGCTGGCATACCTACCAAAGTTTCACATAGCTACTTGCAGACACCCCGACGACACTGTGCAGCGAGCACGCCTCCGTCAATTCACACACCTGCACGCACGCCTCCCCGTCTACCTGCGCGGCGGACGCGTCCCGTCAACTCACGCCTGCTCGCACAGCACACGGGTCGCGCGGCAACACGTATATTGTTTCTCTATTTGGATGATTAATGTTGCTGCTTTATTGCTTAACCGAAGCATGGCACATATCCATTGTTGGTCTAACGCTCACGGTTCGAATAAATAATCCGTTTGGGATATTGGTTCCAATTTTTAATAATCTTCCATGTGTAATTAGATAAATATTACATCAAAACTGGTCTCAAATTTGATAAAAAAAGTACAATGCCACTTTGTATTGGTGTCCATATGACAACACGATAAGTTTCATGAACTTCAAATAAGTTCTGGTTGTACTAGAATTTAAAAATCAAGATTCTCAATGTTTGCACGGGGAGTAAACATGCACCCAGTGAGATACATGTGCTTTCTAATCCATTTAGGTGCACTGTCACGTGTGCATGTAGCTCAAATTTTATTTTTGCACATTATACACATAGAAAATCAATCAATCAATGTACTAAAATGTCTTAATGATCTCTGTGATTTTTTTATTAAAATGTCCCTCATTTGGTAACATATATGTTCACCATGGGATAATTAATTTTGAATGCATCGTAGTTGCGGTGGATTCGCGTGCGTGTGTGTGGGTGTGTGCGTCTGGGGGTGGCGGGTGGCTCGCTGTCACAGCCTGATTTTTGGCCCTTTCTTTTTATTTTGTTTTGCTGAGATTTTTGCTTGAGTTTTCTTTTTCTCTGGCTACGTGGTTTGGAAACTGAAGAAGATGACCTCTTATTTCTTTCCAGAGTGGCTTGTCATCCTCAAAACCTTTCCCAAGACCTTGCCATTTCCATCTTGGACCAATCCCAATATTCTTTTCTTGGGAATATTCCTTTTCTATTAAAGGAATAACCCTGTCTGGCCTAGGTTGTGAAGCAACCTATACTTACATCACTCCAAAAATTCCCAAATAATTCTCATAAATTGTTTGGGTCATATCTTCTTCAAATGTGGCAAAATATGTCATTTTCTATGTTCCTCATCGTGCTCAATTAAATCCTTTTATATTCTGTCCTAAATGGCAGTTTGTGAAGCAAGTGCCATTTACCTTTGCCAAATTGTCCCCAAACTTTTTGGACATATTTTCCTGTTCATATAATTGCCCCATGCCAAAATTCAACTCAATTTTCCTAGTAAATATTACTGATCAATTTTTTAAAGTTCATGTCTGAGGGAAGTGATTGTGAAGGAGGTACAAGCTAGGCATATCCAAATGAGTTGAAACTTTGTCACATCCTTCATATGATCAAATCATGACTCTCCACCAAATGTGAGCTCATGTAACTCATCTATGTGAGCCCAGCTCCAAATCTTGGTTTCTGGTTAGATTTTTAGTTTGTGAAGCAACTATATTTCATATTGCTTCAATTAAGCTCAAAATTTTCCAAGGCATTCTCCTATTCATATAAAGCCCCATACACCAAGTTTTGGCCCATTTTATCAAACAATTTTCCCTGTGCAATTTTTCCAAGTTTCTGGTCAGAATGAAGCATTGTGAAGCAAGTGCTATTTTGGTATTTCCAAAGGGCATGAAACTTTTACAGAAGCTTCATATGATCAAATTGCAGCTCATGACAATCATGTATGTGAGTGTAAATTCAAAATCCCCTAATCTGGCCAGTATGGCACTTTCTACAGCAACCCTCATCTAAACTCCTCTTCTTAGTCTGATTTTTGGTGATCAACATCACCTTAGTGTGTGATCATCTCCAGATAAATTATTTACTGCATTACCAAGCTGGTGTCCCCACTGCACAACACAAACACTTGGCTGCTAGTTTGCTTTGGGGCCATCTGCAAATCTCTTCTTTTGCCCCTGGACCAAATTATTTATTCAGTTAGACTAGGGGCTCTAAGGTCTATCTATTGGACATGGTCGTTCCGGCCAAAACGAGCTATTTGCTCTAGTGCGCATGGTGATAACGCTTGTGTCATGGCAAACTCGCGCTCTGGCTCGTATCGGCCATTGATCCTGTCGTCTTGACCTCCATTCATGTCCTGGAGCTTCCCCGTGATGCCCTGCATCTCCCTGCATCAATGCCTCGTCGTGGTTCACCATAAATGAGCCACAAACGCCATGCCCGCGCGATGCCCAGCCACTGTCCACCATTAGAGCACTGCTTGAGCTCGCTAGTGATACTCCAGAGCCTTCCCCGAGCCTATATATAGGACCCTTGACCCCTCCCACATCTCATTCACTCCTCCCTCGCCGCTCTAGTCCACCGGAGTGCCCCCATCTCACCTCTATTCACCGTTGTCAACCATGGCCGCCTCGGCCTCAGCTTGATTCTGGCCAACACAACCCTCCTCTCCTCCTATCGAGACGTCCACCGAGTTCCCCTCGTTCCACTCAGCCACCCCACCTCCTCGCCCCTCGCTGGAGACGGCCGCACCATCGAGTTCCGCCCCCGCCCCGCCCGTCTCGGTCCTCTTTGTCCTCCTCTCCCTGCGTCCATTTTAGTCCTCCCCGGTGCCCTCTCCTCCTCTGAAAGGGTGCACAGTCCTTCCCCGAGCTTGCCGGTGTCATCCCCTTGGCTGGAGACCACCAGGGATGGACGTGCCCGTCGCCGGAGTACACCACCTGCGCCCCTATGCCCGCGAACCACCGTCGCCCCAGTCTCTCCCTTACGCTGCTGCTACTCCAGGAGAGAGCGCCGCACCGCCCTGCGCCCGCCGGTGGCCTCGACTCGGTCGGAAGCCACCTAAGCCGGCTACCTCCCCCGTCGTCCCTCCTCCTGTCCTTGCTCCTCTGTTCCTAATTGGGAGGCAGCGAGGAGGAAGAAGATGAGCGCCAGCCTGGCCCCCTGCCCTCGGGTCCCGCCTGTAAGCCTCTCCCGCCCTGGGCCCAGGTACGTTAAGTGGAGACGGTTTCTTGAAATGCGCTTTCAAAACTCTGAAAGCGTATTTCTTTCCTTCTTTGGCAGGAATGCGTTTTCTCTTCTAGAAAACATATATTCCTCTACTACGGCCAAGAATGCGCTTTCACTATTCTGAAAGCGTATTTTCTGAAATCCGTTTCTGTCTTATCCTCTCAGGGACCCGTTGGTAATGAAAAATTTCACAGATTGGTCCCTGGTGTTCAAACCTTCATAACTTTTCGACCGTAACTCCGATTCAGGTGAACCCAACGCCTACTTCTTCCTCTCGTCAAGCTTTATCTTTTGGTATCGTTTTCACTAGGTGGTCCCACTATGAAAATTACCTTTATACCCTAGCCCTTTTCTTGCCCCCTCCGAGAGAGAAGCGTTCCGGCGAATCGTCCCGCGACTTCACCACAATTCTTCCTGGAGTATTCTTCATCCCAGGAAAGCCACAACCACCATTTGCATGATAGCAATGCAGTAGCTTTGGTTTTCAACTTGAATCTTTAATAACTATATGTTTGTTTTACTACTTCTATCGTTAGTTTTGGTTATGCTTACGGATCGGTGATTACCACTATGTTTTCTTGCACTCCGTCATCATGTTCTACCTGCTAGTATTAATTTCATATTGGTCATGCTTGATAGTAGTACATGTTGGGTTGGTCATGTTCTTCGGTGCATGACTAACATCGGTTGCCGAGTACCGTTAATATGGATTGTTCCTTTGCTGTTAGTTGGTTAAGTGTTCACTCGGTAATGTTATGGATGTCTTCTTGCATGGTATTTATTGTTGATGCTAGTGATCATGTTATGCTATGAGTAGTGTTGTTCTTGTGATATTCATGCTCGTCATTATGCCATGCTCAGTTGGATATGATTCATTGTTGATATGGTTGTCGCACCCCATGCTTATATCATGCTCATGCATTGTAATTGCATCATGTTATTTTATCATGGCTCAGTATAATGCATTCAAGTTTAACCGGATTAAATTGAACTTGAAAAACTGTTGGCTGAGTCATGGTGCCACCATATCGAACTGACCAGTGCAACCACGCTAGTCTTTATGGGAAGGTCCTAACTGGGCCTATTTTCTTGCCTCTTGCCGATGCCTCCAACGAGGGAAGGTGTTGGGCGTACGCTACCCTGATCAGTTAGGCGGACATAAGACTTGTGTGCCCTTAGTTGTTGTTATAGTTCCTTGTCCCCGTTTGGGACCGTTTATGTTTTGCCATGACAGTGGTTGTTGATGCCTTTGGTAGGCACGGAGCCACCCATGACTTAGCCCAAAGGGGAGTTGGTCGAAGTGGCCGGGAGAGTGTCATGGGCAGTAGATCGGTTTTGTCGGAATACCATTGGTCCACCCGAATGGGAGTGCGAATCCATGGATTCAGTGGTGTGGGTACAGTGTACTAACCTCTGCAGAGTGTATATTAAATCTATCGATGGCCAATCCCGCGGATAAGGGCCAGTTCGTAGTTGGTCACACTGTGGATCAACAGTAATAATAATAACTTGCTTAATAACAACCCTGGAGATTGGTTGTGATCGTGAGATGATCACCGTGGTATCGAGGATACCGAGTTGATGGATATTTGTGGTTGTGATCGTGAGATGATCACCGTCGTATCGAGGATACCGAGTTGATGGATATTTGTGGTTGTGATCATGAGATGATCACCGTGGTATCGAGGATACCGAGTTGACGGATATTTGTGGGGTTATGCGAGAGTCAAGGGTGAAGATCAAGCTCCTTGTGGTCATGTAATGATTACTATGGTACTATGAATACCAAGCTTGATTGGATCCTGAGATGATCGTGTGATGTCCGCGTTGGTTACGAGATAACCTGAACAGATTAAGTTAGTGCATCGTAACGTCATCATGTTGCATGATAGTGTCATCATGTTGCATGATAGTGTCATCATGTTTATATGTTCATGCCATGCTCGTATCTTTCTAGATGTATCATGTTGTTCATGCCATGTTGTTCTAATAGGATCATGTTAATTCTTGTTAATCTATAACTGCCATGCTGTTGTCTGCCTTAATTGCTTTGGTTGCTGTGAGCTTGCAAGTACATTCAATGTACTGACCTGGCGTGTCATGCCAGTTTGCAGGTCATGTCGTATTTGATTGCTTGTTTGCCGTGGATTCCTTGTTTGCGAGCTAGGATAAGCATTCCAGCCAGAGTCCTTGCGAAGTGGAGTTCATCACCGTCATCACTGTTTCGCTGCTAGAGTTATTCCACTACATCATGCTGTTCGGCTGCTTGCACGGAGCAAATGTGGCAGGCGTCATGTCGTCGTGCTGATGTAATCCCCTTGTATCCATATAACTTGTAATAAAGAGCTGATTTGTTCTATGCTAAGCAGTGTCGTATTCTAGAAGACTTCTCCTCGATCTTTGGGCTAGAATACGGGGCGTCCCAGTTTCTCCGAGCTGGGGTGCCACAGGCTTGGTATCAGAGCAGGTCTGGCTGTAGGATGCCCTAGCCCGCACGAACGTTAGGAAGTGGTAGTATGGAGGCTAGTTGGTTTGTTGCACTTGTTTGCTGCATTTTGTTGCATGGCATGCATATATATTATTATTTAGTCGCTACTAGTTAATCTTGTGTGTGTAGGTGGCATCGGTTTCGATCCACTACCTGCACACTCCTTCTTAGCATGCCTGCTTTTTGGTGTTTGGCGTCATCTCTGTCCCAGCAGAGTGATGCACTGGTGCCAAGTGTTCCGTACAGGATTAGAAGGAATTATGCGTAGGCATCGCATCGATATCTTTCCATCACCCACCCATAATATTTCGGTGATAGAGTTGTCTCTATCCCGAATCGTGCCATCCATCTCATCCCTTCGGCAACCCTTACTGCTATTTGTTATCAGAAAAGGGCAATGCCAGCAAGCCTTGCTTTTCTTCCCCTATCTTTCCCTGTCATCCCATTCTGTGGACGTGTACGGTTCCCGTTCATACACTTGATGGTGATGTGGTCATGACCTTTGTGTTCCACCACATAATCACCAAGTCCGTCCTCACCTCCGTACCCATCTGGTTGCGACCGGTGTTCAGCCAGCGCTTGGTGTAGCCTCGGTTATGCCAACTCCTTCCACACGCAGATAAATTTTCATGCACACCGCTACAACATATTAGCTCGTAATACTGGAGTTTCCGCGAGATTTGTGTGCTTAGGTATGCATGCATATTATTGCTGTGAGTAGCAGTAATATGTGGTGTTGCTTGATTATTATTTATATTGTTTGTATGCATGTGTGCTTTTGTTTTTGTTGTTTCTTTTGCTTCTTTCTTCGGGCCTTCGGCGTTACATATTTTTCCCTCATTAAACTTGCTCGTCAACCGACGTTGGACCCAAAGAGTCAGCAAGGAATGCATATATTTGGAAATTCAGCTAAATAGGATGGAATTCTCAGCCGACCGTAGTGAAATGAGAAATATCTGATTGTGATGATGATAATCCAGTTTGCATTAATGTGCACTTCTCACAATAGTACGGATAATCAAGTCACCTTCAGTGTGCACTCTTCATAGCAGAAATGATCAAACCAGCGAGAAGATAAATTGTGTGCAAGATCGACGATATATTCTCAGTCAAAGGTATAAGTCCGATGCAAGTTTTAATTCTTCGTTGAGGATGATTTTTGAAACCCAATATACCTGGAAGAAAGAAAGAATGTGCCATGTATTCAATATTCAGAGAGGAGGATAGTCCAGCAAAGCCCCATTTCATACAAATAATGCACAACAGAAATCTTAAGATGGGGTGTGTATATGGTAACCAGTCCGCATATCACAATGAAAAGCTTCTGGTGTAAGCAACCCAGTCTTCCCTCACAAGCTACCAGAGAAGCTTCCAGTGCAAGATTTTTCTATCTTCCTCACTACGATATATGGATGACTTCCAGTGCAAAATACTCAGCCTTCTTCAGTAAGCAACCACAAAAGCTTTCGATATAAGGTACCGAGTCCTCCCTAGCAAGTCTTTAAGGGGGGAAGCTTCTGAAGCACGATACCCAGTCTTCCTCAGCAAGATACTCCCAATGGTTTCCAACATAAGTCATCCAATCTCCCTCAGTACGACATTGGTACAAGACAACCTATGACCATGAATCCCCAGAATCAGGTCCGCAACAGTTTGGTCAGAAGCAAGAATGAGTCACAAACAAGTCTGCCTCAGGGATTAAATTCTCATTTATATCGTGAGCATGCTGCCAAGCTCTTGAAGTGGTACGATGATGAAGGCAAGGTGAGAATCCGGAAATCTCACGAGTCATGCCAGAATAAGAAAGTCCATTATACACCTCAGTTGTTGATGCAAGAACCGACAAGTTTTGAAGAAAGAAAACATGGGACAACAAATTTTGTCAGTACTCAGTCAGGCCAGATTCCTCATACCCGACAAGGTGATATCATTCATCACCACTTGGTATGTTTTACAACAAAAACGAGTTAGATGCAAGCACATGTGAACCCGGTATAGTTCCCATGGTACTTGAACAAGGATAAGTTATGCTTGCCAAAATATTGCACCCAACAGTCCCTATGGCCACATGAAGAATGCGATATGATCAAGCTATTTCAACAAAGAATCCAAAATAAGAGCATAGTAATGAAGGAGCAAGACCGGCAATACAAGTATGAAAATTATTGCATGACCCACATGGTGCAGATACCCTGGTCAGTCTGAGTCACTATGCATCACCATGAATATTCATCAAGGGGGTCTTCTCAATTTTGGTAAAGACCCCATATCAAGGAAAGACCCACTCAGTTAACAGTATATGCTTAGAGTTGTCGATATTGAATATCTGGGTCTGTTAAGTCAGACCAAAGGTCAATTCAACGGCTTGATTCCAGTGACTATGGTAAAACGTCACATAGCCTACTATCCCCATGGAGATGCCGGCAGAATGAATAATCAGAAGGGTGAATAACAGTCTTGAAGCATGTATCCTCACTTATGAGAATCATCAAGAGGTAGCCTATCATGAACCCAATTTCTCCTGCCAGAACCACCGTCAGTCAAGACCACGAATATTAACATATAAGGTCGTACCCTTTTATGCTGGCCACGTCTGGAGACAGTCAAATATTTGGTACGGATCTGACACGCAAGACAGTGGATCCAGTCAAGATGAATCAGAAATTCCGCACGAAATCAGTATCAGTCAGAAGAACAGTTATGATCCACAACACTGATTTGAACCCGAAGTACCTGCATTTAGTGGAAGAACCCAATGCAAGGAGTAAGAGTTTGGGTGTTCATCAGGAGAAATCTGATCACCAATTCATGGAAGTTTGCCAGTACAACCACAACAATCGAAAATCATTCTCGGATTTGTGAGACAGATATTTCAGTCATGAGAACAAATCACACTCAGCTAAATCAGCAGATATGAAAAGAATTGGAGCCAGTATAGGCATGAAAAATTGAGGTAAGATCTGTTAGGATATAGATACAGTGAAGCAAACCACCCCAGAGCCAGTCAGGTAAGTCAGATGAAGAATTTAATGGGAACAATCAATAAAGGAAAAAGGATACCCGAGTTGGAAACAGTCTCCTTA
This sequence comes from Triticum urartu, assembly GCF_056163025.1. Classification (NCBI taxonomy): domain Eukaryota; kingdom Viridiplantae; phylum Streptophyta; class Magnoliopsida; order Poales; family Poaceae; genus Triticum; species Triticum urartu. Next base: position 224,532,536 of record NC_141876.1, on the reverse strand, counting down.
AGTCAGTATATGCACACTTATTCCCTGAGCAACCAAATCTCGGGGACGAGATTTCTTTAAGGGGGGGGGGAAGAGTTGTCACAGCATGATTTTCGGCCCTTTCTTTTTCTTTTGTTTTTCTGAGATCTTTGCTTGAGTTTTCTTTTTCCGTGGCTATGTGGTCGGGAAACTGAAGAAGATGACCTCTTCTTTCTTTAGAGAGTGGCTTGTCATCCTCAAAACCCTTCCCAAGACCTTGCCATTTCCATCTTGGACCAATCCCAATATTCTTTTCCTTGGGTATATTCCTTTTCTATTAAAGGAATAAGCCTGGCTGCCCTTAGTTGTGAAGCAACCTATACTTACATCACTCCTAAAATTCCCAAATAGTTCTCATAAAATGTTTGGGTCATATCTTCCTCAAATGTGGCAAAATATTTCATTTGCCATGTTCCTCATCTTGCTCAATTAATTCCTTTCCTATTATGTCCTTAATGGTAGTTTGTGAAGCAAGTGCCTTTTACCTTTGCCAAATTGACCCCAAACTTTTTGGACATGTTTTCCTGTCCATATAATTGCCCCATGCCAAAAGTCAACTCAATTAGCCTAGTAAATATTACTGAGCAAGTTTTCAAAGTTCCTATCCGAGGGAAGTGATTGTGAAGGAGGTACAAGCTAGGGATATCAAAATGAGTTGAAACTTTGCCACCTCCTTCATATGATCAAATCATGACTCTCCACCAAATTTTTGCTCATGTAACTCAACTATGTTAGCCCATCTCCAAATCTTGGTTTCTGGTCAGATTTTCAGTTTGTGAAGGAACTATATTTTATTTTGCTTCAATTAAGCAGAAAATTTTCCAAGGCATTCTCCTATCCATATAATCTCCCTCCACCAAGTTTTGGCCCATTTTATCAAACAATTTGCCCTGTGCAATTTTTCCAAGTTTCTGGCTAGAATGAAGCATTGTGAAGCAACTTCTATTTTGGTATTTACAAAGGGCATGAAACTTTCACAGAAGCTTCATATGATCATATAACCCACCTTCTCTAATTTGCAGCTCATGAAAATCATGTATCTGAGTGCAACTTCAAAATCCCCTAATCTGGACAGTATGGCAGTTTCTACAGCAACCCTCATCTAAACTCCTCTTCTTAGTCTAATTTTTGGTGATCAACATCACCTTAGTGTGTGATCATCACCAGAAAAATTATTTACTGCGTTACCAAGCTAGTGTCCCCACTGCACAACACAAACACTTGGTTGCTAGTTTGCTTTCGGGCTATTTGCAAATCTCTTATTTGCCCCTGGACCAAATTATTTCTTCAGTTAGACTAAGGGCACTAAGGTCTATCTAATGGACCTGGTCGTTGCGGCCAAAACAAGCTATTTTCTCTAGTGCGCGTGATGATCACCCTTGCGTCATGCCAAACTCGTGCTCTAGCTCGTTCCGGCCACTATTCCCGTCGTCTCCCTCGTCGTATCGACCTCCATTCATGTCCTGGAGCTTTCCCGTGATGCCCTGCATCTCCCTGTATTGATGCCTCGTTGTGGTTCGCCATAAATGATCCGCAAACGCCATGCCCGTGCGATGCCCAGCCACTGTCCACAATTAGAGTACTGCTCGAGCTCGCTAGCGATGCTCTAGAGCCTTCCCCGGGCCTATATATAGGACCATCGGCCCCTCCCGTATCTCATTCACTCCTCGCTCGCCTCTCTAGTCCACCAGAGTGCCCCCATCTCGCCTCTGTTTGCCGCCGTCCACCATGTCCACCTTAGCCTCAGCTTGATTCCGGCTAACACAGCCCTCCTCTGCTCCCACCGAGACGTCCACCGAGTCCCCCTTATTCCACTCAGCCACCCCACCACCTCGCCCCACGTAAGAGATGGCCGCACCACCGAGTTCCACCACCGCCCCACCTGCCTCGGTCCGAACAGGTGCGAGGCCCTTCCTCGAGCTCGCCGGTGTCGTCCCCTTGGCCGCAGACTGCCGGAGTTGGCCGTGCCCGTCGCCGGAGTCCGCCGCCTGCACCCCTGTCCCCGCGAGCCACCATCACCCCTGTCTCTCCCCTACGCTGATGCTACTCCTGGAGGAAGCGGCGCACCGCCCCGCACCCGCCGGTGGTCTTGGCTCGGCCGGAGGCCGCCTGAGCCGGCCGCCTCCCCGATGTCCCTTCTCGTGTCCTCGCTCCTCTGTTCCCGATCAGGAGGCAACGAGGAGGAAGAAGACGAGCGCCAGCCTGGCCCCTGCCCTGGGGTCCCACCTGTAAGCCTCTCCTACCCTGGGCCCAGGTACATTAAGTGGAGACGGTTTCTTGAAATGAGTTTTCAGTACTCTGAAAGCGTATTTCTTTCCTTCTTTGGCGGGAATGCATTTTCTCTTCTCGAAAACATATTTTCCTCTATCGCGCCAAGAATGCGCTTTCACTATTCCGAAAGCGTATTTTGCAAAATCCATTTCTGTCTTATCCTCTCAGGGACCCGTTGGCGATGAAAACTTTCACATATTGGTCCCTGGTGTTCAATCCTTCATAACTTTTCGACCGTAACTCCGATTGATGTGAACACAATGCCTACTTCTTAGTCTCGTCAAGCTCTATCTTTTGGTATCATTTTCACTAGGTGGTCCCACTGTGAAAATGACCTTGATACCCTTGCCCTTATCTAGCCCCCTCCGAGAGAGAAGCGTTTTGGCGAATTGTCTCGCGACTTCACCATACTTCTTCCTGGAGTATTCTTCATCCCCAGGCAAGCCACAACCACCATTTGCATGATGGCCATGCAGTAGCTTTGGTTTTCAACTTGAATCTTTAATAACTATATGTTTGTTTTGCTACTGCTATCCTTATTTCGGTTATGCTTATGGATCGGTGATTACCGTCATGCTATGTTTTCTTGCACTATGTCATCATGTTCTACCTGCAAGTATTACTTTCATATTGGTCGTGCTTGATAGTAGTACATGTTGGGTTGGTCGTGTTCTTCGGTGCATGACTAGGTCGGTTGCCGAGTACCAATAATATGCATTATTCCTTTGCTGTTAGTTGGTTATGTGTTCACTCGGTAATGTTATTGATGTGTTCTTGCATGGTATTTATTGTTGATGCTAGTGATCATGTTATGCTATGAGTACTTGTGATATTGGTGCTCGTCATTATGCCATGCTCAGTTGGATATGATTCATTGTTGATATGGTTGTCGCACCCCATGCTTATATCATGCTCATGCATTGTAATTGCATCATGTTATTTTATCATGGCTCAACATATTGCATTCAGTTTTAACCGGCTTAAATTGAACTTCAACAACTGTTGGCTGAGTCATGGTGCCACCATATCGAACTGACCAGTGCAACCACACTTACCTTTATGGGAAGGTCCTAACTGGGTCTATTGGCATGCCTCTCGCCGGTGCCTCCAACGAGGGAATGTTATGGGTGCGCGCTACCTTGATCAGGTAGGCGGACATAAGCCTTGCGTGTCCGTTGTTGTTGTTATGGTTCCTTGTCCTGGTTTGGGACCGTTTATATTTTGCCACGACGGTGGCCGTTGATGCTTTTGGTAGGCACAGGGCCACCCATGACTTAGTGATACGTCTCCGTTTATATCTGTTTTGGATGTTTAATGGGCTTTAATTTACCTTTTTATATTATTTTTGGGACTAACCTACTAACCGAAGGACCAGTGCAAATTGTTGTTTTTTGCCTATTTCAGTGTTTCGCAGAAAAGGAATATCAAACGGAATCCAAACAGAATGAAACCTTCGGGAGAGTTATTTTTGGAACAAACGTGATCCATGAGACTTGGAGTGGCCGTCAAGAAAGAAGCGAGGAGGCCACTATGCAGGGGGCGCGCCCAGTTGGGCAGGCGTGCCCCCACCCTCATGGGCCCCTCGCAGATCCACCGATGTACTTCTTCCTCCTATATATACCCATATCCCCCGAAAACATCTAGGTGCACCATGAAACCCTATTTCCACTGCCGCAACCTTCTGTACCCAAGAGACCCCGTCTTGGGGCCTTTTCGAGAGCTCCGCCGGAGGGGGAATCGATCACGGAAGGCTTCTACATCAACACCATAGCCTCTCTGATGATGTGTGAGTAGTTTACCACAGACCTTCGGGTCCATAGTTATTAGCTAGATGGCTTCTTCTCTCTCTTCGGATCTCAATACAAAGTTCTCCTCGATCTTCTTGGAGATCTATTCGATGTAATTCTTTTTGCGGTGTGTCGTCAAGATCCGATGAATTGTGGGTTTGTGATCAAGATTATCTATGAACAATATTTGATTCTTCTCTGAAATCTTTTATGTATGATTTGCTATATTTGCAAGTCTATTTGAATTATCAGTTTGGTTTGGCCTACAATATTGATCTTTCTTGCAATGGGAGAAGTGCTTAGCTTTGGGTTCAATCTTCCGGTGTCCTTTCCTAGTGACAGCAGGGGCAACAAGGCATGTATTGTATGGTTGCCATCGAGCATAAAAAGATGGGGTTTTATATCGTATTGCTTGAGTTTATCCCTCTACATCATGTCATCATGCCTAATGTGTTACTCTGTTCTTATGAACTTAATACTCAAGATGCATGCTGGATAGCGGGCGATGTGTGGAGTAATAGTAGTAGATGCAGAATCGTTTTTGTCTACTTGTCACGGACGTGATGCCTATATACATGATCATTCCTAGATATTCTCATAATTATGCATTTTTCTATCAATTGCTCGACAGTAATTTGTTTACCCACCATAATACTTATGCTATCTTGAGAGAAGCCACTAGTGAAACATATGGCCCCCGGGTCTATTTTCCATCATGTAAGTTTCCAATCTATTTTACTTTGCAATATTTAATTTCAATTTATATCATAAAAATACCAAAAATATTTATCTTATTAGCTCTATCAGATCTCACTTTTGCAAGTGGCCGTGAAGGGATTGACAACCCCTTTATCGCGTTGGTTGCTAGGTTCTTATTTGTTTGTGTAGGTGCGAGGTGACTTGCGTGTAGTCTCGTACTAGATTGATACCTTGGTTCTCAAAAACTGAGGGAAATACTTACGCTACTTTGATGCATCACCCTTTCCTCTTCAAGGGAAAACCAACGCAGTGCTCAAGAGGTAGCACTTAGCCCAAAGGGGACTTGGTCGGAGAGGCCGGGAGAGTGTCATGGGTAGTAGATTGGTTTTGTCGGAATGCCATTGGTCCACCCGAATGGGATTGCGAGGCCATTGATTCCGTGGTGTGGGTACATTGTACTAACCTCTGCAGAGTGTATATTAAATCTATCGATAGCCGCCCCGCGGATAAGGGCCTAGTTCGTAGTTGGTCGCACTATGTGTTAACAGTAATAATAATAACTTTCTTAATAACAACCCTAGAGATTGGTTGTGATCGTGATATGATCACCGTGGTATCGAGGATACAGACTTGATGGATATTTTTGGTTGTGATCGTGAGATGATCACTGTGGTATCGAGGATACCGAGTTGATGGATATTTGTGGTTGTGATCATGAGACGATCACCGTGGTATCAAGGATACCGTGTTGATGGATATTTGTGGGTTTATGTGAGAATCAAGGGTGAAGATCAAGGTCCTTGTGGTCATGTAATGTTTACTACGGTACTGTTAATACCAAGCTTGATTGGATCCTGAGATGATCGTGTGATGTCCGCGTTGGTTACGAGGTAACCGGAACAGAGTAAGTTGGTGCATGATAACGTCATCATGTTGCAGGATAGTGTCATCATGTTTATATGTTCATGCCATGCTCGTATCGTTCTAGCTATATCATGTTGTTCATGCCATGTTGTTCTGATAGTATCATGTTAATCCTTGTTAATCTGTAACTGCCATGCCGTTGTCTGTCTTGATTTCTTTGGTTGCTATGAGCTTGCAAGTACATTCAATGTACCGACCTGGCTTGTCATGCCAGTTTGCAGGTCATGCCGGATTTGATTGCTTGTGTGCCGTGGATTCCTTGTTTGCGAGCTAGGATAAGTGTTCCAGCCAGACTCCCTATGGAGTGGAGTTCATCACCGTCGTCGTTGTTCTGCTACTAGAGTTATTCCGTTGCATCGTGTTGTTCTGCTGCTTGCATGGAGCAACCGTGGCAGGCGTAGTGTCGCCATGCCGATGTAATCTCCTTGTATCCATATAAATTGTAATGAAGAGTTGATTTGTTCTATGCTAAGCATTGCCGTATTCCAGAAGACTTCTCCTCGATCTCTGGGCTGGAATACGGGGCGTTCCAGTTTCTCTGAGCCGGGGTGCCACACTCGTAGTACACTACGAGTGTGAGCCACCGTGTGGGTTGGCCATTTTGTTAGGCAGGCCGGTGCCACATCAGAGTCATGAAATTGTTATTTAAAAAATTACACAACCCTTTCATACATAAATGTTTTGGCCACATGCAGTCGATGGTTGTCCTACACGACACTCGATACTCGTGTTTGACGCTTTCTATGGGCCCACAAGGTCGTCGTCCATCACTTTGACGAACAGTCAGTAGTGAGGTTAATTTGACCAACAAGGTAGAATCTTTTTTGTTTCTGTTATGGTGGTATATGGTACGTGTCGAAGAGGTGGGAGGGGACTAGCATATATACTATACGTACGCGTCCATGAACAAGTACACCTCACTAAGTGTCGGGACTTTTTGTTTCCGAGGAACGTGCCACATCAAAATTGTGAAATTTGCTATTCAAACATCACACAACACCTTTTTGGGCCACATGCATATCCTAGCTAGGACACTCATGTGTGACGCTTCAATCTGTGGGCCCACGAGGCCATCGTCAATGCATGCATGCATCACTTTGACCTACATCGGAAGAGGTTAATTAATTTTACCATTGATGATGATTCTTTTGGGTTGTACATATATTACGGCAGGAGCATATAGTATGCGGTGAAGAGGGGGAAGGGGACCATCATATGTAGTACGCTTGATGAACATCACTCTGTGTGGGTGCATGGTTTACGGTTTTTGAGGCATGTGGCACATCAAAGTTGTGCATTTTGGGTATTCAACATATATATGTTTGGCCCACATGCAAAGCGGTGGTGGTTGTCCTCTAGCACCCACATAAGCGGTTATCAGCGATACCGATGCTTTCCATCTATGGGCCCGCTTGGTCCATGACTACTTTTTGCCTGACGACAAGATAGGTTAATTTGACTTAGGAGGGGATTATTATTTTTTCTCTGGGATGACATGCATGATACAGTTTGAGCACACACACATACATGTGTACGCATGAATCACTCCCATCGATTCGAAGTGGCTAGTACAACGACACATCATGAACCGATCTCGCTTTGTGTGGGGAGGTCGTGTACGATTTTTGACGCACGCGCCACATCAATGTTGTGTATTCAAACATGAATTCACGCATCACCTCCATACATATGCATGTAGTGGTTACCTTCGAATGGTACACTCCCTCGCGTGGTTATCGGCGACATGCCTATATATTCGTGGGCCCGCGTGGACATCCATGATCACCTTGACCAACAAAAAGATAGGTTACCATGGTGGATTCTTCATTTGGTTCATGTTATCATAGTATAGGTCATGGTGAGATTCAGACCTTAAGTTTGAGTGCATATACTATGCACGCATGCATGCATGAATCCCCGTCATTAGCTTGAAGTCTGGTGTAACATACATATGCATCGTCAACCTAACCCTCACTCAGTGTGGGTATTTCTAGTTCGAAATCAGGGTGCCACATCAAAGTTGTTCCATTGTTACTAAAAACACACCTCTCAATACATATGTTTGGGCCACACGCATGAAGTGGTTGTCTTTGGGGACTAGCTACTTGCGTGATTATTGGCGAGCTAGCTCATCTACGGGGTCGCATGGACGACCATCACTTTGACCAACAAAGAGATAGAGGTTGTATGACCAAGGTGCATTATTCTTGGTCTGTTTCACAATCGATCTTGGTGAGATATGCCTCTCTGGCCCGCCGATTGAAAGTGTGCCTGTGTGTGTTGGGGGGGGGGGGGTTGCTACTTCGCACTTTGCTAGGTGAACCTCGGTTTGGGGGCATGCATTCATAGCTTAGGATTCCTTTCCTGGTGACACGAGGGAGGGGGGCTGCTAGATATTTCGCACTTTGCTAGGTGAACCTCGGTTGGGGGGAGGGGGCATGCATTCATAGCTTAGGATTCCATTCGTGCCGACACGAGGGGGAGGGCTGCTAGCTACTTCGCACTTAGCTAGGTGAACCTCGATTGGGGGGGGGGGGTATGCATTCATATCTTAGGATTCCCTTCGTGCCGACACGAGGGAGGGGGGCTGCTAGCTACTTCGCACTTTAATAGGTGAACCTGGGTTGGGGGGACATGCATTCATAGCTTAGGATCCCCTTCGTGACGACACGAGGGAGGGGGGATGCTAGCTACTTTGCACTTTGCTAGGGTGAACCTTGGTTAGGGGGGCATGCACTCATAGCTTAGGATTCCCTTCGTGCCGACACGAAGGAGGGGGGCTGCTAGCTACTTCGCACTTTGCTAGGGTGAACCTCGGTTGGGGGGCATGCATTCATAGTTTAGGATTCCCTTTGTGCCAACACGAGGGAGGGGGGCTGCTAGCTACTTCACACTTTTCTAGGTGAATGAACCTAAGTTGGGGGGGCATGCATTCATAGCTTAGGATTCCCTTCGTGCCGACACGAGCGGGGAGGGCTGCTAGCTACTTCGCACTTAGCTAGGTGAACCTCGATTGGGGGGGGTATGCATTCATATCTTAGGATTCCCTTCGTGTCGACACGATGGAAGAGGGGGGCTGCTAGCTACTTCACACTTTGCTAGGTGAACCTCGGTTCGGGGGCATGCATTCATAGCTTAGGATTCCCAATTCGTGCCGACACGAGGGGGGTGGGGGCAAGCAATACTGTGCGCTTTGCGAGAGAGGTGCCACATCGAGGTTGCATTTGGTATTTGTAAATCAAACCACCCTTTTGATACATAAATTTGGTCCACATGCAAGTGTGTTCGTGTTTTGACCCTCTCCCGCGTCATTTTCGCCAAATTTATGATCATTAGACTAATCGTGTGCCACGCCTGTGCCCCTGTCACGCACACATCCACATTGTAGATTGGGCTCCACGAGGCTCCCCCTCTCAAAAATATCTGTCCGCCTCAAGGGTTTTTCTGTTTCACAACACATGGTTGTTATCTCCGGACCGTGTGCGATGTTTCTTGTTCCCAATCCCTCCTGCATCCCTAGAAAATATCTACCCGCCTCGAGGGTTTTTCTATTTCATAACACACAGTTGTTATCTCCGGACCGTGTGTGATGCACAATCATCAAAATTTTCAATAGCCCGGTATTTCACTCCCGCGTTTGACTCCCGAGTAGTAATATTTTCAGTACCCTCATCATTTCCTCAAACACCCTCTCCACACACACACACACCAAAACCTCCTCGGGCATGCGCGCGCGCGCGCACACACACACACACCCTCCCTCACTCGAAACCCTAGCTAGGTCCCCACCGCCGCCGCAAGGCCTCCATTGTAAACATCTGCCGGTTTGCCCGTGCAGCTTACCAACCGATCTCCATACCTAGGCCGCCCTAAGTTTCTTAGATGACGCCTGCCAAATGCCCCCTTTCCCAGAGATCCCCATCCCCATCCCCACCCCCACTCCAGAGCGTCACAGCCTAAGCCCGGCTATGCTTCCCATGGAGTTCGAGGAGCGACTGGCCCAAAAGAGGTGTATAGCGGTCTCTTCGCCCGACGTCGCCGAGGAAGCTGACGACCATTACTGGCGGCACGCACCCAAGCAGCGGGCTAGATTATGCGGGCATGTCTCGGCCGCCGGCTACGACATCGAGGTCATCGATAGCGACGGCCTGAGGTAGGCTATGTCACAGGTTAAGTGGCCCACCCCAACCCGTCTGGTTCAACCGTCGTCGATCTCATCCATGGCCCCGCCGCTGATCTCCTCTGGCTCGCTGTCAACAATTTGCCATTCTACATCACCATCAAGCCCCTTTTATTATTTCTGAAGGACATGTTCTGCGACACAGGCTTGGGATCCACAGCTTCCAAGTCAGACCTCATCGACGGAGACCACGAGGAGGGCACCCTCTCCGGCACTTCCAAGCTGAAAGAGCCCATCTGCTCTTCCAAGGGGAAAGCGCCCGTGTGCGACATCAAGACGGGCACCCTACAGCCGTGCTCTTCCAAGGGGAAGGAGCCCATCTACGACAACATGGAGCCCATCCAGGGCCAGTGCTCTTCCCACGGGAACTAGCCCATCCGTGACAAGTGAGGAAACCCATGATTTGTTTTGCTGTGCCACTTCACACGGGGAAAACCATGATTTGTTTTGTCAATTCCCTTTTATAGTGTAGTGAGAATATGTATAGTTTTAATTGCTATATCTAGTTGTTTGCAGTATGCCTTGTTTATTTCAGTTGTTCACAATGTGATGCTCTATATGTGCAATTATTTACTGTGCAGTACATTTCATCAATCCAGTTTTAAACATACCGATAGGAATGCATATATTTGCTTGTTGTTAATCCTGTTATAGCTAGCATATGCCTCTTTTAAAGTTTTTTGATTGTTCGGTTGTTTGTAGTTAGCATATGTCCAGTTTCAAATGCTATCTTTGGTTGTTCATAGTATGCCTTGTTTATTCCAGTTATTCACAACGTGATGTTCTATATGTGCAAGTATGAACTGTTGTGCTTAACATGCTTCTCGATGTACCTACACAGGACAATTTTGGGAACTGCTGTTTTCCATCGAGGTTAGTTTCATCCCATGGATTATATCTACTCACTGTTCAGGATATCGATAGTTGGTACCATATAGGTCTGCGACTGATAAGGGACTAATCAGTGACTCGGACGATCAGGCCTGCACGGTAGTACAGCCAACCACGGGAGGCTGGAGTATGTTTGGGCGGCTGGAGCAACAAAACCAGAGGTTGAAGACGCAACTTGGCCGTTGGATTAACATCCAACTATTAGTGCAGCTAGAATCATTTATTGACTAAGTTCATAAAGCCCTGCGTACGCGTTAACTTAGTAGGCCCACAAGTCAGCCTCCAAATTTGGTGGGTCCCAGCTAGCAGGGGGAGTCAATTTTTTTCCCCGTAATAAGGTGGCACTTCCTTGCGTGCGAAGATGTTTTCTGGTTTCTTTATTTCTTCTTTTTTTGAGTTAGAATAAAAAGAAAACAATTTAGCATCTATGGTGTAATCTATATTTTCATGAAAAGGATCATAATAAAGCTGGTGGGTCCAAGCTGTCAGGGAGAGGAAACTTTTTATTTCCGCATAATAAAGGGAACACTTCCTTGCGTGCAAAGATGTAGCTGGTGGCTCAAACCTATCAGGGGGAGAAATTATTTCTTTTCGCATAATATGGGGGCACTTACTGCGTGCGGCCATGGGCCATGTGGGTCCCTATTGTCAGTCCATCCACGTACATGCCTCATCCGATGCCCGTCATTTGTTGACAATGTTGACCACGTCGTGCCGAGAGAACCAACGCAGTGAATGATGGCGAGTATTACAAAGGGAATTACCCGGAGATGGCGAAGACACAGCAGTGGATGCGCACGCGGAGGGGAGTAGGAGGGTTCATTGGTTAGGCTGCGGTGTGAGGTTGCGTCGCTGGAGAAGAACAGGAGGTGTTGGTGAGTAGAGGAATGACCTGGACGATGTTTGGGAGTAGGGTGGGCCGGTGAAGCCTACGCGGCAGCATAGCCGGCCACGGGAGGTGGTAGCAGGCGGTACCGCCAGCGGTGGTTTGGGCGGCTGAAGCAAGCATATCCGAGATTGAAGAAGCACTACAGCCGTTAGATGGACATCCAACGACCACTACTGCTAGAATCGTGTCTTGACTATAACTTTACAAAGCCTTTCTTATGCCTTAGTAGGCCCACACGCCTTCCGTATGCGTCACTGACTATAATTCTCAAAAACCTAGCAGGCCCACAAGTGAGCATCACATCTGTGGCACATAACATATATCCCATTTGCGATTTGTAATAATGTACATCCCATTTTCGAATTCTAATGGAATTTACTACAACTCATTTACATTATTTTAAAATTGTAGCCCATTCTCTAGCGAGGATAATGATTAATAATTTCAACCAACCTCTCAAAATAGAATTCAACCAAAAATTTCACATTTTGATGGGATTTGGAATATTTGTATCCCAAAATTTCTAGTTAGATTAAATATAATTTCAAAATGAATTTGTATTAGGTAAATATCTAAAGAAATATTATGCGCACAATAAGTAATGAAAATAAAATTTCCAAATTAAAAAAATATTTTTGAAACAAATTATTTGTTTGGTGTGTTTTTGTATATTTACAGCCCAGTTTTATAATTACATGCCATTTATTATTTCTTAAAGCCCATTTTCTTGTTAGGCCTAATGCATCCCTCATAGGATAGATTTACAGCCCAGTGGGGCGGAGAATAACACGTTGACCTTGGTTGGGTACTCCACAAAAAAGTATAGCTGACCTAGCCATTTTCACCTTGAAAAAATAATATCTGGGCTGGATATTTGGTCGACATAAAATAATAGCCTGGGTTACATGGGCCACAGCCCGCCCAGTTGATACCCTACTCCTCTGAACAACAACAAAAACATCGCTCAAGAAAAACTCCGCTTACACCTAAAAAACAGATATTGCTTGAGCTGTTGGGTCCCAACTGTCGGCCGCTTCTTGTGCGATTCTCTCGCTTATTGACTATATAGGTTGACGATGGTGTGGGACCGTGATGTCAGGAAACCAGGAGAAAGCAAAAAAAAATTATAGTCATCTCCTGATTCGTCATGTTCGTTGACCATGTTGACAATGCTCGGCGCCACGGCAAGCGCAACAACGCTAAGGACAACAAAGAGGGCCTCGCGGGCCCTACGGATGGTTTGATACAGCGCACACTGCTCATTCAGGAAGCCAGGATCATCGGACACCTATCGGTAACTTCGAGAGACCGAAACAACATGAAATGGTAAGGTTGCACTTGGGAGTTCTGGATTGTTTCACACCTGTATTAAGATACAAGTGCAATTTACTCATCACCAGAAACAACGTGTAAAATACATGCGTAATGAAACCGAGGTACCGAGGTCTGTAACGAAAACCGGCGAGTTACAAGTGTAATTTGAGAGACCAGTGTATATTTTACTAGTCGAAATCAACCAACCAAGCGCTTCTCCCAAGACCATCTGCTTTTATTTATAGGCGTCTGTTTTACAAGCGGTTTTGGTTGAAAATGATGATCCAATCACGGCCTAAGATGATGAGTTGGTCAGAAGATCATATGGTTTCACCTCTAACCTACCCGAATTCTCGTATAGGCCATGAATGAAACATAAGACGATGAACTTCTTAAGCACAGAAACAAAAGAATAGGATGATCTTCTTAAGATGCAAATCATAGGCATTAGATCAACATGCAAAACAATATGAAGCATTATTCTCACGAGGCACGGTAAACAGCTCATGATGCCGCATGACGCGGCATTCCAAGCTCAATTTACAATCAAACTCACAAGGCCTGGCATTACATAGACAATATTTAGAACAAAATCTTAAAATACCTTACATAAGTGAACATTCATGTGACTATGCATCTCAGCGGAGTAAATATTTACTTCTGAACTGAAGACATGAATAGGAAAAAATGATCGAGGCTGCTCACAGCAAAGGGCATCCCACTCAAAAATATCAAATGCATGTCTTCTAGCTAACATCAATGAGCAAAATTTGACAAGGTTTTCCAATTCCAATATATTAAACTAATGTCTTCTTTCTAACATCAATGATTAAACTTTGACAAGCTTTTCCCATTCAAAAATATGTAATGCCTATGATTGTGGAACGGGCAGGGTTTGTCATTAGTTTGCCATCAGATAGTCCGATGGCTCAAGGTGACAACGAATGATTAGAGAACAATTCAATGTATTGTGCATGATGAAGTATTATGGAGGACACGAACCATCTGAACATTTTGTGTAGTTCCACTAAATCAAGCTGAGCATCCCTATGGATTTTGTATTTATGTGCTGCAAGAAAACAAAGACACATCAGCACACACATGAATATTGGCCCCAGTGTCAACCCACCAATCGGTGGACTGACAAACTGAAAGTACGGTGAACAGATTACCATACCCAGATGCCCCATCATTGTTGCTTAGAGTGACATTGACATACTTGGAGTCCTGTCTTGGCTTCTTGTACTTATTTGGGCACTTGTTTGCCCAGTGCTCCTCTGAACCACAAGTAAAGCATCCATCTCTCTTTTTGTATTTCTTCTTACCATTCTTAAAGGTAGTATTCTGCTGGACAAAGTTCTTTCCCTTGAACTTGTGGGAATTCTTCTGCCTTGAAGATGTTGGTAGCTCCATTCAGACGAGCATGGTTTGTCATGAGTTTGCACATTGAAATGGCACATGGAGCCGGATTAACCAGCGTATCTTTTTGTGCAGTTCCACTGAAATCAAACAATGTCTTGAGTAGCATGGTGGATTTCGTATTTATATGTTGCAAAGCATTAAACACGTTGGCAACTCCATTCAAGTAGATAGTCCGGTGGCTCAAGGTGACGAAGAATGATTAATGATTAAGAACCATTTGATATATTGTGCATGATGAAGTATTATGGAGGACCCGAACCATGTGAACATTTTGTGCAGTTCCACTAAAATCAAGCTGAGCATCCATGTCTGCATAAATACAGAAAAAGCATGATGAATATATAGTGATACTAGTTGATTAAACATACACTTACAACTATAATCATCTTCATTATCTTAACAGGAAAAGATAGCAATACAATAGCTTGAGTTAAACATTTATTCAAAACAATACAACAATATAATCAGCACAACATAACAAAGCATGATCATGTGGATGAAGGCCGATACTGACCTCGTTTGTTACAGCTGTGCCAGTGACTGACTTGGTCATACCTTTCCTTGTGGAGTGAATTTTGCACCCCACGTGCTGTTGACTTGAGTTTTCCTTGGTCTGCAGACTAGTCATGTCACCAGCGTGTATAATACTCTAAAGCTTCTCAATCATTCTGTCTGTAATGTAGCACAAAAAGTGACTACTTCTTTCTGCAAAGTGGAAAGACCAACTAGACCCACTAATGCAACAGTTTGCCTTAAACACATTGGCTCCTTTTTGTGCACTTCAACTAAAATCAAAGTCAAAATAAAACTGAGCAGAAGTTTTGATATCCCTGTATCCAACAATAGGTATAAGGGAAACAATTACAGAGAAATAACGGTTGATGACTTATACTCCCAGAAGAAAAACATCTACTCATCTACCTTATCTTAATGGGAAACAAAGTATTAGAGTAGCAATTCTCAGTTACTGTGATTCATTCATATTAACTGAGACATTATCTTGACAATGCCTTGTTTCAACATGTATATAGAACAACAAAGCAGAAATGTACCATTCCTAAAACAATGCGACTGATTCGTATTAACAGAGACATTGTCTTAACAATACCTTGGTTAAACATGTAGAAAGAACTACAAAGCAGGATAGTACCATTTGTAAAATACTATAACTAATATATAATAACAAAGACATTATCTCAACAATACATTTCTTAGACAACGTGTACTCCGGCCGATCCCTAACAGAAATGGTACTCCCGCCAATTCCTAACAAGTGTTGCAGTTTTGAACTAAGATTCAGTAGTTAATTATGAAAGTGGCATTGCTTAATTTTACCAGCGGCATTAGATTAACAATAAGCATAAACAGTTCCAGGGAGAGTGGGTGCAACAACGCCATGCTCTTCCATTTACTTATAAAGGGGGTGATGCAGAGTTTGTTGTAACAAAGCAACAAGCATCATGTCTAGGTTGGTCCCATTCTTGTTCACTACTTAATGGGAAAATACAGCAATGCAATAGCTTCAATTCAACATTTATTTAAAACAGTACCAATACAAGTAGCACAACATCTCAAAGCACATTGTACAATCATGTGGATGGAGGCCTGTACTGACCTTTCATCAGGTGGACAAGATAAAATAAGAATTTATCTACCAATAGGAATAGGAAATCCAACCTCGTTTTGTGCAGCACCACTAAAATCAAGCGAAGTTGCCGGTGTGACATTTAATTTCGCTATAGCAACAAGTTGAATAGATATCCATGTTGTAACAGAGGAAAAAAGGAAACAATTACTGGCCAATAAAGGAGGATGAAACATATTGCGGCAAAAAGAAGCATCTAACTTATCTTGATGGAAAAGAAAGTACGACAGTAGCATTTCTAAAACGGTTGCATTGATTCATATTTATAGAGACATTCTCTTAAAACAACATTCGTTAAAAATGTAATTTACTTTCAAAAGTGGCATTGCTTCCATTTTCCAGTGGCATTCTTAGATTAACAACAGCAAAATAGTTGTATGGGACATGGGACATGCCAGCACCTTTAGCGTCCACACGTATAAATGTGTGATGCAGAGTATGTTGCCAAGTAGCATATCAACGATGGTCCCATATTTTTTCCCTTTGAACCTTTTTCCTATGTGAGGGCCGCAAATCTAGTCCTGAACAAACTACCCGACCCCCAGTTTCTTTCCTTTTTCAATAAAGAGATCGGTTCCTTACAGATGTGTGTACTGGGTTACCCCCTTTTTCCCTTTTCAACCAAAAAAGCAGCTAGATAGCCAGTCTATAATACTTTTCCTCCCACCTTTCCTCATTCAACCACTTCCTAGATTCATGCTCCACCCCACCCCACCCTTCTTTCCTCTTTGAACCAAGACCTAGATTCGACTACAGAATCGAAAAAGATCCGCATGCAGCTATAGCAATGACGGTTTCAAAGAAAGTTATACCTTGGGGTCATCAGGATGTGGCTACGCGTGTGGCGGGAGGACGGATCTGCCCACACTACATACGGTATCAAGCAAGAAGGGGTTGGTTGAAGGAAATATGCCCTAGAGGCAATAATGAAGTTATTATTTATTTCCTTATATCATGATGAATGTTTATTATTCATGCTAGAATTGTATTAACCGGAAACATAATACATCTGTGAATACATAGTCAAACAGTATGTCACTAGTATGCCTCTACTTGACTAGCTCGTTGAATCAAAGATGGTTAAGTTTCCTAGCCATAGACATGAGTTGTCATTTGATTAACGGGGTCACATCATTAGAGAATGATGTGATTGACTTGACCCATTCCGTTAGCATAGCACTTGATCGTTTAGTTTGTTGTTATTGCTTTCTTCATGACTTATACATGTTCCTATGACTATGAGATTATGCAACTCCCGTTTACCGGAGGAAAACTTTGTGTGCCACCAAACGTCACAACGTAACTAGGTGATTATAAAGGTGCTCTATAGGTGTCTCCGAAGGTACTTGTTGGGTTGGCGTATTTCGAGATTAGGATTTGTCACTCCGATTGTCGGAGAGGTATCTCTAGGCCCACTCGGTAATGCACACCACTATAAGCCTTGCAAGCATTGCAACTAATGAGTTAGTTGCGGGATAATGTGTTACAGAACGAGTAAAGAGACTTGCCGGTAACGAGATTGAATTAGGTATTGAGATACCGACGATCGAATCTCGGGCAAGTAACATACCGATGACAAAAGGTACAACGTATGTCGTTATGCGGTTTGACCGATAAAGATCTTCATAGAATATGTAGGAGCCAATATGAGCATCCAGGTTCCGCTATTGGTTATTGACCGGAGACGTGTCTCGGTCATGTCTACATAGTTCTCAAACCCGTAGGGTCCGCACGCTTAAAGTTCAATGACAGTTATATTATGAGTTTATGTGTTTTGATGTACCGAAGGTGTTTGGAGTCCCGGATGAGATCGGGGACATGATGAGGAGTGTCAAAATGATCAAGACATAAAGATCGATATATTGGACGACTATATTCGGACATCAGAAAGGTTTCGAGTGATTCGGGTATTTTCGGGAGTATCACAGAGTTACGAGAATTCGTATTGGGCCTTAATGGGCCATACGGGAAAGGAGAGAAATGCCTCAAAGGATGGCTGCACCCCTCCCCATGGGCTGGTCCGAATTGGACTAGGGATAGGGGGCACCCCCTTCCTTCCTTCTCCTTTTCCCTTCCCTTTCCTTCCCTCCTACTCCTACTACTTGGAAGGGCTCCTAGTTCTACTAGGAAAGGGGGAATCCTACTCCCGGTGGGAGTAGGACTCCCCTAGGGCGCGCAGTAGAGAGGGCCGACCCTCCCCCTCCTCCACTCCTTTATTTACAGGGGTAGGGGGCACCCCAAAGACACAACAATTGATCTCTTGATCTCTTAGCCGTGTGCAGTGCCCCCCTCCACCATAATCCACCTTGATCCTATTGTAGCAGTGCTTAGGCGAAGCCCTGCGTTGGTAGAACATCATCATTGTCACCATGCCATCGTGCTGATGAAATTCCCCCTCAACACTTGGCTGGATCGGAGTTCGAGGGACGTCATCGAGTTGAATGTGTGCAGAACTTGGAGGTGCCGTGCGTTCGGTACTTGATCGGTCGGATCATGAAGACGTACAACTACATCAACCGAGTTGTGCTAACGCTTCCGCTTTCGGTCTACGAGGGTACGTAGACAACACTCTTCCCTCTCGTTGCTATGCATCACCATGATCTTGCGTGTGTGTAGGAATTTTTTTGAGATTACTACATTCCCCAACATTGGTGACCCTCCCGCACAAGAACTGGGTGAAAGATAACAACACAGCCGGTAGTGGATTGCCTCCCTCGCCTAAGGCGACAGAGTGAACGCTGCACCTCCTCCCCTTCCCAGCGCGACGGGGTCCAGACTGCTCCTTCACTAGCTGTGAGTTGGGAGAGAGAGAGACAGAGGCCAACACAGTGTTGCTTAGATCTGGTGAAGAGGGAGAGAGACTGTGAATATAGCAAACCCTAGCAAAGGAACTCTGAGCCTCCAGCGTGTATAAATATATGTAGTGCGGCGATAGTGTGGAGAGTGCAAACCCTAGCGAACAAGCGCTGAGTCTCTAGCTTATATAGTACTCATGTATACTACTAATATATAGTGGAGTGGTTTTATTTTTATATCCATAAAAATCATTTTAAATTGTGTAAGTATGAAATGAAACTCTTTATTTAACATACTAGTGAAGAAAACTACTTACGATCAAGTAACGATCACGCATCCTGGCCGCACTTCCTATCCTTTACGTGTGCTACACTACCCTCCATTAAGTGAAATACCACACACACGCCAAATTATAAGAAAGGTGTAAGAGTGTGTACAAATAAAGAATTCTAATTTCAAATATTGGAAAGGTTTGAGAGTATGTAGAGTTTGCCCTCTCTCAATAATTATGGTTTGTTGTGTTCGTCCTAAACTTGGTCAAACTTTACAAAGTTTGACTTCAGTGAAATCTAATATGTAGAGTAAATAAAAACAGAGGGCTAGTACGTCCATCCGGGTTTTTAGTCCACAACATTTTTTAATCAAAGTCTGACCACATATTTAGTTAAGAGATGGACAAATAAAATTACAGGGGAGCTGAAGGCAAGGTTGTGAGAAGGCTTAGAAATCAATACAAAACTTATGCTCTTAGTACCAACGTCGATGCTTCTTCGAGGAAGCATCTGGTTCATAGCCAATTGTGTGATAAAATTGCACCAACGTGAAACACAACTGCATCTCCAGGTGAACAGATGAAGGACATCATCTTTGTGGGTAACAAGCAAAGATCACTGATGGACGGCAGCTTGTTTTTTGTTGAAAATCGATCAGCTTCACTAGCCGATGCAACCATGAGACGCAACCATGAGCATCGATAGGTCATTGTCGGAGTAATGGGCCACGGGCAGGCCAACCCGAGCCCCAGAACATTTCAAGACATCGGGGCAGGCTGCGCCCTCAAGACCCCAGGACGGGGAGCCGCCTTCAAGAAGTCAACGGCAAGATGGCCGACTGACCACTCACGGCCGAGTCCCATCGACGGCTTCAGGGAAAGCCGACTCCTGATTGGCGACTTCCAGAGAAGCCAGCTTTGGGGAGTCAGCCTGCGACTCCTACACCCCTCATGACCTCATCAAGTGGGACGGGGCAGGGGAGTGGCAACAATGAAGCCCGCTCCTGCCCCTTACCAAGGGCAGGCATGGCTACAACACGCCGTACCCCGGAAGATCTCCGTGCGGCGTGGCACTGTTGCCATTCCAGCCCTGACATCAGCACCGCAGGACCGGATCCTGCCCCACGACGGCTTGCCTGTACGGCCCAGGGGCAGCAGGTCCCACCAGTCAGTGAGACTCCAGGAGACGGCAAGAGGACCACCAGTCGAACCCGTCGGGAGTTGGCCCCTGGAAGCCGGCCGAGCCCTCCCCCGGGGCCCACGCGCCATTAATCAAGATGTGATGGGGAGTGGCAATAGTGATCACCTGCCAGGCGGCGGGGCTGTTGCCACGAGCTCATGATGAAGCCCACGTCATCAGAAGCACGGCTACAGTAATTAGCAACCGGCAAGACCCGCCCGTGGCGGACGCGGCCTGTCGGCTCCGTACCAGGCCAATCAGCAGGGCCCGCCAGCCGATGGGCCCCAGCAGTCAGCGGAGAAGACGAAGGCCAGACGCACTGACGTCTGGGCCTGCGTCCAGACGGATTACCATTGTACCCCTGGGGGGGTAGGCCTATATATACCCCCAGGGCACCCATGCAAAGGTTTGGAACCCATTAGCTCTAGACCAGATCATATAGAAGGGAGAGAGCTAGCCTTGCCCTCTCCTACCTCCTAGAAACAGCTCAAGGAGGAACCGTGTAAACACTTTGCCATAGTGATCATGGGGAGCCCCCACAGAGCAGCAGTAGGGGTGTTGTCTCCTCGGAGAGCCCTAAAGCTGGGTAAGATTCGCCGGCATGAATGTCTTCGCCTCATCCCGTTTCCAGGCACCGGCGACGTTCTACTCGCCCCCACCATGATAAGCCATCCTTTGGCATATGTCGCACCAAACCCCCGACATTTGGCACCCTCCGTGGGGCCTGGTGCACCGCCGTCCGGAGACCTGTTCTGGACGGGAACCCTTTTTCTCCCTGGCGAGCGCAGCCAGCCAGGCACGCCAGACGGAGTTTGTGCCGACGCACTAAGCGGCATTGAGATCGCCTGCGCAGCCAGCTGCCTGGCCGAACTTGTCAGCGAGGTCCGCCTCTCCGACGAACCTGCATCCAACGCAGGCACGGGCAGCCTCGAGAGCCTCCTCGCGGGCCTCCTCGATCAACTCCATGTTTTCGGCGAGCCTGCCGTAGACTTGGAGTCCGTGGGCTCCACCGACCCGATGCTGGTCGACTCCGACACTACGTCGCTCGACGCGTTCCCCACCAACGTGGTGGTCTACGACGAACCCCTCCCTCGTCAGAAGCCTAACAGCGGGAGATGGATCACGCCGTCGGCGGCTCGCCGACCCCGGTGGGGCCCGGCCGCCTTGGCGCGGTCCGGCAGCGCGGCGTAGCCATCGCCAACCTGTTTGGGGCAAGCCGCCCTGTGTACGCTACACCAGCGGAGAACATCCGAGCCGTTCAGGAAGCGGCGGATGAGCTGAACAATTTCGAGGGCGAAGAACGCCGCCTCATGATGGAGCGAGTCCAGCGGCTCCTCGACGTGGCCGCCGCGCAAAACGAGGCCGGCTGCCGCACGGAGGCGCCGCAGCGGCCAAACGACGAACTTCACCGGGATCAAGGCGCGACATCTCGGACGCATTTCGACGGCTCCAAGATGCGCACCGGCTTGTGAGCCGGCATCGTCCTCACCTCTCCTAAAGGCGACAAGCTCAAATATGCACTGCAAATCCATTTTGCCGCCTCCAACAACGTCGCCGAGTACGAGGCACTCATTCACGGGCTCCCGCTTGCCAAAGAACTTGGCATTCGCCGGATCTCGTGTTATGGCGACTCGGACTTAGTGGTCCAGCAATCATCTGGCGACTAGGATGCGAAAGATGCAAACATGGCGAGTTACCGTTTCCTCGTGCAGCAACTCAGCGGGTATTTCGAAGGGTGTGAGTTTCTCCATGTGCCAAGAAACGACAACGACCAAGCAGATGCCTTGGCATGAATCGGCTCCACCCGCCAAGCAATACCATCTGGCGTCGCCCTTCAACGCCTCCTCAAGCCGTCTGTCAAGCCTTCACCAGAATCAGAATCCATTTTTGTGCCGGCTCCTCCCGAAGATGTTGGATCCGACTCCAGAGCTCCGGCAGTCGGTACGGGGATTTTGGCGGATGACTCCAAAGCTGCCATAGTCGAACCCGGCCCGGGGACTGCAGCAGCGGACTTGAAGACTCCAGAACTCGACCCAAGGGCCGCGCCAGTCGGCCTGGGACTTCATTAACCCAGCAAGCGGTTGTTGACTCCAACCCACAACCTCCCAGCCCAACCGCCCTCATCCAAGTCGCAGTTCTGGCAGTCGAAGAATTAGCAGCACCCTCATGGGCCCAGCCCATCCTCAAATTCCCGGTGAACAAAGAGCTGCCGACTGATGAGACCTCAGCTCGGCAAATACAACATCGGGCGGCAGCCTACACCATAGTCAACAGAGAGCTGGTCAGGCGCAGCGTCACTGGTGTCTACCAGCGCTGCGTAGAGCCAGAGCAAGGCCAAGCGATTCTCAAAGACATCCATCAAGGCGAGTGCGGCCACCATGCGGCTTCAAGAGCACTCGTCACCAAAGCCTTTCGACACGGTTTCTTCTGGCCAACCAACTTGGAAGAGGCCAAGGAGTTGGTCCAAAAATGCAAAGGGTGCCAGAAGTTCAGCTCCAAGCCGCACCAGCCGGCTTCTGCACTCAAGACCATCCCCATTGCCTGGCCTTTCGCAGTTTGGGGTCTAGACATGGTGGGACCATTCAAGACATCACGAGGTGGATTAACTCACCTACTTGTCGCGGTGGACAAGTTCACCAAGTGGATAGAAGCGAAGCCAATCAAGAAGCTGAACGGTCCAACTACCGTGACTTTCGTCGCTGATATCACAATTCGGTAAGGCATACCACACAGCATCATCACCGATAATGGCACAAATTTCACCAAAGCCGCCTTGGCCCGTTTCTGCGGAACACAGGGCATCCGACTGGACCTAGTGGCCGTCGCCCATCTAGAGTCAAACGGCCAAGTGGAGCGAGCAAACAGCCTCATCCTGTCCGGCATCAAGCCTCGGCTGATCGAGCCTCTGGAGCGCTCGGCTGGCTGCTGGATCAACGAGCTGCCAGCCGTCCTCTGGAGTCTGCGCACGACTCCAAACAAGTCAACCAGCTTCACGCCCTTCTTCCTCGTCTACGGTGCCGAAGCCGTCATCCCAACGGACATAGAGTTTGACTCCCCACGAGTCACCATGTACACCGAGGAGTTAGCAAAAGAAGCACGACAAGACGGCGTCGATCTGCTGGAAGAGGGCCGGCTGTTGGTACTTAGCCGGTACAGCATCTACCAGCAGAGCCTGCGCCGATACCACAACAGGAAGGTCAGGCCAAGATCTTTCCAAGAAGGCGACCTTGTACTCCGGCTGATCCAGCGAACAGCTGGCCAGCACAAGCTGTCGGCGCCTTGGGAAGGCCCTTTCATCATCAGCAAAGAACTGGGCAACGACTCCTACTACTTGATTGACGCTCAGAAGCCCCGAGCATGCAAGAGGGATGACTCCGGCAAGGAGACAGAGCGGCCATGGAATGCAAATCTCCTCCGAAGATTTTACGGTTGATGCAGTATGTACCATGCTACCTTTTGTATTAAAGTACCAAGACTTCGGGCCCCCCGAGACTAGCTCGGGGACTGCCCTCTTTTGTCTATATGATAGAAATTATGCCTACAAGTATGTTACTCTCTGTCATGCTGCTTGGCACCGGGCTCGACGAGTCGGCCCGGGGACTTGGCGCCTTGCACTATGAAATGCTTCCTGCAGTCGGCCCGGGGACTTGGCCCGACATGCTGAAGCCGGCGCAGCATCTGGTGAGCCGGCCGAAGGCGAGCCTCGATGCTCAGGATGTGCTTGTCAAGAGTTCGGGGGGCGTCGGCGGCAATCTCTGCGCCCTCCGCCCTCTGACCTTCACGGTCAGCCTCGATCGCTTGGATGGCGGCCTGCGACTGCCTATGAAAGAAGTATGCAAAGACAGGAAGAAACGAAGAAGCAAGTCAAAAACCAGGAGTCGGCACGACTTAAATCGGTAGCTCGAAGAAAGAAAATAAAGAAACTCACCATCAACGATGTCTTCAATCTCGTGGAAGCCGGAGGACAGCAGCGCCTCCTTGTCAGACCAGGAGGAGCGCTCGCTCGAGAACTCGGCCAGGAGGGCAGTTTCGGTCTCCTCCGCCTCCCTCTGCGTCTTCACAAGCAGCTCCTTCTGCTCTGCCAATTGATTGGCCAGCAGATCGCGCTCCAGGGCGAGCTTGCTACACTCCTCCTCTTTGGTGCGCAAAGCGGAGTTGGCGTCGCTCAGCTGCTGTTGAAGAGCAGCGTTGGCCCCTGAGAAGAAGAAAGAAAGAAGGCGTTAAGTCATCAGGAAAAGAAGGTCGCCAGGGAGATCCGGCCCGACTGCTCAGCAGTCGGCCCGAATCTCGGGGACTACAGCCCGCGGGTGCGCCAGCGCGCCCCCGCGAAGAAGGAAAAGGACTAACTCCGGCTCGCTGACAGATTGGCAGTCCGCTTGCCCAGCTGTTCAACATTACGGTTGAAGGTAGTGACGCGGAGGTTGTGGTAATCCTGTGTCAAGCATTTCAAACAAAAAGTCAATACCCAGAGTTCATCGATTGGAGTTCCAGGCCGCCTGCTCAGCAGCCAGCCCGAATCTCGGGGACTACACCCAGTGGGTGTGCTGGCGCGCCCCCACAGAGAGGAACAAGAAAACAAAGACCAAAGGAAAAACGTACCCGGATGGCTGCCCGTGACGCCAGGTACGCCTTGGTGCAATTCTAGAGAGCGTCGCCCTCGGCACGAAGCTTCGCCTGGACGTCTAGAAGCGCCTGGTTCAGCTGCCCTGTGCTGTTTCCTCGCACCAACCCAATGGGCGCAGCGATCGTCGCTTCGGCGTCTGGGATCGCCGAGCTGGCGGTGCCGGCTTCCAGGGGGCGGGGTGCCGAAGTCGCCTTCTCCAGACGGCGGCGCGTTGGCGAGCTGACTTGGAGGAGTAGCCTCGCCACAGCCTCGTCTTCGGTCGGCGGCACCGGAGGGGCCACTGGCTGCTTGCCTTACGCACCTTCAGACGGCGGCGGAGGTGGTGGCGGAACGTTCACATCCGGCGTAGAGGGGTCACCGTCTTCCCTCTCCACGACGGGGTTCTCCCCGCCGGCTTCCCCAGTCTGCCCTGTGAACTCCGGAGGCGGGGGCGCAGAGTTCAACGGGGTGACGAACAGCGTCGATTGGCGGCGTGCGGCTTCCTCAGCCTGCCGCTTCATCGCGGCGGCGGCTTCGGCCTCCGCGAGTTTCTTCTTGGCGGAGGCCTCCACCCTGTCGGCCTCCTCCTTCTCCAGGCGGAGGGCCTCTTCTTCGTTGCGCTTCTCCTGCGCATTCCGCTCCGTCGCCTCCCGGAGGTCAGCAGCAGGGTCAATCCACCGAGTGGTGGCAGACGTCTCTGCTGACCCCATGACGGAGGCGGCGGTGACCCTCTCAAGAGTGAGGGGAGCCCTGAAGCAAGAGGAGCAAGCGAAGACTCAGACAAAGTCACAAAGAAAGAATAAAGCTTTGAAGACAGAATACTCATGCGGAGACCAATGGCGGCTTCTTCACTTCCTTACGGAAGCGGATGGCCTTCACAGCCGCCTCGTCCCGCCGGGTCGCCGCAGCCGAGCCCTTGGGCTTCTTCGGCTGACAGCCGAACAAGGTTGGCACGGCCCTGTGCTTCTTCCCGCCGCCTGGAGCGCCCGGCGCGGCAGAAGAGCCCGCGCCAGGCTGGCTGGCTCCTGGCTGATGGCAAGGGGCGACTTCTCCCTTGGCGTCGTCGTCAGGCCCGTCGGCAAAAGTGGCTGAAGGCCTGAAGTCGTCTGCTGTTCCTCCTCCTCCCTCGGTGTCGTCTTCCAGAGCCGCCGCCCCCAGATCGAGGTCGTCAACGTCGCTCTCCGCCCGATCGGCGAGGAACTCGCGGGCCGGCCCCGAGGTGCTGGCTGGAGGATGGAGGAGGGGATTCTAACCAAAGCTGACTAGTCAAAACAAACTCGGCAAGAAAGAAGACGGTCCAAAGAAAGAAAGGAAAGGCAACTCACCACGGGTGGGGGGTTGGCGCGGGAGTATGGCTCCTTGCCGAACCGCCAACCCTCCAGGAGCTTGCTGTCTGAGAGGTAGTTCACCATGAAGGCCACCTCTTCGTGAGGCATGTCCTTGGTGCACATCCGACTCGGGTCACGGTGCCCGCTCATCTGGCATATCATGTGGGGGCGGCCTTGGAGTGGGAGAACTCGCCGCACCATGAAGGCGGCCAGCAAGTCTGGACCAGTCAAACCCTCCGACTGTGCCAGCACTTGGAGTCACGTGATGGCGCCGGCTCCCGCAGGCATCAGCGACTTGGCCCGGTACGACCAGTTGGGCAGTCGCCCAGCCGGCGGGCTGGCTTCAAAAGCCGGCAGGTTGACCCAGTCCCCCCTCGCGGAAGCGTTCCTGACATAGAAGTAGGATCTCTGCCACATCTTCACCGACTTTATCAGCGAGATGGAGGGGAAGGGATTGTCGGCCCTCGACCTTCGCACGACGATGAAAGCGCCGCACTGAGCGGGCACGCCCGCAGCCTGGGTGCCGAGCTTGGAGAAGAAGAACTCCCCCAGAGCTCGAGGGTGGGGAGGACTCCGAGGAAGCCTTTGCACAAGGCCATGAAGGCGGACAGTAGCACCACTGCGTTGGGGGTGAGGTGGTGCGGCTGGAGGCCGTAGAACTCCAAGAAGGATCGGAAGAAACTGCTCGCCGGCAGCCCCAACCCGCACAGGCAGTGCGAGTGGAAGATAACCCGCTCGCCCTCCTGCGGCGCGGGGGAAATCTCCCCCTTCGGCGCAAGACGCACCTGCACGCGATCCTCGCCGGGGAGTCAACGAGTCCGGCGGAGGAACTCAATGTGGTCTTCATGAACTTCGGAGCCATCCCAGGTGCCGGAGCGCACCGGGGGAGGCGCGGCGGCGGAGGAAGAACTCATCGCGAGCTGTGGCCGCGGCGTTCGCCGGAGCTTGGGCGCGCGGCGGAGCAAAGTTGAAGAAGGAGGAGAGCGAATAAGAAGAAGGAGGAGAGCGAAGAAGAAGAAGGAGGAGCGCGAGGAGCAGTGAGAAGGAAGAGAGCGAGGAGTAGTGGGAAGGAGGGGCGCGCGTGCCCCCCTCTTCCCCCTACTTATAGCCTCATGGGCTGCAAAGCCGAGGGGGCGGACATGGGGATTTACTGTGCCCACGGCCCCACGACCCCCACGTTCCACGATAAAACTGCGCGCAGTAACTCCACGGGAATCCCAATCGTCCGCCAGGGCCGCAACGGATCCGCTCGGGCACCGAGGCGCGGTAGTGGTGGGCCCTGCCTATGGGGCTGTCCCGTCGCGCGCGTAGGCTGGCAGGACGGCACAGCCACGTGCCATCGCGTGACAGGCCTAGAACGGCTGTGGCCTGGAGGCTTATCTAGCACGCTACTTGGATCCCGCCGCGACGTTCGAAATATTGTGCGAGTCGGAATCGAGTGAGTCCGAGTTGAGCAAGTCCGACTCCTTCTAGTCAGCCCGGCAGAAGTCAATCAAAGACCATGTGTTGAGCATCCGGAAAGAGAAAATGCTGAGGCTTCTCGGCCGATCGACCTCAGCGCCTCACCAGCTTCGGGTACTACTGTCAGAGTAATGGGACACAGGTAGACCAACCCGAGCCCCAGAACCTTTCAAGACATCGGGGCAGGCTGCGCCCCTCAAGACCCCAGGAAGCGGAGCCGCCTTCAAGAAGTCAACGGAAAGATGGCCGACTGACCACTCACGGCCGAGTCCCAGGGACGGCTTCAGGGAAAGCCGACTCCTGATTGGTGACTTCCAGAGTAGCCGGCTTTCGGGAGTGAGCCTGCGACTCCTACACCCCTCATGACCTCATCAAGTGGGACGGGGCAGGGGAGTGGAAACAATGAAGCCCGCTCCTGCCCCTTACCAAGGGCAGGCATGGCTATAGCACGCTGTACCCTAGAAGATCTCCGTGCGGCGTGGTACTGTTTCCATGCCAGCCCTCACATCAGCACCGCAGGACCGGATCCTGCCCCACGACGGCTTGCCTGTATGGCCCAGGGGCAGTGGGTCCCACCAGTCAGTGAGACTCTAGGAGACGGCAAGAGGACCACCGGTCGAACCCGTCGGGAGTCGGCCCCTGGAAGTCGGCCGAGCCCTCCCCCGGGGCCCACGCGCCATTAATGAAGATGTGATGGGGAGTGGCAATAGTGATCGCCCGCGAGGCGGCGGGGCCGTTGCCACGACCTCATGATCAAGCCCACGTCATCAGAAGCACGGCTACAGTAATCAGCAGCCGGCAAGACCCGCCCGCGGCGGACGCAGCCTGTCGGCTCCGTACCAGGCCAGTCAGCAGGGCCCGCCAGCTGGCCGGCCCCAGCAGTCGGCGGAGAAGACAGAGGCCAGAGGCACTGACGGCTGGGCCCGCGTCCAGACGGATTACCATTGTACCCCTGGGGGGTAGGCCTATATAAACCCCCCAGGGCACCCATGCAAAGGGTTGGAACCCATTAGCTCTAGACCAGATCATATAGAAGGGAAAGAGCTAGCCTTACCCTCTCCTACCTCCTAGAAACAATTCAAGGAGCAACCATGTAAACACTTTGCCATAGTGATCATGCGGAGACCCCGCAGAGCAGAAGTAGGGGTGTTATCTCCTCGGAGATCCCTTAAGCTGGGTAAGATTTGCCGGCGTGCATGTCTTCGCCTCATCCCGTTTCCAGGCACCGGCGACGTTCTACTCGCCCCCACCATATGTCGCACCAAACCCCCGACAGTCATAGTAGTGATGCATCATCCATTTGGCTTCAAGTTTGGGTGAGGCACCAATGAACTTCGATAAATCCTCACTATGGTCTGTTTCTTCTTGGTAATCAAGCTCGAGGAAGAAATAACCACGCGGCAGAGGACAGTGAGGTGGAACAACAATGGCCATCCAATTTTGTGGAGTTCCACTAAAATTGTGGAAGACATGCCCGGATATGGAGATACGGATCGCTATTTGCAAAAATATAAAAAAGGGATATAATGTTGTTACTTTGTTTTGGCACTGGTACAAGATTAACAGTGACATCTCAATTGTTAATAAGAATTAATCAAAAGTATACCAACAAATAGAAGCAACATGATTATCTTGATAGGAACTAAACCAGGATACCCGAGAAAAAAGTAGGACAGAAGCATTTATTGACGCGTCTGGATTGACATCAGCATTACTTAAAAGGGACATCACTTTACCATGGGCATTGCTTCATTTAACTAGTGATAGCATTAGATTAACAGCAGAAATAGGAGCATATGGACAATGACCGCACAACCACCATGTATGTTTTGTCGAAACAACATGTATACCTCCACCAAGGCATAAACCAGGACAACTTTTCGAGTGGCCTTTCCTGTATAATAGTAAAAAATAGGTGATGTTGGGCCAGACGACGAACCCTAACTACTATACATGGGGAGCTGGGGAGTAGTGCCATAGAAGAAAACCCGCATGCAGCGACCGAGGGAGATGGACCAGTACAATGAAGCATGAAATCCAAAAGAAATTATACCTCAGGTGGGCGAGATGTCTCTTAGGCAGGCGTGATCTGCCCACATGACGGCAGCGAACAAGAGCGTGAGGACCGTTATCCGCGCCAGCACTGGCTCAGAGAGGACGGTGCACATCGGCTTCCTCCATCGCTGACGGTGACAACGTCAATGCTGCACCTCCTCACCTCCCGCAGCAGACGTGTTTCGACCGGATCTATGACCACCGGTGAGGAGAGAGATAGAGTGTACACTGTCATCTTGTTTAGATATGGAGAGGTTGAGAGAGCGATATGCGAGAAAACATATCAAACAAGAGGCTATATATACAATGGAGTAAATAAATCTCTCTATAGTAGTGGTTTTAAATAAAATACGGACGTTTCCAGAAAAAAGAAACGAAAACTGGCGGACAATTTTTTTTAACGTACCAAGAAAGGAAACTCGATAAAAAACACGCCGCCGCTTCTAGGTCACAGTTTGTATCGCTCACATGTGGTCCCCGACCCTCCATTATTAAGTGAACAAATTAAAGGGTCAAATTATTACGTTCGTAAGCTGCCTCTTCGTCTACAAATGTGCTCCATCGTGTACTCGCGGGTATCTCGGAGGCAGAGTGAGTGCGTGTAGATTTCTTCTTTTATGTCGTACTCCATTTATCTCACTTCATATTGTTTCCCACTCCTATATTATTCTATCATAGGAATAGAATGAGGCGGTACTAAGTTTGTTTGTGTGTAGGGAGAACGAGACATCGATGGTGTGTACGAGTAGTCATGAGAGTCATCGCGCGCGCGCACACACACACACATAGACATAGACATGCATATCCGTGTTTACGTAAAATTCCATCTCGATCTCGGTCTCCATCTCCAATCATATTTGTCCAACTGGCACATTGTTTACGTTGTTAATTATATAGGCAACAATATTTACGTACATCATCTCCTGCTTGCGGGCACCCGGACCACTGCCACGCCCGCTCCTGACCAACCCGAACCCTCTTCATCACCCGCGCATGCTTCCTGCCCGAACGGTTAGTGCCGCACTCATGCCCATAAAGAGCGGACATGACCTCTAACTGGCGCTGGCATTGAAGCGGCGCGCCGGCTGAGAGAGCATCGCCCATGCCGCTTCCCAGTGCACGCGACTTGCTCCGCATTCAAAGGTCGCAATAGTTGGCCACAACATGCATGTAAAGATCTCTTGGGAGTCTATGCTACAACTAGCTGTCCTGCCCCTCCTCGTCAACCTCTTCCAGTAGTGCTAGTACTGCATGGCGCGATCCATCGATAAGTAGGCAGGAAAGTAATCGTATACTCGGTTTGCGATGAGTGGCATGCCAAGCGACCGTGTGGGGTGGAGCCATGGAGGAGGGTGAGACACGTACGCGACAGACGTGATTTAAATGTTGGTTTTGCTCGATGGCGCGATCCAATGAAACGAACCATTGGTTTATCCTCGTTTCCATTTTTTCTCTGGAAAAACGGAAACTTTCCACTCCATTTTCATTCCTACTCCAAGGTTGTCGCGTTACAACATTCGATTAAATACAATGGAAAACTAACACGCATGCTGATGCTTCCCAATGATTCACAGATCATAGCCAATATTTGCATGACAACTAAAGACAAAAGTTGTGAGAGTGTGTACAAAAAAACTACTGATGGGGTCCCTACGACGTAAACCCTTAACCCTAAACATGATTTAATTTCCTGGCTAGGTTGAACTTGTCGAAGGAAAGATAGCTGGCACCCTCGGATCATATGATGCTTTTGTGCAGTTCCACTAAAATCGAGCTGAGCACCCCTGTTGGCAAAGATATTGAAGAAGTGTAATTAGAATAATAGTATTGGCACTAGTTCATGAGACATAAACTCATCACAAATAGAAGCCGGTAGAAGTAGAGAAAGATCCACATGGCAATGGAGCTATGTGGGGAGCTGCAGCAGTGAAGGAAGCCAGCTCCAAAAGTAAGTTGTACCTAGGACATCGGGTTGTAGCTAGAAGGGCGGTTGGGAGGCGACATTAGACCATACCGCGGTGACCCCTGACCAGGACACACCGACAGTTGGTTTTCTCCCTCGCTGCTGTCGACCGCGTCTACGCAGAAGATTGTCCCCTTCCCTCAAGTGGCGGGATCAGTCCGGATCTGTGACCAGCAGTGTGGCCACCATCGTTCTATGTTTGTGAAGAGAGCAACCCAAGCAAGCAGGCTTGTAGCTTAGGCTCCTGCTAGTGTATATATAGTGGAGTTGTCTTCCTTTTCTCTCCATATCAACCATTTTATATTGCGTACAAGTCATTGAAGAGTGAAATGATGGTTGCTTCTTCCGACTAACTTACTGTGTGATTTGACTACTCCTGAGGTGGCTCCTACACGTACTCCCCCCTACGTGTATGACCGTTCCTGAGTCTCACTTGTACTTATCTCTATTTTCTAGCATGACACATAGACAAGATGCGCATAGAGGAATTTTGTTACTACACGTTTTTACGTAGTACCACTAGTACCTACTCCCTCCTTCCGGTTAACTACTAGTACTCCCTTCGTCCTTTCTTATTGCCCCCCTTTGTACTCAATTCATGGGCTCGTTTTCCTCAATAAATTGTCTTTACCAATGTATTAATATCGAGAATGCATGTGTGAACAATGAATGATTAATCCTTGCATGCAACATTTTGACAAAGCATTGACTTATGAACATGTGAATGTGAGGGACTACAACCTCGTGCATGCATGCAACGGTCACATGTACACATGGACACAAAAATGCGCGCGACGCCCTACTGCATGCATGTCCGAGCACACGACGGAACACACACGGTCACACTTAAGTGCTCAACCTACACCTGCATGCACACACATACTCAGCCAGGGTGAGCTAGTGATAGTATAAACACCAAAAAACGTATATATTGAGTGCAATGAGCGTATTATGAAGTCCATTAACCATATTTTTAGAAATATATAGTGACAGATAGTGTATTTATATCGTTTTAAATTAAGCCATATTAACCCGAAAGGAGGCAGTATGGACTAGCATTACTTTGCTGTGTCCCGTCAACTTGCCGAACGAGGAGAAGCTTACAGGACAGGAGAAGCTTGCGCGTGGTGGCTCGCAGGACAAGGAGAAACTTTTGACTAATGCAAGCTCTCTCTTGCTCAGGCGGTGGACGTGCAATAGTTAATTCAGTGTTAGATTGCCAGAAGCATACACTGTACTAGTACCATTATAGTTCGACTTCCCGAAGAGGTGAACAAGCAAGTGCAAATTTACTACTAGTACTACTACTATAGAGGTATGTACTACTAGGAACCAGATGGTGGAGCGTCTGCACTCTTATGTTATTTTAATCTGTGATAAAGCAATCTTCAACACATTTGGTTCTCTTCGAGGATTCTCGCATGTTGATTGCATGGAACAATCGCCACAATTCTCACTTAATTCTGGCTCCTATCCTATTAGAAATAGGAGCGCTTGGTAATATTTTCTGTTTTTTTGTTATTCGGCATGTAAACAGGGCAGCAAACCTTGCGGCACATGTTTGTGCGAACCGTGCTTGCTTCACTTTGAATGTGACCCAGAGCTGGCTTGATGAAACACCTTGCTTCCTTCGTCTTTTTTTGCGGGGTACCTCGCTTCCTAGTGACCAGTCTCTTGGCTGATTGTCCTAAGAATGCTTATATATGAATAAAGCTCTCTCATTTACCCACAAAAAATATTAAGCCATATTAACTGAAAAGGAGGGAGTATGGACTAGCACTACTTTTTGGTGTGTCCCGTCAACTCGTAGAACGAGGAGAAGCTTGTAGGCAAGGTGAAGCTCGCTTATGGCCTCTCCTTCTACCTCAAGACTGGTGGCTTACAGGATGACTAGAAGCTTTTGACTAATGCAACCTACCCTCGCCTAGGCAGTGGACGTGCAACAATTCATTCGGTGTCAGATTGCCAGAGGCATACACTGTAGTACCATCATTGTTCGACTTCATGAAGAGGCGAAGAGCCAAGCGCAAGTTTGAGTAGTACGAGTAGTACTACTACTAGTATACAGGTACTAGGAACCGCATGGTGGAGCGTCTGTACTCTTATTTTATTTTAATCTCCAATAAAGTACACATTTATTCAGGAGAAGTGCGAAAAACGGCAGCCCAATAGTACTATTAAAGAACATCGAACATGTAATGATGATATCGATCAACCATGCTCGAATATATCTTGGCCTTTGTGCGATCCCGTCTGTGTGTTCTCGCTCCTCGTCTCTCTCAAGGAACGACGGGTTGGCCATTTTGCTGTCAATTGAGATCGGTTTGCTCAAACTCCGGTCCCACATCTCAGTGATACGCCAAGAGGAAGTGCGTTGACCGACTGGCCATAAGCGTACATGGTTTTGCACCTTCATACTACACATCCCTCCATCACAGTTTACATGGCGCACTTCATTCTCATGCATTTCTCTCCATACATTTCCACCACTAGAGAGATTTTAGACGCGTTTGGTTTAATGCTCAATTAATTAGGGTGTGCTAACAGCAATCAAGTCCACAATTTTCTCGCGATGTAGGTGTACGCAGAGTGGAGTAAGTTCATGGATGTGTGTACCCGGGGTGGAAGCACTGCACGCATGTGTGCACGTATTATTTCCTCATGTATTAGATGTCGTGCTATAACTACCAATGCTATTTTTTAGGCCGATCGCTAGTCTCCTTGGTCCCAGAGATTGTTGAAGCGCGCTCTATAAACAGTGACAGAGGGAGTAGTATGAGCAGAGTCAAAGAAAGCGTATTGATGGTTGCTTCTTCCGAGCAACTTACAATGGGAAAGGTGGGGCTTATGATTTGACTGCTCATTACTCAGTATTAGTGCGGCGCAACAACCGGGCTGAGGGGCTTTTGATTTGACTGCTCATTACTCACTATTAGTGTGGCGCAACGACCGGGCTGAGTCTTCCATGCGGTTGTGCAATACTCCCTCTATTCATAAATATTTGTCTTTCTAGAGATTTCAACGAGTGACTACATACGAAGCAAAATGAGTGAATCGACAATCTAAAATATGTCCATTTGAAATTTCTAAAAAGATAAATATTTAGGAACAGAGGGAGTATAATTTTGTGCATGGTACATGGAGACATATGCTGAAGAGGCTTCTGGCAATGCTATCAAGCTTCCAACATTTGTTTACATAATTGACGAACTATACAAATAATTTTACGCTTTTCTTTCTTGTGTCTTGCCATCCATGCTCTTTTAGAAAAAAATAAAAAACTAACTTTCTTGCTAATGCATCTCAATGATTAGCAGATCAGAGCTAATATTTACATTACAACCGAACACGAAGTTGTGAGAAGGTGTTTAATTAAAATTGATCCATGATTTCATTGGCAGCAACTTCCCCCATCTCTGTCTAAATCAACAAGGCATGTTGGGAAAAAAGTAGATGTCAGGAGCATGCAACATTCCGATCATTTTGTGTGCAGTTCCACTAAAATAAAGATGAGTGTCCGTGTTCCAAAGATATTAAGTGTGATTACAATAATAGATGACTATTGATGAAACAATAAACACACAGTTAGAAGCCGGTCACCTTTACAGTTTCTCTTAAGACTAACTAGTTGGAGAAGATTAAGCAAATAGTTGGAAAAGATTAGGCTCACGGTTGGATGAGGAGGATAGAGGAAAACCAATCTCCCTTTGTGTAGTTGACTGAAATGTAGAGACGTTACCCGTGTGACATTTTAGTACAACTGCACAACACACTCTTAAGAAAAAAGTGAATTGTGCAGTTAATCAAAAGGTCGCAATAGCACCGAGGTGAAATGGATAGCCCTGTTTGCAAAAAAAGAGGTAGAAAGGAAACAATTACTGGCCAATAACAGTTGATGACACATACGATGACAAAAAAGAAGCATGATCCTTGTCCACATGCAGCGACGTGGGAAGATGGTAGTGGAGCAAGGCCAGAGGGGATACATGGGGGTCGTCGGGAAGTAACTAGGAGAGTGGCGGCGAGCGGGATCTGCCCATACTGCGGCAGCGAGAAAGTGGCGTAGGCCCTACCGCGCCGGAGCTTGGTCAGAGAGAACATCGGGTACCGCTGATCGGGATGTGCTGCCTTGGCGCCATCGAACAGAGAAACAATGCACATCCTCCCTTTCAACCGGCGGATGGGACGCGGCCAGATTAGTGACCAATGGTGACAGAGAGAGAGACCACGACCACCTTTTGTGAGATACTCTGAAGAGAGACAAACCCCGGCAGGCAGGCTCCATTGTATATAGTGGAGAGGACTACCTTTTTCCCCATAAAAATCATTTTATATTCTGTATACGTTCCATTGAGCGATATAACTTTAATTAAAAATAACGCGCCAACACATCAAGTCAACCTTTGTTTCATGCACACGTGGTATACGACCTCCGTAGGTAAACAAATGCTACAAGCGCTCAAATTAGCACGTGGGCTGCCATTTCATACAGAAATGAGCTCCACCGTGTACCCGCGCGGGTGTGGCTGGGCACGAAGCGTGAGTATTACACCTATTCTCTTCGTGTACATACACAACCTACGTGGGGGTGTATGAGAGAGATACACACGTAGAGACATACAAGTGTATTCCACATGCAGCAGCGTGGCAAGATAGACAGGGAATATGTGTCGATGATATTTCAATCAAAAAATGTAACATATGCAATGTGTGTGAAACAGAGGACTGGATATATCAGATATAGAGAGGGGGCAATCCATGAGAAGAGAGTGGAGGAATAATTAGCGTGAGGTATCCATAGAATCGAAGAGAGGGATGATGTGTTTGTGTGTGTGTGGGTGCAATCGATAAAGAGTGGGACCGAATTTCTGTGTGCCCACATCAAAGATGTAGGGTGGCTGGCCTACTGGAGCGTGAGAGGGGACAGGTGCAGTTTGTCTCTGTGGCATGGATACCTACCTACAGTGCTCGACTATAGGTGTGTCTGGGGGTGAGGGTGGGGGTGAGAGACCTAACTATACAGTTGCAATGGTTGGTATATGTGTGGAGGGGGAAAGATGCCTACCTTATGTATTGAGGGAGATCAATCAGCATCCATGAATATGTGTTGGAGACGAATAAGGTTGGGACAGAGACAGAGCTAGAGTGTTGGAGGTGCTGGTGGTGGAGTTGCTTCTCACGAATGGTGGGAGAGGCTGGCTAGACAAACGGAGGGCACAGCTGCAATATCAATAAGAGAGGGGATGTCTGCCTGTCTGTGCACATGTGTCTGAGAGATGGGTCAGGAGGCATGCACGAATGATGAGGGGGGACGATATGGTTGTGGTATGCAGACGTAACTACATAGGAAGATCAATCATCCTTTTTCAAAGAAAGGAGAGACATAACTTGTGAGGTACGTCGATCGATACGTGGGGAAAATAGTTAAAGTCGACCTAGGTATATGTAGGGAGATCGATCGGTATACATGTATGTTTGTGTTAGAAGCAAATAAGGCCCAGACAGAAGGATAGAGAGAGAGGGATGCAGCTAGGAGGTGGTGCGAGAGGCATACTATATCAAGGGGGAAGGAGTGTGCATGTACGAGATCGATGAAAAGAGGGTCGGGAGTGAGGCATGGACGGTGAGAACAGAAGAGGGAAAGCTTGTGTTTGTGGTAGGCACACCTGGTTAGAGAGGCATATCAATCGGTGTGTGTCGTAAAGAAGGAGCTGGGGGGCCTACACACACCGTGGGTGAACGACCCAAAGTGAAAAGGCGAATTTGCGTGATGGAGCTAGAGAATGATGAGGGAGGGTGAGAGGGAGGCGGGCATGTGCATGCACAAGAGGAAGTTAGTGCTAGGTACAAAGATAAGAGGATTGTGTGGGTGTAAAAGATGAATAGAGATCATAATTCATTATAGAAAGTGAATTTGGATATTTGAAGAATTTATCATAGTGTGTTAAACCGACGCATGCGTGAATATATATAACGGTGATATGCATGGTGTGGTTATGAACATGTTATACTACATATAATATATTTTATTATTATATATATATAAACAGAGTTGGTGATGATGGTGTGCATGCCATCCTGCAATATAGGTCATCCGATTTATATCTGACGGATAGGAAGGAAACTATGGCAATTTTGAAAAAAACATACCTACAACCCTCTCCAAATTTGCAAATAAGGCCTTCCCCCGTTCATCCTTTTCTCCCACAAGACAAACTACTCATACAAATGCATCTTGATGTTCCGTGCAACGCAGGGGAATCTTGCTAGTCCTACATATAATATATATAACATTTATTATAGTTTGGGATAATGTGTGGCTTTTGCAGCTCAGGGCTAAATACTTGTCCTAATGTAGGGGGTGGGGCAATATACTTTGTGTGATAAAACACGGTGTATGTATGGAACATGGTTTAGATTATGAATATCTAGTTAGTACATCAAATGTATTATTATTTGGAATCAAAATCAAGTGTATTCAAAAAATTGAATTCGAGTTCATATAGTACACATAGTTCATATCTATCTCTATAGTAATCATGCGGTGTGTTGGTAAGGTAATACACGGATGATGGTTTAAGTTGGCAACAATCATGATTGTAGATTCTTATTCAAATAGAGAATCGAATTCAAATTTAGTTCGAATTGCAGCAGTAGTATAGACATTTGGAATGCACTAAAATGGTTGTATGAGTAGGTTACATGCATTATACAACCAGCGAAAAAATTAATTGGACATAACATGGATTCATAGCTTTGAATAGCATTTGTATAGTAAAAGGGGACAAGACTCTCTCTTTGTGTGGTGTGAATAGTTTTAATTTTTTTCATTTCTTCGTTGAGGGAAGTGCGAATTGATTTGGTACGTACATGTACAATATTACACGTTAGCTTGTCCCTAAAATTCAACCCACGCCTTTTTATATCTCAAAAATTCAGATATCGTGCTCCCAAAACTCGCGCCTTCACAACCCGCGCCTTGCTATCTCGAAATTACAACATGCGCAAAAACTCCCTCCAGCTGCCAAATCCCGACACGCGAAATCCCCCTTCTAACCCTGAGCTGAAAGGGCTGCTAGTTCAAATCAGAGGGGTACTTTTGTAAGACACCCTACATTTTGGACAAGCGCGTCCCCAAGTCATGGTTCCCCCTCCCATTGCCTCCTTTTCGCCATTCAAAATCCTAGGTCGCCAAAACCTCTCTGCTCCAGCCGTGAAACCGCACCTTCCTTCGTCCGCCACCTGACCACTGCCCAGTCGGAGCCTCTTCCCCGACGACATCATCCACCGGAACATCTCGACGTCCCTCATCCACCTCCCAGGATGAGGATCCGTCGTCGATCTCGTTGTCCCGCCGGTTCACCCGCCCCGTCCTCCACCTCCAAGGAGCTGCTCCGAGGATCGCCTCGTTTATCGCGGCTGCTCCATCCCTACAATGCCACCTTAACCTGATCCACCAGAACCGCATCATCCTCACCGACTCCTCGGACGAAGCCGAGGCCTACTCGGTGTCTCGGGATATCCACGACCACCTATGGGACCAGGAGGCCCCTTGCTCGTTCGGCAGGGGGACGTCGCATCGCGCAAAGAGCAGACCAGCGCATGGTAGAGAGCACACAAGCAATTTACCCTGGTTCGGGCCGCCGCGAGGTGTAAGACCCTACTCCTCCTTTAGTGGACTGATGGTGGAATGGGGATGCTGGAGCGCAATACACTTGCCCGACAGGGGTTGCCGTGGGGCAGCAGCGGCTACACCCGTATGGGGGTGTGTGTTCGTTAACCCTTCCTACGAGTGCCATGTGCCTCCTTTTATAGATCAAGGGGTCACCACAATGGCAAAGTAGTCATTATCCATTGATATGATAGCGAACAGTGCTACCATACCTAACTCTGTGGGCTAACCAGGTGCTATAAATGCACCGCTTAGTGTCACATCACTGGTTGCCCAGCAAAGCATGCCAGGCTATCTGGCCAGCTACGCGCATGTTCTCTTGACACATCGCAGGACGGGTGTCATCTGTGGGTTTCTTCTGTACGAAATGGTTGCCATGTGGCGAATGGCTGCCACTTAATCACCAGGCGGCTTGACACCACACTGATTAACGACGTGGGTCGTGCTTGAGTGGTTGGTGGGGTGGTTCTGCCCCCGCGAGCCCCAGCAGACCTTGCTGGGGTGCCTAGGTTGCCTGCTTCTGGTGGTGGCCTCGCCCCATGCCCGTCTCGCCTGCCCGGCAAGGGAGGCCCTTCTCTTGCCGATATATTGCTCCTCTGGCTTGATCTTGGTCCCTCTGGACTGCATGTTGGTTCTTCAAATATCTTGGTCCCTCGATCTCTAACTTAAGTTGGTGCTTCAATCTTGTTCTTGTGCCGATACACAGTCTGGGCAACGGACCCAGGGTTTGTTGCACCGACAGAAGCCCCCGGGCCTGCCCCGAACGCGCTGTTGATGGTGCGCCATTATTAGTTTTAACTAGTAATGGCGCACCGTCCACTGGTGCGCCATTACTAAGATTTTTTTTTCAAAACTACTAATGGCGCACCACACACCAGGTGTGCCTTTAGTAATATATTTAGCACCAGGGTTACTAATGGCGCACCTGATGTGTGGTGCGCCATTAGTAACCCTAGTGCTAAATGCACCCCTCCCCGGTGGACCGCCTTTTCAGTTTAAAAAAAATAAAAGAAAATGATGGAAATGTCAAAAAAATAAAAAAATAAGTTCCCCATGTGTTATGTGGTCTAGTTGTTGGGAAAATTTACAAATATGAATTTCGACTTTATTTGCAAAATTTCTCTGGAATTTAGTAAAATAGGCATAACTTTTGCATACGAACTCGGATTAAAAAGTTTTTTATATGAAAATCATCTACTCCAAAAGTAACATCTAGATTGAACCGGGGGAACATAGTTCAACATCTTCAAAATCCCCAAAAATCTAACAGAACGAAAGATATGGGGCTTTTAAAATGTAGAGGGGGGAAAATGAAAAAAAAATCAAACTTACTAGTGGCGCACCATTTGCTAGGTGCGCCACTAGTAACAGAAAAAAATTGGTTTAAAAAAATTGGATTTTTTTTTCAAAATATGATATGTAATATGACCGGGAAGTTTGAAATATTTTTTCAAAATTTCATCATTCTCATGAACATGAACAAAGTCGTAGACATCAACATGGTTTAGTAGGATTGATATGATAGATATATCAACAAGTGCCTGTGAAGTGAGCTGGTGCTGGGGTTGGATAGAACTGCGAAGTTAAGCGTGCTCGGGTTGGAGTAGTGTGAGCATGGGTGACCTTCTAGGAAGTGACCACAGAGTGCGATTTGACTTGAGATTAAGCATATTGACTCGAGATTAAGCCATAGTGACCCGAGATTAAGAAAAAAAAGAAAAAAATTAAAAAAATTGAAAAAAATTGTTACTAATGGCGCACTTCTATGTGGTGCGCCATTAATAAAAAATACTAATGGCGTGATACTAGTGGCGCACCTGTAGTGCGCCATTAGTAGGCAAAACAGGTGCGCCACTAGTAGGCCTTTTCCTAGTAGTGAGGTTTCTATTACTGCTTCATTAGCCTTGATTTCGGGCCAGTTTCCGATTTCCCCGCGCGTCGTGCGTAACGACCCAGGGGAACTCCAACCGTGGCTTGTGGACTCACCTCGCCCCATTATCATGGGGCAGAAACCGCCATCCCACTTTTCCCATGTTCCGTATGCACCTGCTATGTGCTCCGCATGCATTGGGCATGGTAGGTGGTGGACATGAAGGGTACGGGGAGGAGCGCCATGACTAAAAATTGAGCGTTGATGGTTGGAGTAGAGGGTCGGCCTTGATTCCCAAAGCTGCTGAGGGTGCAGAGAGGCCGCATTGGAGGAGCGGGGTGGCCATCTCCTGCGCGAGGGACCAGCCCCCTGCCCCGTCCCTTCTATAAAAAGAGACAAAGTCAGTACCTTTCTGCACACACTTCTCTTCCTCCTCCGCAATCATTCTCTCCTAGCCATGCTAAGAGGGCGAGGGCATGGTGGTGTTCCGGCGGCGGCAACAAGGGCTTCCACTCGGCAGCGCATCTCTCCTCCTCCGGAGCCTGAGGTGGCGGAACCTGTCGCGAGAGGAGGGAGGAGGGGGCGAGGCCGAGGCCACTGCGGTGCTCGAGGAGGAGTAGGGCGGGGTGGCGTGTTGGTTGCGCCCCCACTGGCGGCTCCCCCTCCGATGGAAGGCCATGTTGGGGACCAACCTCGAGAGTTCATCATCAGGCTATATAAGCCTTTGTGTGGTCTTCTTCGCCTTCCAACTCCCTTTGCGCGGGTGATGGAGCTCGACCGAGCGCGCACTTTGAGGCTGCACATGAGGGGTTGTGGAAATGGTGGCATGTGGGTTGATGTCAATTCCCTGCACCTCACGTGATGTATCTTCGCAGTGGCTAGAAGACTTTTGCTCGTGCCCATGGGTTATCGGAGGGGCACGTTCTCCAGTTCAAATTAATGGACAGTGGCCTGCTCTCCGTCAAGATCTTTGGGCGGTCGGGAGGTCGCTTAGGGTGGTGCGCGGAGAGCTTGACTGACGATGAAAGCTCCTCCTCGAGCGAAAGCGACAAGGAGGACAGTGACGACAATGATGACATCAGCGGGCGGGGGAGCGACGACTCTGACTCCGGCTAATCGTCACCCGCACCATCTTCATCAGGCGGCAGCACCATCATTTGCATCTGTGTCTCCTCCCTGGCAACGTGATTTGCTACCAGGCTCCTCTAGCAGCCTTCTAGCTGGACCCTGGCAGGCTACCTCTTGGGC
Source organism: Triticum urartu (assembly GCF_056163025.1). Taxonomy (NCBI): domain Eukaryota; kingdom Viridiplantae; phylum Streptophyta; class Magnoliopsida; order Poales; family Poaceae; genus Triticum; species Triticum urartu. Next base: position 224,490,049 of record NC_141876.1, on the reverse strand, counting down.
TGCAGCTCTGTTAGCCCTACCGAGTCCTGTTGGCCCTGGTCACGGTGGTTGACGGGGCCGCCTTCCACCGTGCTCCCTATCGAGGCGTTCCCTCACGCTCCCATTCCCACCGGGCTACCTCTTCTGGAGCCCGTTGGGATCGGGCTGGGTTCTTGCCCAGGCGCTCCTTTTGCCCTCCTTGCCTTCGACGGCCGTGCCTAGGAGGAGAGGGACAAGAAAGGGCATTACGGAGCACTTATCTTTTTTCAATCTTAAACTAGGCGGCACTTGCCAAATTTTAATTCAATGAATTTAATCTCTCGAGTCCATCTTTGTGTTCTGTAATGCTTGTACTTGTATTAGCATATAAATGAAAAAGATGAACCTTGCCAGGAACCTGTGCATGTGTATGTCCATGCAGATGTGGGGTGCCTCTTTAATGAAAATAAATGAGTTTTCCCCATCAGGATATCCTGCCGGCACCCTCTTTGTCTGCCGGAGAGCTACATCTACCGGGGGACAGACAAAGGGGCCAGCCCCCCGCTAGCTCCTTTTTACCAAAGGCTACTGCCACCATCCTGACTCAAGCAATGTTCGAGTCATGGATGGGAGCACCTAAGTTTCAAAAGAGAGGCAAGGTTTTCTCATGCGAAGTTATAGCTTTACAGAACACTAATGGACAAGAGGTACAACTTAGTTGTTTGGCTTGCCGAGCATCGCTGTGTCGTGCAATCTTCTCATCCCTTGTCGAAGCCAAGTTCACGGCAGGAACCTGCAACTTCATGTAGATGAGAATGAATGCAGGATGCGATCCTATCTATATGCATGTGCAAATGCTCATGAGATGCTTATGCAGTGATCTTGTTGTGCTCTTGCATGCATGCAATCTTAGTTGGGGGCCCCTTACAGCGCTTCTTTATTTTCTCTTGCATGGGGTCATCGCCCCGGCTTTGTACAAGGGGTTACATGCAGCTGAGGCCAGGCTTATACAAAAGGGTGGCTACCAGGCAGTGCCCGGCAGCCACGCGACTAATGGGTAGTACTTGCAGAGATGCTCAATATTCCATGAGTTTTGCAACTGAGTGCCATCTCTGGTCTCCAGACGGACCGCGCCAGGTCTCGTGACTCGTACCACCCGATAAGGGCCTTCCCACTTTGGTGACAGCTTGTTTGTACCCTTGGTGAACTGAACGCGCCAAAGGACAATGTCACCTTCCTCAAAACACCGGGCATGAACCTGCAGCTGTGATAGGGGTGCAGAGCTTGCTGGTAGCATCCAGCACGCGTAGCATCCTGGAGACGGTTCTCCTTGAGTAGCACAGCGTCATCACGCCGGTGCTGATCTTGCGCTACTTCATCATAGGCAAGCACTCGAGGGGACCCATAAATGAGTTCCATGGGGATAACTGCTTCTGCCCCGTAGACCAGGGAGAAGGTAGTCCGCCTTGTAGCTTTGTTAGGTGTCATTTTGAGGGACCAGAGAACTACCGGCAGCTTCTCGATCCACCGCCTGCTGTGTTTCTGCAGCGTATCGAAAGTTCTTGTCTTGAGTCCACGTAGCACTTCAGCGTTCGCGCTCTTAGCTTGTCCATTGCTACGGGGGTGTGCCACAGAGGCGAATGATACCTTGCATCCGAGGGTACTAATATACTGCATGAAGGCGTGACTCGTGAATTGGGTGCCGTTGTCGGTGATGATCCTTGCCGGAACTCCAAAACGACACAACAATTCTTTCAAGAACTTGATAGCTGACTGATCAGTCACCTTTCTCATGGCAGTCACTTTCGGCCACTTTGTAAACTTGTCGATGACGACGAATAAGAATTCAAAGCCCCCGATTGCTAGGGGGAAGGGGCATGGGATATCGAGCCCCTAGACCAAAAATGGCCATGATAAAGGTATTGTCTGAAGGGCTTGGGCAAGCAGGTGTGTTCTCTTGGAATGGAACTAGCAGGATTCACATGTCATGACGAGCTCGACCGCATCTTGGAGGGCTGTGGGCCAATAAAATCCTTGTCGGAATGCTTTCCCAGCTAATGCCTTGATCCAATGTGTGAGCCGCACATTCCTCCCTCAATCTCTGCCAGCGGTTCGTTTCCATCCAAGCGGCAAACACACTTCCATTTCACACCGTTGGGCCTCCTTCTGTATAGAGTGTCATCGCCAAACTGATACATACTGGCCCTCCGGGCTACTTTCTCAGCTTCATCTTGGTTGCCGAGAAGTTCTTCGGTTTGGAGGAAGCGGACGATGTGCCTTGCCCAAGTTGGAGCCTGGGGCTCGGCAACAAGGACTAGCGGCACCTCCTCTGCTGTGGGAGCACCAGCCTCATTCGTGGTGTCCATGGTCCCGGCTAGAGGAGGTGTTCCGGCAGGCTGTGAGGATTTGTTTCCGGCAGGGTCTCTGCTGGGAGCGAACGGCTCGACCGGGAGAGGCTTACCGTAGTCCAACTTTCTCCTTTTCTGGGCCATTGTGGCTGGTGATACGGAGGGCTCAAAGACATTGAGAACAAAAGTTCCTGGTTCCACAGGAAGCTTTTGTGCAACACACTTTGACAGGTGATCTGCTACGCTGTTTTCCACACGGGGTACATGCTCTGTTTGCAACCCATCGAAGTGATCCTCCAATCTCCTCACTTCCTCGACGTATGCTTCCATCATTGGGATTTGATAATCCTTGTTGACTTGTCTCACCACAAGCTGTGAATCTCCTCGTATGATCAGCTTCTTGATTCCCAATTCTACTGCAATTCTGAGCCCGACAAGGAGCCCTTCATACTCATCTATATTGTTGGTGGCTTCATCCCGGGAAAAGTGCATTTGGACGACGCACTTCAAGTGCTCCCCGGAGGGTGCAACGAGAAGCACGCCAGTCCCTGCACCTTGTAGGGAAAAAGCACTATCAAAATACATAATCCATTATTGGGGTGATTCCTTGCTGGGGATAGCTTTCGCTGTCACTTCCTCATCAGGGGTTAGCGTCCATTCTACAATAAGCTCTGCCAGCTCCCTGCTGTGAATAGTTGATGTGATCTCAAACTTCAAACCAAAGCTGGATAACTCCAAAACCCACTCCACTATTCTGCTGGTATCCTCAGGGTTTCAGAGTATCCTTTGCAACAGAAAATGAGTGACAACCGTGATCTCATGGGCTTGGAAGTAGTGGCGCAGTATTCTTGAGGCCATAATGAGACCAAAGATCAACTTTTGCATGCCAGAGTACCTCCATCAAGCCCCTTGTAACAAGGAGTGGACGAAGTACACTGGGGAATACACCACTTTCTTCCTTGCCGCGTCCTTGGGTTGATCTCGGTTGCCGAGATCATTGTTGTTCTGATCCTTTTCTGACTCTGCCATTATCTGCCCACTTTTTGCCTCCTCCACTTCTCGCTGTGCTACCAAGGCCGCACGGACCACTTGGTTGGTTGCCGCCAAGTATGGAAACAATGGCTCTTGGGGTTTTGGTGCAACCAAGGTAGGCACAGACGATAGGTAGGCCTTCAATTCCTGCAGAGCTGCATCTGCTTCTAGGGTCCACTTCATAGGCCCTGCCTTCTTCAAAATTTTAAAGAACGACAGGGCACACTTGCCAGACTTGGAAATGAATCTACTTAGCGTGGCAATGCATCCTATCAAGCACCTCACATCCTTAACTATCCTTGGTGCTTGGATCTGCTTGATGGCTTTGATCTTGTCGGGGTTAGCTTCGATCCCCAGATGGGACATGAAGAAACCAAGAAGCTTGCATGAGGGGACTCCAAACACACACTTCTCCAGATTAAGCTTCAATCTTGCGCATATTAGCAAATGTCTCCTCCAAATCCTGGATATGAGTGGTCTTATCCTTGGTTTTGACCACGGTATCATCCATATAAGCTTCTATGTTTCTGTGTAACTGTGGCTCAAATCCAATTTGAACTACCCTTGCAAAAGTGGAACCAACACTCTTTAGTCCGAATGCCATGCGGACAAAGTAGTGCGTACCGCATGTAGAGATGAACGATGTCTTCTCTTCATCTTCTTTGGACATGAAGATTTGGTGATATCTGGAATACGCGTCAAGAAAGGAGAGAAAATCACACCCTGAAGTGGAATCCACAATCTGGTTGATGCGCGGCAAGGGAAATGGGTCCTTCGGGCAAGCCTTGTTGAGGTATGTGAAATCAATGCAAAGCCTCCATTTCCCATTAGCCTTCCGTACTACCACTGGATTTGCTAACCATGTAGGATGCAGTACTCCTCTGACCAAACCAGCTCCTCTAGTTTCTTAATTTCCTCGGCAATGAACTGCTGCATTTCCAAGGCCTGCTTCTGGACTTTCTGCTTGACAGGTCGGGCGTGTGGGCAGACAGCAAGGTGGTGCTCGATTACCTCCCTGGGAACACCGGGGATATCGGATGGTTGCCAAGAAAACACATTGATATTCGCCCTCAGGAAGGCAATGAGCGCGCTTTCCTATTTTTCATCAAGGGTGGCGCTGACGGTGAAAGTACCATCAACGCCAGCCAGCCCTGCTGGGACCTTCTCTACTTGGGGTGCAGCAACCGTGGATCTCTTGCTGTTGGAACAGTCCGGCATGTCGCCAATGGGTGCCGTGCACTCGAAGGGGGCACGCTTCCCGGACTCCTTGCCAGAAGTCCTACAATCCCTTTCCTTTCCTTGGCGGGAGCTGTTGCTGGTGTAGCCTCTGCTGCGACTTTATCCCGGTACATCTTGTCCAAGCACACAATTGCATCCTTCTCATCCGATGGGAGAATGTTCAGTCCGCCAAAAGTGGGTTGAACAAAGCCTTCACCAGCCTATTAATTGGCTTTGAGGTATGCGATGTAATACTCTTAGCCACTTTGCATATGCAAAAAATATGCCTATGTATAGATAGTAGCCCCTGAGACACTATTCGGCTTTTGAAAAAAAGGCCGAACAGAGGATCAAGTAATACTCGCAGGAGATAACATACTTGTCTATTTCGATAAACATGCTTCACTGTTAGAGGTGACCGCCCAGGTCACCGAAGTATCCGAACTCAAGCAGAAGCTGGAGTTGGCCAATGAGGATCTCGTCCGCATCAACAAGTAGTTTGATGAGGCGCAAGGTATGTTTGAAAAAATTGTTTACACACCTGAAGTAATATGCCAATGTGGAGTCTAATCTCCTGTGCTTCCCTGATCATATTTTCAGGTAGTGCGGCTGAGATCGAGACCTTGAAGAGCGCCCTCACCCAAGCCAAGGAGCAGGCACGAGTGAGCCAAGCGGCCGCTTACAAAGTGGTTGCGGATTTAAAGGCCGAGCAGGTCACCCTCCGCAAGTATGAGGAGCGGGTGACCGAAGTGGAGCAGGAGCTCAAGGATGCCACTAGCAAGTGCGAGGCCATGGAGGAGAAGAATAAAACCCAAGCGGTCAATCTCACTAATGCCCTTCAGGAGGCCAAGGAGGCACGGACGGAGTCCCGAGTGGCTCGTGAGGAAATCAAGCAGCGAACAGATAGCGTCCGGTAAGCCCTTTCTTTTATAGAGTATATTTGGCGGTCGGAGATATGCCTTGCTTAATCGACCATGGAGTTCTCCAGACGATTTTGCGGATCGTCCAAGGTGTGCGGCCGACGCCGCACAATTCTTCCGGGCCCAGGAGGAAAACATCACGGAGAGGCTCTTCTGGTCACAGGACCTGGTGCCAAAAAGGCTGGCGTTGCTAAACAACCAGATGATGCAGTTGGTGGAGCTACATAGGATGTCCGGTTTGGCCATGAAGGACATCATAGTCCAGTTGTGGCTAGCCAGACCCATTCCTAGCAGCTACTTTGGCCGGGTCAAGTGACCCGGCGACGCCCTGCCCTGAGTTGAAGCTATGAAGCGCTCGGCGTGCATAGAGGGTGGTCGGATAGCCTTTGCCCGTGTCAAGATGCATTGGGCGAAGATGAAGGCCACCGTCGTGGCAGTAGAGGGACCACCCGATGGCAAGGACCACCGCAAGACGGAGCGATATTTCGAACACATCCTAGAGGGTTCCCGTTTAATAGAGGGTCAATGCTTGGAAGATTTCACGTTTGAATGGATGTATCCGGGCTGCCCAGACTTTGTTTTATGAACCAAGGCTTTTGTAATATATTTGTGCCTTTATCTGAAATTATTTTCCTCCTGTGCAGCCATTTTTATTTCTGAAAGTTTGCCAGTCATCGGCTTCAACCCCCCACGTAGATACTACCGGGGTGTTCGGAATAGCACATGACCACACTTGACCCAACATCTTTGTCCGTAAAGGAGGTGTCTGTGCAGCGAACCAGGCAATCAGACTATGCGTCTTTATCACTCTCACATAGCCAGAGGGGTTTGACAATGGGACTATAAGGTAGCCCCTGGTGCATGTGCGGCTATCCGAGCTTGGATGCCTTAGGCGCGTGACCGGGTGGAGGCCAGTCCTTCGTACAGTATGGAAAGAAAATCGCAAAAGATTTAGTAAGTCGCTGAACCGCTGACTAGCTCTCGCTATCATGACAGTCAGTTTTCGGCTTTCTCTACTGAGGTGTTTGAACGAACAAACCAGAAACATAATCGTAGTAGTTCTCCCTTTACTACCTGAGCCAAACAAGCGGAAGATAAGGTGGTAACCACAGGAGCCGGGCAACCCAACTATTGACCAAACACATGATTCGGAGCCGATGGATATAATGCAGTATTCGGGACGCCAAAGTATACTATAAAAGTATTCGAACTTTTTTTGTTTTTGAAAAATATTTGTGGCCGAAATAGAGCCCCTGGCAATTTATGCCGAGGTGTATTATGTCAATCTGACGTAAAGAGGGGATACATATTATGAAATAAGCCAATACCAAATAGGGTTGGACAAAACTGTTTCCACTATAGTCTTATTGATACATCATAACATGCTCTTCCAGAAAAGGTCATAAGCATCAAGGCTATTCTACATGCCAAGAATTTGTGAGCAAGGGAAATCTGTATACAGGTCCTAAAAAAAGGTGGTCTTGAAGATCCTTTGTACACCCCGCCGCACGTCTGCGCCGCATTGCACCTTGGTGAAGGATCCTTTGAGAGGATCAACGATCGTATATATATAAGGGGCCTGGGAAAGGGCCCTTGTACCACCAAAAATTGATCTAGGTTTTAAAGAACCTGAAATAAGAGAGAAAAGTGAAAAAGGGAGAAGAAGAAGAATAAGGTCCAAATAGGGTCGAGCCATATTGTGGACCTTGTCCTTAGTGTGCCTCAGTCCTTGCCCATGGAATTTTTAGTTTGTAGTTATGCAAGTGTGGTACGGATGCCACGACTAGGTGGTGGTTTTGATAGAGGCCGAATTTCTAGTCGAGCTCTGGATGAACCGATTTGTCATTCTGCAGGGTAGACCGGACTCATTTGACAGTGTCTAGGGGCTTGATGGCCGATGAAGTATTCAACTTGATAAGGCCACCCTGTAACTCAGCTACAAGGGCTGTGGTATGCTCCTCAGTATGGAGGGAGCGCTCCATATTTCCATTGATTGTTATAACACCGCGTGGCCCGGGCATCTTGAGCTTTAGATAAGCATAGTACGGGACTGCATTGAAACAAGCGAAAGCGGTTCGTTCAAGTAGTGCATGATAACCACTGCGGAAGGGGACGATGTCGAAGATCAAACCTTCGCTTCGGAAATTATCCGGTGAGCCAAAGACTACATCCGGCATTATTGACCCTGTGCAGCAGGCCTCCACGCCGGGTATTCCTCCTTTAAAGGTAGTTTTAGTAGGCTTGATCCTTGATGGATTGATACCCATTTTATGGACAGTGTCCTGATAAAGCAGCGTAAGACTGTTGCCGCCGTCCATGAGGATTCGCGTGAGACAGAATCCGTCAATGATTGGATCAAGGACCAATGCTGCCGAACCTCCATGACGGATACTGGTCGGATGGTCCCTGCGATCAAAAGTGATCTGATAAGCCGACCATGGATTGAATTTTGGGGCGACTGGCTCTACGGTGTAGACGTCCCTTAGTGCGCGCTTGCGCTCCCTCTTAGGGATATGAGTGGTGTAGATCATATTCACTGTTTTTACCTCGGGGGGGGGGGGATTTCTTATGCCCCCCTATGTTTGGTGGGTGAGGCTCATCGTCATCCTCGCCAGGCGGCTCCTTCCCGTTATGTTCGGTATTTAACTTATCGGCCGGTTTGAAGACCCAGCGATTTCTGTTGGAATGACTGGTAGGCTTGTCAGGGGTGCCATGAATCTGGCAAGGCCGATCGAGTATTTTGTCCAAACTGGATGGACCATCTTTGTTTCCTTTGAATGGTTTCTTCTGCTGGCCGGTTTTAGAGCCGCTGAATACGGCGTTGATCGTCGTGTCTTCGGTATCCTCATTGTTGCTTCGATGCTTGTGTTTGTTACGTCATGGCCTACCGTTGCCATCTCCGGCTTTGGAGGTGCCAGGGTTGCTAGTAATGTTGCTTCTACGAGCTAACCAGATGTCTTCTCCCATGCAAAAGCGGGTCATTAGTGCGGTGAGAGCTGCCATCAACTTTAGTTTTTCTCGACTGAGTTGTCGAGCAAGCCATTCGTCACAGACGCTGTGTTTAAAGGCCGCAAGGGCTTCAGTGTCCGAACATTCGACATTTGGTTCTTTTTAATTAAGAACATTGTCGAGAGTTCTCGGGCCGACTCATCGGGTTGCTGTACTATATGACTAAGGTCATTGGCGTCTGGAGGCCGGACATAGGTACCTTGGAAGTTTTCTCTAAAGGCGTCTTCCAAGTCTTCCCAGCTACCAATGGAGTTCTCTGGGGGCTTTTTAACTAGTGTCACGCTGGTCCTTTCAGTTTTAAGGGCAGATATTTGTTGGCACGGAGATCGTCACCACGAGCTATGTGGATATGAATAAGGAAATCTTCAATCCATACTGTGGGATCCGTTGTGCTCTCGTATGATTCAATATTTATGGGTTTAAACCCCTCTAGGAACTAGTGTTGCATTACCTCATCGTTGAAGCATAAGGGGTGTGCGGCGCCTTTGTACCGGGCGACGTTGCGACGGAGTTCGGATGACGTTCGTGTGCGGTTTTCGGCCCAGGTGAGGTTGTGCCTATCACGCCAAGCCTAATGGCCATCTTCTCGCATTGGGGCACGCCTGTTTGATCGATAGATTGATCTGGCTTGGCCTGCTCTATTGTCCAGGTCCTGTCGTAGGTCGTAGGTGTATCCTGGAGCTGATGTCTCTCTGCCTCGACAACGAGGTGGTGCGGATTGTTGTTCAGCGTAAGTGGCCACTTTATCTCGCCCACATGGTGGCCAGTCTGGTCCATCAGTGCGGCCATGTCTTAACGGTATTGGCTCAAGGGCCTCATCGTCAAATTGTGGTAGTAGCCGACGCTTCAGATAACTCTTTGTTGGGTGTTGGAGGCCATATTCTTCGGCAGCTACGACCTGGGTCCATCTGTCGTTGAGTGTATCTTGTTCGGCTTGGAGCTATTGCTGCTTCTCTTTTAGGTTTCTCGCAGTGGTGATTAGCTGGCGCTTAAAGTGCTCCTACTCGAGGGGTTCCTCTAGCACGATGAAGTCTTCGTCGCCGAGGCTCACTTCATCCTTGGAGATCGGTAGATAGTTACTATCCTCTGAGTCCTCGTTCCCAATCGGATTGTCGGGGTTAACTTTGCCCTCCTCCCAATTATCATGTTCGGATGTGGGCTCGACAGGGGCTTCGGGGTCTTCGGTGTTCTCCGGAGTATTATTGTCTCCAGTGCTAGTATTGCTGTCCTTTTCAGGATACGATTTTGAGCGGTGTCACTGGCATCGACATTTCAGTGGCGCCACAGCAGGCTTGTACCCAACCCGATCTTTCCTGCCTTTGTCATCATTTTCTTTGGGTGTATCCACCATGTACACGTCGTATGTGGATGTGGCCGTCCAACGTCCGGTAAACGGCGGGTCTTGGCTTTGTTTGTCTCCGGCATCGTTGTCCATGCCGTCGATGTCTCCGGAGGCGTAATCTAGCATGTCGGTTAGGTCTTCGATAGTGGCTATGAAGTGGGTGGTGGGTGGGGCGTAAAATTCCCCGCTCTCAGCCCCTAATCCGGGCTGGGCGTAGTTCGGAGGTGATTCCTCTGTAATGGCGAGGGATCACATTAAGTCCAGAGCCTCGTTTAAGAGCAAGGTTTTAACGGGGAAACGAGAGTCCGCGGAGCTAGGCAAGGTAAAAGCCTCCTAGCCATGCTTATTTGGCTTGAACTTCGAGAGTTTGGAGCTAGAGTTGGGGGGCGAGTCCGGCCTTCCAATGATAGGGGAACCCAGTCTGACTCCGGGCTTGCCGACGACACAATCACCTCCGGATCTCTCGTAGTGAGCTTCATAATAGCAAAGAGTCCGGTGGGCTCCAAACTCCCCTCTTCGAACCCGGCAGTTTGCTCTAGATCTAAGGCCAGAGCGGTGGTCGAGGCCGCGAACCCTTTGAAGATCAAGTCTCCTCAGATATCAGCGACATAATTCAGGTTCCCAAAACTGATCTGGTGACCAGGGGCGTAGCTGTCGATCTGTTCGAGGTGGCCAATTGAATTGGCACGCAGTGCGAAGCCGTCGAACACAAAATTTTAACCGGGGAGAAAAGTTTCCCAGAAACAGCATCGCTGTTGATGATCGAACGAGCCAACGAGCCTTACATTGACGGCACAGTGGAACTCTCAATGAAAGCACCAATGTCGGTGTCAAAACCGGCCGATCTCGGGTAAGGGGTCCTGAACTGTGTGTCTGAGGATCGAAGGTAACAGGAGACAAGGGGACACGATGTTTACCCAGGTTCGGGCCCTCTTAATGGAGGTAATACCCTATATCCTGCTTGATTGACCTTGATGAGCATAGAGGTTACAAGAGTTGATCTACCTCGAGATCAGCATAGCTAAACCATAACTATCTAGCCCATACAAATTCTGATAGCCTCTACTGACCAAGCCCTCCAGTTTATATAGACATCCGGTTTATAGGAGCCTAGGGTTGCACAGAGTCGGTTTACAGTAAACGGAAACTACACATCCGGACGTCATGCTTGCCATCCACGCAAAGGAGAGTCCCATCCGGACACGGTGGAAGGCCTCCGGCCTTGTATCTTCACGGCCCACCAGTCCGGCCCATAGCCCGGACACTCGAGGACCCCTTGATCCAGGACTCCCTCACCTGCCCCCATGTGGGTTCCCCATAAAAGGCAACGCGAAAGGGCACTGCTCATTCGCATCCATTTCTCCTTCATTCGTATTCCTCCTCAAGCCAAAAAACGCCTTGGCCACCATTTCTCGCCCTAGAAGCTCTGCTAGATCTTTTGCCTTTTCTGCGAGTCCAAGAGATATGGGGCAAAAGATGGGCGCCGTGAAAGGGAAGCAGGCGGTTGCCCCTGCGGATCCCATGGTGGAGGAGAGGAGGAGGAGGAAAGCAGAAGAACTAGAGAGGTAGAGATAGGAGGATGTGGTGTTCTCCCCGTCACATCTGGATGGAAATACCTTAATCGCAAGGTATGCCTACATGTGGGAGAGGGAAACTAAGAATGGGCATGGAGCGCCCGAAGTGTTGCCGGAGGGGACCAAGATTCCATCAGATTTGTACCGCTTCTACTGCACGTACTTTCTGTGCGGCCTCTCCTCCCCTGTTTCCAACTTCTTTTGCGCCATGATGACAGTGTATGGATTTCATCTCCGGGACTTCATGCCCAATGCGATGGCGTGTATGGAAATCTTTCCCCAATTGTGCGAGAATTTTTTTGCAGTCGCCCCCAATGTGGATTTATTCAGGAACTTCTTCATTCCCTCGATAGAAGATAAATCCCACTGCTCGGGGAACATAAGCTGGATCCCCCGGGGCAACAAGGAAGATTGGGATTATCTTCCTGGCCAGCAGCGCAGTAAGTGAGAGGAATGGTGGGCTGACTGGTGCTGGATCAAGGACGAAGAGGCCCCTGAGTTCTTCTCGACGCAGATTGGATGTGTCGCACGTCGAAGCGACTGGAGCAAGTTGGACCTCACTGAGAATAGGCTCCACCAGGCGCTGAACAAGATTTCCCCTCTCAAAGTTGCTAGGCTCACTATCGAACATGTGGGGGCCGACTTCCTCCAGCACCACATTGTGCCATTATAGAAGAGGGACATGTTAGCTTCGGAATACAAGAACTCTGCTGACAGGATGCGACTGTACCTAGGCCCCGCCAACAATATGACAGTGTATGGCCATGGCTGGTTGTGCGAACAGCTGTTTGGCAATCTTGGGCCATTTCATCTGCGGACAAAGGTTGTCCCCTGCACCTTAACTCCGCCTTGAGTCAGATCTTGCAATGGATTCCTCATTGCAATGCCTACGGGGTCAATGCTGATTGGGAATTGCCCGCCCTGGATGATGAGAGATGGACTGGGTATCTCGTTTGGAAGAAGAGCCTCCATGGTAGAGGACGGCGTTATCAAGAGCACCACCAAGGCAGAGGCATCGTTCGTTGCGACCAGGATCATACAGGACATGGAGCTAAGTGCCACCAAAGGAACAGGGTTCAGAGAGGAGGATGAGGAGGAGCCTGAGGGCGAGGACTCTTCTGACGAGGTGAGTGAGGAGCATGCCACGGAGGAGGCTGCCGGGCTTGAACCTGCCAGGGTCGGGGCTCCCCAAGTCACAGCAACAAGGACCCAAGATGGGGTTGAGGCCGAGGAGGCAAGGAAACTCGAGGCGGAGGAAGAAGGGCTCAAAATGGTCCTTAAGCTCCAGAGCCAGGCCGGCGCCTTCGTAAGCGGGCTAGCTGAGAGATCGTGGGTCTTGCTTCCTCGTGGGGTTCCCAAATGGTGAAGAAGACAACCGCCAAGGGCGGCAAGCAAGATATGGCACGCCGCCACCCCATTCGCCTTTCTCAGGACAAAAGCCCACCCGCTAAGCGACCAGCGATCATGGGGGTATATCCCAGCCCCCCTGTCAAGCCCAACCTCTCCGCCAAGCTCGATCCTGCCAGAGGCCTCGGTCTCACCAACGAGCTCATTGCCGCCGGCAAGTTCCGCTCCTCCGACTCTCAAAAGGGGGCAACCCCGCTGCCTGTGTCGTATGAACTGAGCTTCATGCTCAGGGACCCAGAGTAAGCACAACGACCAAGCCTCTTGTTCGACTATGACGTCGAAAGATAGGTCCGATGGCTCGCCTTGTTCTTAAGGACAACGTCACTTCTGGAGGAACACTGGCCCCAGGCCAAACCCTCCGGCTGGGCGGCTTCATCATGACCGCCCGTTCGACCGTTAAGCCAACGATGACTTCTCGGGTCATCGAAAATCCCCTCCGTGTTGACTCCAAGTACTCCAAGCAGATGGATCCGGCGAAGCTGTCGTCTTTAAACGAGCTCCTAGATCGCATCGCCGCCCTGGGGGTCGCCCCAGACTATGATCGGATTGGGCTTAAACCCGACGAGAGAGAAATTAAAACTCTGCCGATCACCCATCAAATAGCGGTAGTAGAGGAGCAAGACGACAACTCTTCCTCTATATTGAGGACGAACTACGTTAGGATCTCCGAACTTGAAGAGCCAGACACCTACCTGCAGAAAGACATGTCCTGTCCACCGAACATAGAATCGGACGACAAGCCCAAAAAATCAGCTGACATCCCGGAGCCCGAACTACTAAGTCCGGAAGTTCTTCAAACTCCGGATCCTAAATTGGGTCAGGGTACGGATTTCAAATCACCCACCCACCCAGACATAAGCGCTCTCATGGGCATACGACAGCAGTATCAGGAAACAGTCCAGTACTTCTGGGCGAGATTCCTCCTTGTCAAAGGAAAGATTGAAGATTGCCACGACGAAGACACGATCTCAGCGTTCCGCAGCAATTGCACGGATGAAGGAATCCTCAACGCCATCAACCGTGGTCGCATATCACGCTTTGCAGACTTGGCAACCATAGTATACAAGTACTCCGCAATGGAAAGCGCGTGGAAAACTCAGGGAGCTTGCTGGGAACCGTCGGTTTCCAACCAATCCCTCATTCAGGTGAAAAGGATGCACCCCAGTGGCACACCAGGCCCAATGATAAAGAAATATAAGCCCATTACGGGACGCGGAACCATTCTGGAGGGATGGCTCGATGGACCATGCAAGTTACACACAACACCAAATACTATATCAACCCACAGCCTTAGAGCATATTGGATACTCCGGCAGGTGGCCAAGAGCGGTGAGCATATCCTCACCAAAAACAACCCAGAGCAATATCCCCCAGAAGACGACGACCTCAGAGTATTGACGGTCTTCGAGACTTTCGCTTCAAACAATAAGCGTAAAAGGGCACTCCACAACCTCGCCGAAGTCTGCCAAATCGCAACAACAAACCCTTGGAACGACACGGCCATAACTTTCAATGCCGATGACAAACCAACATTCAGGATAATCCAGGCACCAGCCGCCTTGGTCCTCGTGTCCGATCGTGGACGGCTTTCGTCTCACCAAGGTTCTCATGGACGGCGGCAGCGGAGTAAACCTCATTTACGAGGATACACTCAGTAAATCAAAAAAGATAGGAGCCGCATCAAGCAAAGTAGCACGACCTTCCGGGGAATTATTCCTAGTCGGGAGGCGTGATGCGCTAGAAAAATCACACTCGACGTGGTATTCGGCACACAGGAGAACTATCGGACTGAAGAACTAACCTTCCTAGTGGCCCCTTTGAACAGTGGATTTCACACCCTATTGGGGCAAGATGCATTTACACGCTTCCAGGCTATACCTCACTATGGGTGTATGAAGCTCAAGATGCCTGGGCCCAATGGCATAATCACTCTCGCTAGTAATCCCGACATAGCTGTAACACCCTCGATGCGACTATAGCTCCCACGTGTCGAGGCACGACTTAGAGACATAATCGCATTGAAGGCATATGTCGCAAGTAAGGTAATCTTTACACATCCCATGTAATATAATATTAAAGGGGAGAGAACATAGTTGGCTTACAATCGCCACGCAAATCAAGGTACATAAATAACATTACATCATCCAAACACTCATGGCCCGACTACGGCGCCAAAATAAAAGATAACCCAACATGCGACACGGTCCCGATCACCCCCAACTGGGCACCACTACTGATCATCAGGAAAGGAAACATAGTATCTGAGAGTCCTCGTCGAACTCCCACTTGAGCTCGAGCGCGTCATCTAGAGCGGAATCATCAGGCCCTGCATCTGGTGTAATAGTAATCTGTGAGCCACAGGGACTCAGCAATCTCGCATCCTCGCGATCAGGACTATTTAAGCTTATAGGTAAGGCAAGGTAAATATGTGGAGCTGCAGCAAGCGACTAGCAAATATGGTGGCTATCCTGTTCGCAAGAGAGAGCGAGAAGAGGAGGCAAAGAGCGAGCGAGAAACTAGAGAAACAACCTGTGAAAACATTACTCCAACACCGTGTCCACTTCCCGGACTCCGCCGAGAAGAGGCCATCACGGCAACACACTCAGTTGATTCATTTTAATTAAGTTAAGGTTCAAGTTATCTACAACCGGACATTAACAAATTCCCATCTGCCCATAACCGCGGGCACGGCTTTCTAAAGTTCAAATCCCTGCAGGGGAGTCCCAACTTAGCCCATGACAAGCTCTCACGGTCAACGAAGGAATAGACCTCCTCCCGAGATGTTCCGATCAGACTCGGTACCTCGGTTCTTCAAGACACATCGACAGGTTAAAACAAGACCAGCAACCCCGCCCGAATGTGCCGACAAATCCCGATAGGAGCTGCACATATCTCTTTCTCAGGGCACACTCAGATTGGTCAAGCTACGAGCAAAACCAACCCTCGAGTTTCCACGAGGTGGCCCCGCAGGCTGCCTGGTTCGGACCAACACTCAGAGGAGCACTGGCCCGGGGGGGGGGGGGGGTTAAAATAAGATGACCCTCGGGCTCCGAAAACCCAAGGGAAAAAGAGGCTAGGTGGAAAATGGTAAAACCAAGGTTGGGCATTGCTGGAAAAGCGTTAATCAAGGTGAACTATCAAGGGGTTCCCATTATAACCCAACCGCGTAAGGAACGCAAAATCCGGGAACATAACACCGATATGACGGAAACTAGGGCGGCAAGAGTGGAACAAAACACTAGGCGAGGGGCCGAGCCTTCCACCCTTTACCAAGTATATAGATGCATTAAGATAACAAGATAATATAATGATATCCCAACAAGCAAATAAATGTTCCAACAAGGAACGGCCTCCAATCTTCACCTGCAACTAGCAACGCTATAGGAGGTGCTCAGCAAAGCGGTAACATAGCCAATCAACGGTTTGCTAGGACATGGTGGGTTAGAGGTTTGACATGGCAATTAGGGAGGCTTGAAAGCAAGTGGTAGGCATCGTAGCATTGGCATAGCAAAAGAGCGAGCAAACTAGCATAGCAAAGATAGTAGTGATTTCGACGGTATGATCATCTTGCCTGCACAGTTGTCAGAGTTGACTGGATCCTCGAAAGCAAACTCAACGGGCTTCTCGTTAGCGAACTCGTCTCCCGGCTCTACCCAAACAAGACAAACAAGCAACAAGGACACAATCAACCACGTGCAAAGCTCAAACAACATGATGCAAGGATGATAAGCTATGCGGGATGCGATGCGGGATGCATATGCAAGATGTGACAAGGAATACATGAACCTGGCCTCAACATGGAAATCAAAGTATTCCACTGGAAAGATGAGATGAAATCTCTTGAAAATTATATAAAGAACGTCGGAATCGGAGTTACGGTTTGGAAATGGCAAGCAAAACAAATATGACACCGGTCTACGATTTACAGCAAGTAGCCACCTAAATGCAAAGAGATGAACATGCTAAAGCACTCAAACATGACAACAAAATACATGGCAGGGATGCACTCAAGATGCTTAACAATAGTCTAGCACTGAGCTACGGCCAAATCATGCATTCACAGGTTCAAACAAGCATGGCAAAAATGCATATGGCAAACAGATTTCAGACTTAGTGAAATTAACACTTGTCTGGAATTTCAGATCAGGTAGCCCTCTTCGGAGCAACAAAACTACATGCTACAGGACCTGAACATGCAAAGTAAAGCATTGCATGGAGCTACTCAAAGAGCTTAACAAAAGTCCCTTAGTGACCTTGAGCCAAAAGGGATCACAAAATACAATTGCAAGCATGTGAACATGGCAAAAACATAATCAGTTCTCAGACTTTGTGAAAACTGGCACATGCTGAAAACAGATATCAAGTAGGCATGTTTACGAGCTCGATGCACTCACTACGGAGCAAGTCATGACAATATAAGCATACACCCATCAATAATACACAAAAAGGAAGCTAGACATGGCAAGAATAATAGCATAGAATGCACGGGTCAACTACAACATCATCGGCAAAATTGCAAACAAGTTGACAATCTGCCCAGATTTACAAAGTAGCAAATGTAGACCTCGATTGACTCAAGCTAGGATGCTCCATAATTGCAAAAAAAGACATGGATGAATAGAGCACTACAAGATTAACAAAACATCCTTACTGATCATCCTCAAAAGAGGCACGGATCACTCGGAAACAACACGAACATATGGCCATATGAAATAAACAGATCAAGGACTTAGTGGAATTGCTAAGTCCCTGAAATCAGCAATACCAAGTGCCTCACTTCGCAAGCTTGCACTAGTCACCACACACAACACAAAAATACATGGGTTGCACCTCTGGAAAGATGGCAAAACCCTTAACAAAACATATGTACAGCTCATGGGCATATCATGCACACAATAATCATGGCAAAAATGACAAATATGCAAATGGAGTAACAGATCTGACAATTATCTCAAGTAGCCCTCTTCTAATAGCATTTCGGGCATCAAGATAAACTCAAATGAAAATGATTCAATGAAATGAAATGATGTACTCTTTGAGACAAACATTTTGATATGCTATATGCCAAAAATGGAGCTACGGATGCGGAGATATAGCATGATGAAGATGGGCACATGGATTAGGGTTTCGGGAGAAAGTCAACCCTCAAACGAATCTAGATCCAGATCCAGACAGCGCAGGAACCGAGGATCGCCGGAACAGTGCTCGCCGGACTTGGAGCTTGCCGGAGTCGACGAGGAGGACGATGGAGGGCGGCGGGGTCGGATCCCGGCGAGAGGAGGGCGGAGCGACGATGGCGGTCGCCGGACTTGGCGGCGGCTTGGACGACAGGGCGGCGCGTCGAGCGGCTCGCGGCGGCCGGCGTCGAAGCCTGCGGCGGCGGCGGAGGTGGTCGGGCGGCGGAGGTGGCCGGGCGGCGGCGGTGACCGCGGCCCAGATCCGGGCGCCGCGTGCCTCGCCGCCGGTTTGCTGCCTCCCCGCCGCCCGGCCACCTCCGCCGCCGCCGCGAGCTTCGACGCCGGCTGCCGTGAGCCGCCCGACGCGCCGCCCCGTCGTCCAAGCCACCGCCAAGTCCGGCCACCGCCGTCGCCGCTCCGCCCTCCTCTCGCCGGGATCCGACCCCGCCACCCTCCACCGTCCTCCTCGTCGACTCCGGCAAGCTCCAAGTCCGGCGAGCACTGTTCCGGCGATCCTCGGTTCCCGCCCCGTCCGGATCTGGATCTAGACTCGTTTGAGGGTTGACTTTCTCCCGAAACCCTAATCCATGTGCCCATCTTCATCATGCTATATCTCCGCATCCGTAGCTCCGTTTTTGGCATACAGCATATCAAAATGTTCGTCTCAGAGAGTACATCATTTCATTCCATTGCATCATTTTCATTTGAGTTCATCTTGATGCCCGAAATGCTGTTAGAAGAGGGCTACTTGAGATAATTGTCAGATCTGTTACTCCATTTGCTTATTTGTCATTTTTGCCATGATTATTGTGTGCATGATATGCCCATGTGCTCTACATATGTTTTGTTAAGGGTTTTGCCATCTTTTCAGAGGTGCAACCCATGTATTTTTTTGATGTGTGTGGTGACTAGTGCAAGCTTGCGAAGTGAGGCACTTGGTAGTGCTGATTTGAGGGACTTAGCAATTCCACTAAGTCCTTGATCTGTTTATTTCATATGGCCATATGTTCGTGTTGTTTCCGAGTGATCCGTGCCTCTTTTGAGGATGATCAGTAAGGATGTTTTGTTAATCTTGTAGTGCTCTATCCATCCATGTCTTTGTTTGCAATTATGGAGCAACCTAGCTTGAGTCAATCGAGCTCTACTTTTGCTACTTTGTAAATCTGGGCAGATTGTCAACTTGTTTGCAATTTTGCCGATGATGTTGTAGTTGACCCGTGCATGCTATTCTATTGTTCTTGCCATGTCTAGCTTCCTTTTTGTGTATTCTTGATGGGTGTATGCTTAGATTGTCATGACTTGCTCCGTAGTGAGTGCATCGAGCTCGTAAACATGCCTACTTGATATCTGTTTTCAGCATGTGCCAGTTTTCACTAAGTCTGAGAACTGATTATGTTTTTGCCATGTTCACATGCTTGCAATTGTATTTTGTGATCCCTATTGGCTCAAGGTCACTAAGGTACTTTTGTTAAGCTCTTTGAGTAGCTCCATGCAATTCTTTGCTTTGCCATGCTCAGGTCCTGTAGCATGTAGTTTTGTTGCTCCGAAGAGGGCTACCTGATCTGAAATTCCAGACAAGTGTTAATTTCACTAAGTCTGAAATCTATTTGCCATATGCATTTTTGCCATGCTTGTTTAAACCTGTGAATGCATGATTTGGCCGTAGCTCAGTGCTAGACTTTTGTTAAGCATCTTGAGTGCATCCCTGCCATGTATTTTGTTGTCATGTTTGAGTGCTGTAGCATGTTCATCTCTTTGCATTTAGGTGGCTACTTGCTGTAAATCGTAGACCGGTGTCATATTTGTTTTGCTTGCCATTTCCAAACCGTAACTCCGATTCCGACATTCTTTATATCGTTTTCAAGAGATTTCATCTCATATTTCCAGTGGCACACTTGGATTTCCAAGTTGAGGCCAGGTTCATGCATTCCTTGTCCCATCTTGCATATGCATCCCGCATCGCATCCCACATAGCTTATCATCCTTGCATCATGTTGTTTGAGCTTTGCACGTGGTTGATTGTGTCCTTGTTGCTTGTTTGTCTTGTTTGGGTAGAGCCGGGAGACGAGTTCGCTAACGAGGAGCCCGTTGAGTTTGCTTTCGAGGATCCAGTCAACTCTGACAACTGTGCAGGCAAGATGATCATACCCTCGAAATCACTACTATCTTTGCTATGCTAGTTTGCTCGCTCTTTTGCTATGCCAATGCTACGATGCCTACCACTTGCTTTCAAGCCTCCCTAATTGCCATGTCAAACCTCTAACCCACCATGTCCTTGCAAACCGTTGATTGGCTATGTTCGCTTTGCTCAGCCCCCCCTATAGCGTTGCTAGTTGTAGGTGAAGATTGGAGGCTGTTCCTTGTTGGAACATTTATTTACTTGTTGGGATATCATTATATTATCTTGTTATCTTAATGCATCTATATACTTGGTAAAGGGTGGAAGGCTCGGCCTCTCTCCTAGTGTTTTGTTCCACTCTTGCCGCCCTAGTTTCGGTCATATCGGTGTTATGTTCTCGGATTTTGCGTTCCTTACGCGGTTGGGCTATAATGGGAACCCCTTGATAGTTCGCCTTGATTAAAGCTTTTCTAGCAATGCCCAACCTTGGTTTTACCATTTGCCACCTAGCCTCTTTTTCCCTTGGGTTTCCGGAGCCCGAGGGTCATCTTTTTTTAAACCCCCCCGGGCCAGTGCTCCTCTGAGTGTTGGTCCGAACCAGGCAGCCTGCGGGGCCACCTCGGGGAAACTCGAGGGTTGGTTTTACTCGTAGCTTCACCTATCTGAGTGTGCCCTAAGAAAGAGATATGTGCAGCTCCTATCAGGATTTGTCGGCACATTCGAGAGGTGTTGCTAGTCTTGTTTTAACCTGTCGAGGTGTCTTGAAGAACCGAGGTACCGAGTCTGATTGGAACGTCTCGGGAGGAGTTCTATTCCTTCGTTGGCCGTGAGAGCTTGTCATGGGCTAAGTTGGGACTCCCCTGCAAGGATTTGAACTTTCGAAAGTCGTGCCCGCGGTTATGGGCAGATGGGAATTTGTTAATTTCCGGTTGTAGATAATTTGAACCTTAACTTAATTAAAATGAATCAACTGAGTGTGTTACCGTGATGGCCTCTTCTCGGCGGAGTCCGGGAAGTGGACACGGTGTTGGAGTAATGTTTTTGCAGGTTGTTTCTCTAGTTTCTTGCTCACGCTTTGCCTCCTCTTCTCGCTCTCTCTTGCGAACAGGATAGCCACCATATTTCCTAGTCGCTTGCTGCAGCTCCACATATTTACCTTGCCTTACCTATAAGCTTAAATAGTCCTGATCGCGAGGGTGCGAGATTGCTGAGTCCCTGTGGCTCACAGATTACTATTACACCAGATGCAGGGCTTGATGATTCCGCTCCAGGTGACGCGCTCGAGCTCAAGTGGGAGTTCGACGAGGACTCTCATCTATACTATGTTTCCTTTCCTGATGATCAGTAGTGGTGCCCGGTTGGGGGTGATCGGGACCGTGTCGCATGTTGGGTTATCTTTTATTTTGGCGCCGTAGTCGGGCCATGAGTGTTTGGATGATGTAATGTTATTTATGTACCTTGATTGACGTGGCGATTGTAAGCCAACTATGTTCTCTCCCCTTTATTATTATATTACATGGGATGTGTAAAGATTACCTTACTTGCGACATATGCCTTCAATGCGATTATGTCTCTAAGTCGTGCCTCGACACGTGGGAGCTATAGTCGCATCGAGGGTGTTACAATAGCACTCCGTGCCGAAAATAAAACCACATCCCTGGCCCTTGAGGCATTGTCTGAAGCCCTCGCGGCCGAAGAATTAACCGCATTACGCTCCATGGTGGATAGTGACAATTTAATCTTGAACAAACGACCCAAATCCACCTCCTTCAAACCAGCAGAAGAAATAGTCAAATTCCAAGTCCATCCAACTGACCCTAAGAAGACAACATCTATCAGGGCACAACTACACCCAACGGTCGACACCACGCTACAAGAGTTTCTGCGCGAGAACTGGGATGTATTTGCGTGGCACCCTTCTGATATGCTAGGAATCCTATGTAGATTGGCTGAACATAGCCTCAACATATTGAAGGGATATAAACTGGTCAAACAAACACTACCGTGCTTTTCCGAACCCAAAAGTCAAGCTATGAGGGAGGAGCTAGCCAGGCTAATCGAGGCCGGATTCATTAGAGAAATAAAACACCCGGACTGGCTAGCAAACTTGGTGATGGTGCCAAAAAAGGATAAATCCTAGCGCCTGTGCGTCGATTTCAAAGACCTCAATAAGGCATGCCCTAATGATCCCTTCCCCTTCCCCTCCATCGACCAGATCATCGATGCCACCGTAGGACACGACTCACTATGCTTCCTCGACACATATTCCGGATACCATCAAATCAAAACGAAGGAGTTCAATGAAGCCACAATGGCATTCATTACCCCATACGGGCCATTCTGCTTCAACACCATGCCCTTTGGGCTCAACAACGCCGGGGCCACCTACCAACGCATGATTCAAACATGCCTGGAGAAACAGATCGTCAAGATAGTTGAAGCATACATGGACGATGTCGTCATTAAAACTAGGTGCGTCGACTCACTAATAGGTGATTTACGTCTCACATTCGACAACCTCCATGCATATGAAATCAAGCTCTATCCGTAAAAGTGTGTTTTCGGCGTCCCTGTCAGAAAGCTGCCGGGCCTCATCGTTTCCAATAGAGGAATTGAAGCAAATCCAGCCAAAATCCAAGCCTTGTCATAATTGGCTACGCCAACGGACCTTAAACAGGTCCAAAAGCTCGCAGGATGCGTGGTAGCTTTAAGCTGCTTTATCTCTAGATTGGGAGAAAAGGCATTGCCACTGTATCGCCTCCTCCGGTGCACCGATCAGCTGGAGTGGACGAATGCGGCAACAACTAGATTGGAAGAAATAAAAACCCTTCTTGCGAACAGCCCAATCCTGGCCGCACTGAAAGTCAGCGAACCCATGTTATTATACATATCGGCAACACACCAGGTAGTCAGCGTCGTGCTCGTCGTGGAGCGAGAGTAGGACGGACGCAAATTCCCACTTTAGAAGCCGGTATATTACGTATCCACCATCCTCACACCATGCAAATCCCGGTACCCCCATTATCAAAAGATAGCATACGCGGTTTTCATGGCATCCCGGAAGCTACGACACTACTTCCAAGAATGTGCTATCATGGTGGCTTCCGAAGTACCACTCAATGATATAATAAACAACCATGATGCTACGGGCCAGATAGCCAAATGGGCCATTGAGCTCCTTCCATTCAACATAACATACAAACCGTGCCGACACATCAAATCGCAAGTACTGGCGGACTTCGTCGCAGAATGGACAGAGGCCGAACTCCCTACATAGTACAACACATATTCCAACTTGGTTATTTCTTTTAATGGTTCCAAAATGTTGGTAGGATTAGGAGCGGGGGTCATTTTAACGTCCCCCACTGGAGACGTAGTCCAGTACGTGCTCCAAATATTATACACAGATACCAATAACGCGGCCGAATATGAGGCCTTATTCCATGGTCTCTGGATGGCTGTCTCCATGGGCATACAATGCCTGGAAGTGCGCGGGGACTCAAACCTCGCAATATCTCAAATAAATGGAGATTTTGATTCCAAACCTCCGAAGATGGCGGCTTACCACAACGCCGTCCTAAAAATGTCGGCTCGGTTCGAGGGGCTTGAGTTTCATCACATGGCTCGAGAAAGTAATCAAGCGGCGGACATCCTTGCCTGCATCGGCTCTAAGCGCGGCCCCGTCCCACCTAACATCTTTCTGGAAAGGATTTTTAAGCCGTCCGTGGTGTGGCAAGGGGAGAACGGCAACACTAGTCCGGATCCGAACACAACCCCAGATTCCGAACACAACGATATCATCGGCGGCTCAGCCAACGGAATAAGACCAATGACCCATCTCATAATGGCAGTCATTGCCCCATTGACCGAACCTTCTTGGCCTACCATAATAGGAGAGAACTCCAGGAGGATCAGAATGAGGCTCGACGCATTTTCCGGCGTTCGAAGGCCTACAAGGTCCACGACGGATAGCTCTACAAGAAAAGCGCTACCGGAGTTCTTCAAAGATGTATCTCCGAGGAGGAGGGGCGGCAGCTCTTGGCTGAAATTCATGTTGGACTTGGCGGTTACCACGCCGCAGCTCGGGCCCTTGTTAGCAAGGCCTTCCACACAGGTGATTACTGGCCTACGGCCCAAGCAGATGCATAGGACATTGTCCAATGTTGCGTCGGATGCCAGCTATTCGCCAACCAAAGCCACATGCCCCCACCTCTCTACAAACAATCCCCATCACTTGGCCTTTCACGATCTGGGGGCTCAATATGGTTGGGCTCTTAAAGGAGGAAGCCATAAGAGGAAGTATCTACTGGTCATGGTGGATAGATTCACTAAGTGGGTAGAGGCCAACACAATTAAAATGGCCGAGGCGGGGTCAGTGATAGAATTCATATCCGCCGTGGTGCATCGTCATGGTGTTCCACGCAGCATCATCACCGATAACGGCTCAAACTTCACAGCCGATGAGGTGAAAACTTGGTGTGCTAATTTGGCCATTAAGCTCGATTACGCCTCTGTCTATCACCCGCAGACAAATGGCCAAGTAGAACGGGCCAATGGCCTTATTATGAGTGGCATCAAACCCAGACTAGTGCGGTCTTTGAGAGAATCAAACAAGCACTGGGTTGAGGAGCTTGACTTCATACTCTTGGGGCTGCGGACCACGCCGAACAGTACTACTTGATATACACCATTCTTCATAGTGTACGGCGCAGAGGCTGTGTTACCCTGCGATATCATCGATGACTCATCTCGAGTGCGCATGTACGAAGAAAAAAAGGCCGAGCTTGATCGACAGGACAACCTAGATGCCCTGGAGGAGGAGCGCGATGTTGCAAAGGCTCGTTCCGCATTTTATCAACAACAGGCCCGCAGATATCAAAGCAGAGAAGTATGGGCCAAGACTTGTAATGTTGGCGAACTCGTTCTATGCTTGCCGGAGAAGAAAAAGGACAAACTCAAGCCCAAGTGGGAGGGTCCCTTCATCATTTACGAAGTTCTCATAGGAGGAGCGTACCACCTGCGGGCTGCATCAGACAATCGCCTAGAACCGAACCCTTGGAACGTGGCCAGACTCTGAACATTATATGCCTAGCGCCGAACTATTCATTCGTCTCCTTCTTCCTGTTGTTTCCTTTACTTTTTCTTCTCTTTTAGTTCTTCTTATTATTTTTTCTAAGCCTCAGAGCTTTTGCACGGCTAAGCCGTGCACCTGTGATGTACACATCCTTGAGCATGTACGTCCACTATACCTGGGGGCTTCTCGGACAGAAGCTTATTCTTATTTTCCGAGCATCAAGCTCATCACGTATGCGTTTTTTCCCATATGTACCTTTTCTTCGCCATTATATGCATCGATATGACTTAAGTTTTGGCCAAGTTGGGTTGCCTGCCTCCTGTGCTTATGCCCTATGTTCCTGTTAGTTCGGCTTGGGCATAAAGGGAGCACCTCTGCGATTGTTACTGCTTGGTCATCCGGATGTGTACCTCAGACTGGGTGAAGCCGAAAGCTAGCTTTGTTAAGAGAATATTCGGTCGGCAGACTAAAGATGTTTTATATTCCTTCAATTATGAACCCCCAGATGATTACCTATACTGTGATGTTACCAATCATAGTTCGGACATGCATTTTAACGCATGCACACCCAGGTAAAGGAACCCTTAACGGAACTATTCTCTCTGGAAGACGTTTCTTACAATCAAGATGTAATATAACATAACTAGCCGGATACAAATTGTCTGTTCAAGCAACTATGACCCCTACGCCAGGTTTCCACGCATACCCCGGTCTATTTTACCGCTCAGGTATTGAGAAACGCTCCGCACCTTCGGGTCCAGAGGTCGAAGCGAAAAGGTCTGCCATGACAATCATTTTTACAATTCAGCTAGAGTCACATATGTCAAGGAAAGTACATAGTAACTAGGACTCAAATATTTCCTCCTCTATGTCATCCAGCAAGCGGTCTAACTTACAATCCTACTGGGAATACTTGGCGACTACTTCTACTTGGTCATATACCAAATTAACAGGAACTTCTTTTCCATCTGACCCTAGAGGTCCGACCCAAGCCATATGATTCGGATCAAGCTTGGTATACCGTGTTTTCCCCATGGCCCAGGCTTCTCGCGCACCTTCCCGACATGCCGGTATCTTCCAAAGTCGAAAGCGCTGCTGCGCTCCCTTGAATAGCTGTATAAGCTCCTCCATCTTTCCCGCAAGGGGGGCGGATGGCCACAGGGCCTTGGAAACACTTAGGGTCGCCTGCCGAGCTTCCTCGTGCACCTGCGATAACTCTTGTAACAGATCGCTCGAAGATCCGAACATCTCCTCTTTGGGACGACCGGTCAGCATACCTGTAGACATAACTCTATCAGTCACTTCTATCTCCAAATCATTCGAAGGTAAGTTCGACCACATACTGAATATGTTGCCTCTCAGCCTTTTATTCTCCTTTACGGAGTCTGTAGGTGGGCCCGTACATCTAGTAGTTCCTCACCTAGTTGGGTATTCGAATCCTAGAGCTTGATTTTCTCCATCACGACTTTTGTTAGCACACACTCGCCCGTGGCTAGCAGTTTTTTGGCTTCTCGTTCTCCGCTTTGAGAGGCTTTCAGTTGCTCTTGCAGTTGATCTAATGATCCTATTAAGAGGTGAGCAACCGTGTTAGCATTATTGGTATACCATTATGTTTTCACGATGGAGGGAAACATTACCAGGAGACGCCTTCCTGGATTTCTCCAGTTCGGATTTGGCAGCAGTTAGCTAGGTCCGATACTTTTCTAGTTCCTGAGATAATAGGTTGTTCTTCTCCATAAGCACCTGGTTATACAATGATCCTTAAATCAATTGTATCAACTACTTTAAGTCTCGGGGGCTACTGGCGGTCTGTGGCTCTGGCAAGCCCATCCCGAGAAGCTCGGATGTACACATCAGCCGAGCTGACAGCATCAAATGCCTCCTTTGAAAAGCCGGGGTCACAAAGAACGGCCCTCCGATGACGATGATTCATAGCGCTCTCCACTTCAGAATTCTTGACGGACATATTGTCTGAATCCTCTGTGGAAGGACAGTTCGGCGCTACTCCTGTGTCAGCCCCCGTCCTTTGGGCAGGGTCTGGAACCTGACTAGTGGAAGCACGTTCGGCCGGATCCCCGGACATAGTCCATCGGATACTTTTCCTGATAGAATGCGGCGAATGGCATCACAATTTGATGTGGCAATCAGAAGGTGTATTCTTGAAAAGAAAAGCCTTACCTCTTTGACGAGGGTTCTGCCATATTATCACTTTCCTTCCTTTTCAAAGATGTGCTCGGCGCGGGCGCTGCTCTCCTCGGAGACGCTTCTGGCGCATGTTGCGATATCGAGCGCCTCCCCTTTGGAGCACGAAATAGTGTGGTGGGTGAGGCATAGTAAGGGAACTGTTTTGAAGAAAGTGCCTTTTAAATTACTTACATGCGAAGCAAGAAGGAGGCCGGGGTAATCGGCAATGATAGGTACTTTCGTAGCATCGTAGCTCATCTGATAGAATATTCCATCCTCGAGCTCCACAAATATGTCCGGATCTTATTCAAATCCGGGGTCAAGATCCCGGTTGTGACTCTCTGGCTGAGGGGCGGGGTTATGGATCCCTTCGATAGCCTTTCGCCATTCCTATTATGAGTGGATAGGATACTATACATCAATCATAATTCGAGGAGAGGAGTAAAATGGTGGGGTCAGAGCTTACCCAGCTTGGAGGATTATACATGGAAAATACGTCTCTCCATTGGAGACAGGTGAACTCCTCCTTCTCCCCTTTATATAGTTCGGCCAATATTTTGTCCAAAGCGGCGGGGGTTTTGGGCCCTTCCGACCGCAGCGTGAGGCGTCGTCTTCCCCAATATAGTGCCACATGGGAAGCCCTCTGGATTGGAGTGGTTGCACCCCCCGCACTATGGAGATCGCCATTACCTCGACTATTGACAATCTAGACTGGGCAAGCATCTTAATCTTGCCCATCAACTGACCGACTTCTGCACTATCCTCTTCCTCGAGGCTCCGAGGACGCCAGCTATGGCATTTCTTCAACGGGGCGCTTGAAAATTCAGGGAGACCCATTCGGACTGGGTCGGGAAGAGCGACGTCGTCGGTATAGAACCATTTGGAAGGACACTCTTCCGAAGCCTTCTTCGGTGTGCCGGAAAGGTATCCGGTCCCGGCGATGTGCCACACTTCAGCTCCCCCCACTTCGAATATTGACCCTCCTTGATTACGAGGGACGAGGCAGAACAGTATTCTCCATAAACCGAAATGGGCCTCGCTGCCTAGGAATAGCCTGCATAGAGCGACGTAGCCCGCGATGTGCAGGATGGAGGCGGGAGTGAGACTTTGCAGTTGGAGGCCATAATAATCCATCAGTCCTTGGAGGAAGGGACGGATTGGAAATCCGACGCCTCTTAACAAGAAGGGAACGAAGCATACTCGTTCCCCCCTGGACGGATTGGGGAAGTTCTCCGCCTGAACCCCGCCATTGAAGGACGTCAGCCCTGCTCGTGCGGGGACTAAATCCGCGGAAGGAAGGAAGCCCTATTTTTGTAGCTTCACCAGCTGATTGTGAGATACGGAACATCTCTCCCAATCACCCTTTTCGGAGCTGGGACCACTAGCCAGGTTGGGGTGGTTCTCCTCAGCAAGATCTGAGGGTTTTTTCCGTGAGGTTTGGAATGGATCTGAGATCTATTCTCTTCAAATAGGCACCTTTCTGGGTACGGTCGGGGTGGTATGTGTAAAAATATCCCGACCTCTTATAAAGAAGAATACCCCGACCTTTCTAGCACGGAAGCCGAGGGGTACGACAATAAATGGAAAGCTGAATACATCGCTTTGAAGTCATAGGAGGAGGAACCCGCCCTGCAATGCCGAAGACTATCTGCGCGCCAGACACCTCGTCACGGAAGTCCGGTTCGGGGGATACTAAGGGAGTCTTGGACTGAGGGGTCCTCGGGCGTCCGGCCTATTAGGCAAGGGCCGGATTGATGGGCCATGAAGATATAAAGGCCGAAGAATCTACCCGTCTGGACGGGACTCTCCTTGGCGTGGAAGGCAAGCTTGGCGACCGAATATGAAGATTCCTTTCTCTGTAACCGACCTTATGTAACCGTAGATCCCTCCAGTGTCTATATAAACCGGAGGGCTAGATCCGTAGACATATATTCTCATAATCATAGTCAGACAGACTAGACTTTTAGGGTTTAGCCATTACGATCCTGTGGTAGATCAACTCTTGTAATACTCATATTCATCAAGATCAAACAAGTAGGAAGTAGGGTATTAGCTCCATAGAGAGGGCCTGAACCTGGGTAAACATTGTGTCCCCCGTCTCTTGTTACCATCGACCTTATATGCACAGTTCGGGACCCCCTACCCAAGATCCGCCGGTTTTGACACCGACAACGGGCATGGATTTTGACGAAGTAATCAGACACATACTAGCGCCGCTGTCCTAGAGAGTTGAAGAAGTTGGCGATTCCGCTGATGGCGCCAAAGATTTAGCTTTTTTGGAATCCATGGCGGCAGGGTTCAAGGATGTGTAGAACATGTACATTCTCAAATGGCAGGTAATCAAGGAGCAGTGCCACTCTGTCGGACTTATGGAATCAAAGCTGAGGGACAAAGGCAACAAACTGCGCGAGTGGTAGAAGAAGCAGTCATATTCTCTCATGTGACAAGAGGAGGTGCTGACCGTGGCAAAGGAGGATATTGCTGCCCGAGAGGTTCGGTTGGCGGAGCGCGAAGCGCTTTGAAACACCAAGGAGAAGGAAGTTTGAGGGAGTCCTGGATTAGGGGGTATCCGGACAGCCGGATTATATCCTTTGGTCGGACTGTTGGACTATGAAGATACAAGATTGAAGACTTTGTCCCGTGTCCGCATGGGACTCTCCTTGGCGTGGAAGGCAAGCTTGTCAATACGGATATGTAGACCTCCTTCCTTGTAACCGACTTTCTATAACCCTAGCCCCCTCCAGTGTCTATATAAACCGGAGGGTTTAGTCCGCAGGACAAACAACAACAATCATACCATAGGCTAGCTTATAGGGTTTAGCCTCTCTGATCTCGTGGTAGATCAACTCTTGTACTACTCATATTATTAAGAACAATCAAGCAGGACGTAGGGTTGTACCTCCATCAAGAGGGCCCGAACCTGGGTAAACATCGTGTCCCCTGCCTCCTATTACCATCCGCCTTAGACGCATAGTTCGGGACCCCCTACCTGAGATCCGCCAATTTTGACACCGACATTGGTGCATTCATTGAGAGTTCCTGTGTGTTGTCATCATTAGGCTTGATGGCTCCTTCGATCATCAATAGCGTTGCAATCCAGGGTGAGACTTTTCTCCCCGGACAGATCTTTGTATTCGGCGGCTGCGCACTGCTGGCCAACTTGCTTGGCCATCTGGAGCAGATCAAGAGTTACGCCCCTGGCCACCAGGTCAGGTTTGGAAGCTTAAACTACACGGCTGACATCCGCGGATACTTGATCCTTGACGGATTCGATCCCCTGCCGAGTGCGCCGCACGGTCATGATGAGCATGATTTAGCTCTACCATCGGACAGTGTTCATGAGACCGCACCGGCAACCGCTCCGACCCTTAATTTGGAGCCAATTGCGCCATCCATGGACGGGTGGATAGACCCCGCCACGGAGGCCGTATTCTCAGGGGTGATCGAGCCGAGTATCGACCTTACCCTTCACGGGAGACGTGACGCCGAACTGCCGGATTCTTCCCCGGCCACGGACTCCGAACCGCCTGTGCCCGTGCCTATCGAATCAGACTGGGCACCGATCATGGAGTTCACCTCCACAGATATCTTTCAGCACTCGCCCTTTGGCAACATACTGAACTCATTAAGGTCTCTCTCCTTGTGAGGAGAGTCCTGGCCAAACTATGTCCGGCGGGATTGGGATGCAGATGATGAAGAAATTCGCCGCCCACCCACCACCCACTTAGTAGCACTGTCGACAATTTGACCGACATGCTCGACTTCGACTCTGAAGACATCGATGGTATGGACGACGATGTAGGAGACGAACAAGAACCACTGCCCACAGGGCA
The DNA here is from genome assembly GCF_056163025.1 of Triticum urartu. Classification (NCBI taxonomy): domain Eukaryota; kingdom Viridiplantae; phylum Streptophyta; class Magnoliopsida; order Poales; family Poaceae; genus Triticum; species Triticum urartu. The sequence goes on along the minus strand of NC_141876.1, from coordinate 224,458,854 downwards.
CTGGACAACCACCTCATCATATGATATATATATGGTGGACACACCCAAAGAAGGCAATTGCTTCGGGACAGTGGAGGATGACCCCTCCAAGAAGCAACCCAAGTGCCGATGTCAGCGGCGCCGATCTAGGTTTCGCCAAAGAAAAAGTGGTGATACGGGCATAGGAGATAATAGCACTCCGGACAATGCCGAAGATAACGACAATCCCCACCAGCAAGATTTAGAGCAGGAGGACGAGAAGCCAGCCCTCCCGAGAGAGCGGCAAATGGAGAGGCGGAGGATGATAATTACATGCCTCCCTCCGAAGACGAGGCAAGCCTCGACAATGACGAATTTGTCATGCCTGAGGATCCCGTCGAGCAAGAGCGCTTCAAGCGCCGGCTTATAGCCACGACAAATAGCCTTAAGAAAAAGAAATAGTAGCTTCAAGCTGATCAAGATTTGCTAGCTGACAGATGGACTGAAGTCCTTGCGGCCAAGGAATATTAACTCGAACGCCCCTCCAAGAGTTACCCAAAGCGCAGGTTGCTACCCCGAATGGAGGAGGAAGCATTAAACCCTACATCTCCAATGTATGACGCGGCCGATCGGCCACCTCGTGGCCGCGACAGAGAGGCATTTCAGCCAAAAGCTCAGCCCGCACCCCGAGGCCACTCAAATAAAAATGTCAAGGCACGGGGAAACACGCTAGACCTGCGAGACGTATTGGAGGACAAAGCAAAAAACGCAAGATCGATCTACGGATCACGAGGGCGCGCCACTACGCGAGACGATAACCGTCACGCCGGATACAGTAAAAGTAAATCCAGTCGGGCCGAACACAGCGGACAAGACTCATTTGAGCTGCATCGTGATATAGCCCAGTAGAGAGGCTCCGCACACCCCCTATGCTTCACAGACGAAGTAATGGATCACCAAATCCCAGAGGGTTTCAAACCCGTAATTATCGAATCATACGACGGCACAACAGATCCTGCGGTTTGGATTGACGACTTCCTCCTGCAAATCCACATGGCCCGCGGTGACGATCTACATGCCATCAAATACCTCCCACTCAAACTCAAAGGACCAGCTCGGTATTGGCTCAACAGCCTGCCAGCGGAATCCATTGGCTGTTGGGAGGATCTGGAAGCCGCATTCCTCGACAACTTCCAGGGCACTTATGTGCGACCACCAGATGCCGATGACTTGAGCCACATAATTCAGCAGTCAGAGGAATCGGCCAGGCAATTCTGGACACGGTTCCTAACAAATAAAAATCAAATCGTCGACTGTCCGGATGAAGAGGCCCTAGCAGCTTTTAAGCACAACATCCGCGACGAGTGGCTCGCCCGGCACCTTGGCCAGGAAAAGCCGAAATCTATGGCAGCCCTCACGACACTCATGACCCGCTTTTGCGCGAGAGAGGATAGCTGGCTGCCTCGAAGCAATAACATATCAAAGAACCATGGTACTTCGGATACCAAGATTAGCAATGGCAGGTCACGCCGTAGCAAACACAAGCACCGCATCAACAGTGACAATACCGAGGATACGACAGACAATGACGGATTCAGAGGCTCTAAACCCGGTCAGCAGAAAAAGCCATTCAAAAGAAGCACTCCGGACCCGTCCAGTTTGGACCGTATACTCGATCGCTCGTGTCAAATACACGGCACCCCCGACAAGCCAGCCAACCACACTAACAGGGAGTGTTGGGTGTTCAAGCAGGCCGGCAAGTTAAATGTCGAAAACAAATATAAGGGGTTACATACCGATGACGATGAGGAGCCCCAGCCGCCGAACACTGGAGGACAGAAGAGGTTCCCCCCACAAGTGCGGACGGTGAACATGATATACGCAACCCACATCCCCAAGAGGGAGCAGAAGCATGCGCTAAGGGACGTATATGCGTTGGAGCTAGTCGCCCCAAAGTTCAACCAATGGTCCTCCTGTCCGATCATCGTCGTTCGCAGGGACCACTCCACTAGTATCCATCATGGTGGATTCGCCGCACTAGTCCTAGACCCAATCATTGATGGATTTCACCTCACTCGAGTCCTTATGGACGGCGGAAGCCGCATGAACCAGCTTTATCAGGACACAGTGCGCAACATGGGTATAGACCCCTCAAGGATCAAACCCACAAAAACGACCCTCAAAGGTGTCATACCAGGTGTAGAGGCCCATTGCACAGGCTCAGTCACACTGGATGTGGTCTTCGGATCCCCGGATAACTTCCGAAGCGAGGAGTTAATCTTCGATATAGTCCCGTTCCGCAGTGGCTATCATGCACTGCTCGGGCGAACCGCATTTGTGAGATTCAATGCGGTACCGCATTTTGCATACCTCAAACTCAAGATGCCAGGACCTCGGGGGGTCATCACAGTCAATGGAAACACAGAGCGCTCTCTCCGCACGGAGGAGCACACCGCGGCCCTCGCAGCAGAAGCACAAAACAGCCTCTTAAGGCAATCCACCAGTTCGGCGATTAAACACCCGGACACTTTCAAGCACGACCAGAGTAATCGGCAAAAAGACCGCCTGGCATGTTCCGAGCTCGCATAGCAATGCGGCCCCCACCCCAGTCCTAGCCAAACGGCGAAATCCGTACCACGCGTACATAATTATGCATTGAAAATACCATGGGCATAGGTGGGAGGGGGGCATGACTACGACATGCCCCAAGACGCGGCTCAACCGCACTAGGGGCCTCCCGCTTTGTTATTTTTCTCTCTTTCAGGACTTTACTCTCTGGAAACCCTGTCCGGCAGTACGATTTCCGGACACATGATGCAACAACCAAGGAGGCAGAAAGCTACGCCGCACCATGGAACTCCCAGGTGGTCTCTGATAACAAGTAAAATACCTGCTTTAAATACCATTCCCCAGCTTGCCCTTGGAGGGGACATGTCAAATAGTCCTACTTTTTGCTTATCGCACTACTTGTATCATTCTGCTTCGACGCACCTTTTTGAATAAACGATGCATAGCACTAGACTATTACCGCATTCTCTATTCTTTTATATATATATATATGTTCATTAATGACATTCAGCACCCGTACACTCTGGTACGGCCAATACGCCAGGGGCTTAAGCGTACCCCATAATACGGCGTGAGAAGTCCGAACACTTTCGACAGTGCGACACCCCGAACTTATAGCATTCTATGCATCAGCTCCAAATCAGGCCTTGGGTCAATAGTTGGGTTTGCCTGGCTACCATGTTTTGGTACCTTACGTTCCGCTATATCGGCTAAGGTAGCTGTAACACCCTCGATGCGACTATAGCTCCCACGTGTCGAGGCACGACTTAGAGACATAATCGCATTGAAGGCTATGTCACAAGTTAGGCAATCTTCACAACATCACATGTAATATGAATAATAAAGGGGAGAACATAGTTGGCTTTCACTCGCCACGTCAATCAAGAACATAAATAACATTACATCATCCAAACACTCATGGCCCGACTACGGCGCCAAAATAAAAGAGAACCCAACATGCGACACGGTCCCAATCACCCCCAACTGGGCACCACTACTGATCATCGGGAAAGGAAACGTAGTATCGTCGAGAGTCTTCGTCAAACTCCCACTTGAGCTCATACGCATCACCTGGAGCGGAATCATCAGGCCCTGCATCTGGTGTAATAGTAATCTATGAGCCACATGGACTCAACAATCTCGCACCCTCGCAATCAAGACTATTTGAGCTTATAGGTAAGGCAAGGTAAAATATGAGTGGAGCTGCAGCAAGCGACTAGCAAGTATGGTGGCTAACTTATTCGCAAGAGAGAGCGAGAAGAGGAAGCAAAGAACGAGCGAGAAACTAGAGTGCAATCTGCGCAAACATTACTCCAACACCGTGTCCACTTCCCGGACTCCGCCGAGAAGAGGCCATCACGGTAAAACACTTGGTTGATTCATTTTAATTAATTAAGGTTCAAGTTATCTACAACCGGACATTAACAAATTCCCATCTGCCCATAACCGCGGGCACGGCTTTCGAAAGTTCAATCCCTGCAGGGGAGTCCCAACTTAGCCATGACAAGCTCCCACGGTCAACGAAGGAATAGACCTCCTCCCAAGACGTTCCGATCAGACTCGGTATCTCGGTAACTCAAGACACTTCGACAGGTTAAAACAAGACCAGCAACACCGCCCGAATGTGCCAACAAATCCCGATAGGCGCTGCACATATCTCTTTCTCAGGGCACACTCAGATTGTCTTAGGTACGGGTAGGCCAGCCCAGAGATGCCCCTGGTGGCCACCGGCAGCTGACAGGTGGACCAGCACTCAGAGGAGCACTGGCCCGGGGGGTTAAAATAAGATGACCCTTGAGTCTGCAGAACCCAAGGGAAAGAAAAGGCTAGGTGGCAAATGGTAAAACCAAGGTTGGGCATTGCTGGACAAGCTTTAATCAAGGAGAAATATCAAGGGGTTCCCATTATAACCCAACCGCGTAAGGAACGCAAAATCCGGGAACATAACACCGATATGACGGAAACTAGGGCGGCAAGAGTGGAACAAAACACTAGGCAAGAGGCCGAGCCTTCCACCCTTTACCAGGTATATAGATGCATTAAGATAACATAGCAATATAGTGATATCCCAACAAGTAAATAAATGATATTCCAACAAGGAACGGCCTCAACTGAGCAGCCTCTTGCTTCAGTGCCATGTTGTAGAACTCATCGTACCTCAAGGGCTCGAAAAGGACAAGAGCGAGCTGAATTTCTTCTCTGAGACCACCCCTGAACTGATATATCATGCTCTTCTCATCAGGCACGTCCTGCTTGGCAAAGCGGGCAAGCTTCTGGAACAACTTGTTGTAGTCATAGACAGACAAAGAGCCTTACTTCAGATTGCGGAATTCCTCACGCTTGCTTTCAACCACACTCTGCGGAATATGATGAGCTCGGAAATCTCGACGGAAATCATCCCAAGTGATAACACGTCCACCTCTGGAGTCCTTGTACTGCTGGAACCATTCTGCAGCTTGATCTTTGAGTTGGAAGGAAGCGAACTTAACAAAGTCCTCAGGCCTGACGTTACTGCACTCGAAATGCTTGCACAGATCCATAAGCCAATCATCAGCATCGGTTGCCTCAACACAATTGCTGAAAGTCTTTGGTCCGTTAGTAAGGAACTGGTTGAGTGTAGCAAAGTGACTCTGATTGCTGCCTTGATTCCCTTGACTGCCTTGATTGCGCTCTTGAAGAATTTGCATGATCAGCTGTGTGTTTGCATTTTTTGCGGCCATCACAGCTTGCCATGCCTCCGGAGGAGGTGGAGGTGGTGGCGGATCAGGATTCGGAGTCGTGCGCGTTGGAGGAGCCATCCTGAAGAAGTTGACCACCATTAGCACATTGACAGATAAATATTGAAGCTGAATCCAACGGAATGAAAATTGCAACATTTAGTATTCACATCCGAACAAAATGAACGAATGCATTCCTCTTGAAATGGTCACATATCCATAAATTGGGAAGCCACGTAGAATCAAGGTAGAGAAATAAATCAACAAGGTACGGATCAAAAACGAATAATCGGTAAGAAATCCCAATCTCAAACCAATATCTCTGGAAGAAAAACTAGAGCTACTAGAATTCCCACCTATGAAACTCCCGAACTTTTCCGGTTATGCAATCAGGTGTTGGGGATATAGGGGAAGCATAATATCTCACCCAAACTAGCAAATCCTACATCCAGCTGTATCCATCCTTCAAAACATAACCAAGAAACCTTCGGAAACCATCTACCTCAACCTTCGAAAAGCATCCGTTATACAAGATATGGCGATACTCCCGAACTCCCGCCCTAGTACTGGGTGGCGTCGAGGTTATCTCACCAACGAACTTCATAAAAGAGATTTTCGGTGTCGGCGTACTAAACTCAGGTATTCCAGAACTGCAACGATAAAATTATGATGACAACACCTCAGAGCTCAACTCCCCGGGACACTTCCACTAAACCCCTGACAGGAGGCACCAAGACAATGTTCTCATCATAAAACCATCGGAACAATTCCAAGATACCCGCGTGATCCTAAAATTTTTTTTTGGTGAAATTTGAGAAGAGAAGAGTCAAAACTCTACGTCAGGATGCCTTACCAGAGCGATGAGGAGACTGGAAGTAAAAAGAATTCCTAAACTCTCCGATATATAATTCCAAAAGACTCAGAACATTTTTCTAGACACAACTCCGCAGCTAAAAACGATCAAGCAATGGGGCTCCTAAGGTCGGGGAAGGCTCTGATTACCAACTTGTAACACCCTCGATGCGACTATAGCTCCCACGTGTCGAGGCACGACTTAGAGACATAATCGCATTGAAGGCATATGTCGCAAGTTAGGCAATCTTCACAACATCCCATGTAATATGAATAATAAAGGGGAGAACATAGTTGGCTTACACTCGCCACGTCAATCAAGAACATAAATAACATTACATCATCCAAACACTCATGGCCCGACTACGGCGCCAAAATAAAAGAGAACCCAACATGCGACACGGTCCCAATCACCCCCAACTAGGCACCACTACTGATCATCGGGAAAGGAAATGTAGTATCGTTGAGAGTCTTCGTCGAACTCCCACTTGAGCTCATACACGTCACCTGGAGCGGAATCATCAGGCCCTGCATCTGGTGTAATAGTAATCTGTGAGCCACAAGGACTCAGCAATCTCGCACCCTCGCGATCAAGACTATTTGAGCTTATAGGTAAGGCAAGGTAAAATATGAGTGGAGCTGCAGCAAGCGACTAGCAAGTATGGTGGCTAACTTATTCGCAAAGGAGAGCGAGAAGAGGAAGCAAAGCACGAGCGAGAAACTAGAGTGCAACCTATGCAAACATTACTCCAACACCGTGTCCACTTCCCGGACTCCGCCGAGAAGAGGCCATCACGGTAACACACTCGGTTGATTCATTTTAATTAATTAAGGTTCAAGTTATCTACAACCGGACATTAACAAATTCCCATCTGCCCATAACCGCGGGCACGGCTTTCGAAAGTTCAATCCCTGCAGGGGAGTCCCAACTTAGCCATGACAAGCTCCCACGGTCAACGAAGGAATAGACCTCCTCCCAAGACGTTCCGATCAGACTCGGTATCTCGGTAACTCAAGACACTTCGACAGGTTAAAACAAGACCAGCAACACCGCCCGAATGTGCCGACAAATCCCGATAGGAGCTGCACATATCTCTTTCTCAGGGCACACTTAGATTGTCTTAGGTACGGGTAGGCCAGCCCAGAGTTGCCCCTGGTGGCCACCGGCAGCTGACAGGTGGACCAACACTCAGAGGAGCACTGGCCCGGAGGGGTTAAAATAAGATGACCCTTGAGTCTGCAGAACCCAAGGGAAAGAAAAGGCTAGGTGGCAAATGGTAAAACCAAGGTTGGGCATTGCTGGACAAGCTTTAATCAAGGCGAAATATCAAGGGGTTCCCATTATAACCCAACCGCGTAAGGAACGCAAAATCCGGGAACATAACACCCATATGACGGAAACTAGGGCGGCAAGAGTGGAACAAAACACTAGGAGAGAGGCCGAGCATTCCACCCTTTACCAGGTATATAGATGCATTAAGATAACATAGCAATATAGTGATATCCCAACAAGTAAATAAATGATGTTCCAACATGGAACGGCCTCCAATCTTCACCTGCAACTAGCAACGCTATAAGAGGGGCTGAGCAAAGCGGTAACATAGCCAATCAACGGTTTGCTAGGACAATGGTGGGTTAGAGGTTTGACATGGCAATTTGGGAGGCTTGCAAGCAAGTGGTAGGCATCGTAGCAATGGCATAGCAAAAGAGCGAGGAAACTAGCATAGCAAAGAGAGTAGTGATTTCGAGGGTATGATCATCTTGCCTCCATAGTTGTCAGAATTTACTGGATCCTCGAAAGCAAACTCAACGGGCTCCTCATTAGCGAACTCGTCTCCTGGCTCTAACCAAACAAGACAAACAAGCAACATGGATACAATCAACCACGTGCAAGGATCAAGCGATATGATGCAATGATGATATGCTATGCGGGATGCGATGCGGGATGCAAAATGCAAGATATGACAGGAAATGCATGAACCTGGCCTCAAGTTGGAATTCCAAGGGTTCCACTGGAAAGACGAGATGAAATCGCTTGAAAACGATATAAAGAACGCCGGAATCGGAGTTACGGTTTGGAAATGGCAAGCGATTCAAATATGACACCGGTCTGCGATTTACAGCAAGTAGGCATCTAAATGCAACGAGATGAACATGCTACAGCCACCCAACATGGCATCAAAATACATGGCAGGGATGCACACAAGATGCTTAACAAAATTCTAGCACTGAGCTACAGCCAAATCATCCATTAACAGGTTCAAACAAGCATGGCAAAAACGCAAACGGTAAAACAGATCTCAGACTTAGTGAAATTAACACTTGTCTGGAATTACAGATCATATAGCCCTCTTCGGAGCAACAAAACAACATGCTACAGGACCAGAACCTGAAAAAGAAAGACATGGCATGGAGCTAATAAACAAGCTTAACAAAAGTCCCTTAGTGACCTTGAGCCAAAAGGGATCACAAAATATACTAACAAGCACACGAACATAGCAAAAACATAATCAGTTTTCAGACTTAGTGAAAACTAGGAAATGCCGAAACATAACTCACGAAGGCATGTTTACGAGCTCGATGCACTCACCATGGTGCAACTCATGGCAATAATAGCATACACCCATAAATAAGGCACAAAATACAAGCTAGACATGGCAAGAACAATGGCATAGCATGCACGGATCAACTACAATAACATCGGCAAAATCGCAAACAAGTTGACGATCTGCCCAGATTCACAACGAAGCAAAAGTAGAGCTTGATTGACTCGAGGTAGGGTGCTCCATAATTGAAAACAAAGACATGGATGCATATATCACTACAAGATTAACAAAACTCCCTTACTGATCATCCTCAAAAGAGGCACGGATCACTAGGAAACAACAAGAACATATGGCATCATGAACTAAATAATTCCAGACTTTGTGAAAACTTCTAAGTCCCTGAAAACAGATTTACCGGGTGCCTCACTTTGCAAGCTTGCACAAGTCACCACACACATCACAAAAATGCATGGGTTGCACCTCTGGAAAGATAAAAAATCCTTAACAAAACATCTATAGGACTCATGGGCACATCATGCACACAACAATCATGGCAAAAATGACAAGAGTCTAAGATGAACTAGCAGATCTGACAATTAACTCACGAAGGCTTGTTCTAACAGCATTTCAGGCATCAAGATGAACTCAAATGAAAATGATGCAATGGAATGAAATGATGTACTCATCGAGATGAACATTTTGATATACTATATGTCCAAAACGGAGCTACGGATGCGGAGGTATCACAGGTCAAATTTTGCATAAAAAATGATGGGAGAGGGGGAAAGTCAACCCTAGGGTTTTTTTAGATCTGGATCTGGCGCCCGGTACTGTTCATCCACTGTTCACCCGAAGTTCGCCGGAATCCTCTTCGTTGCCGGAGTGGAGAGGAGAGGCCGGGCCGGTGAGGAAGGAGGCGGCGAGGGGCAGCAGCCGGGGCGGCGGCGGCTCGGGTCGCCGCGGCGGGTGCTGGGTGGCGGCGGTGAGATCCGGACGTGTCCGGCGCCGGGCGGACGTGTCCGGCGTGCGGAGATGAAATTAGGGTTTCGGGGAGAGGGAGAGATCCGAAATTTGGGGGGGGGGTCTATTTATAGGCATAAGTGGAGCTAGGAGAGTCCAAATGAGGTGCGGTTTTCGGCCACGCGATCGTGATCGAACGCTCTAGATGATAGAGCAGAGTTAGGTGGGTTTTGGGCCAAATTGGAGGGGTGTTGGGCTGCAACACACATGAGGCCTTTTCGGTCCCTCGGTTAACCGTTGGAGTATCAAACGAAGTCCAAATGGTACGAAACTTGACAGGCGGTCTACCGGTAGTAAACCAAGGCCGCTTGGCAAGTCTCGGTCCAATCCGGAAATGTTTAATACCCACACATGAAAGAAAGCTAAAAAATGACAACCGGAGGAGAACGAAGCGCCGGAATGCAAAACGGACAATGGGGAAAATGCTCGAATGCATGAGACGAACACGTATGCAAATGCAATTCACATGATGACATGATATGAGATGCATGACAACGACAACAACACACGGAGACAAAAACCCGAACCCGAGGAAATAAATATAACTTAACGCCGGAAACGGCAAGAGTTGGAGTACAAATAGGGAAAGTTACATCCGGGGTGTTACAGTAGCACTGGGAGAACTACTGTGATTGTGCCCCGGTTCATCTGGGCATGCACCTCAGTAGAGAATGCTAAAACTGACTGTCATGATAAGGCGAGAGCTGGTCGTTGTTCGAGAGGTCTTGAATCCTTAAAGACTTATGCCGCTTAGGGCGAAGAGTCGGTTTTGTCCGGCTTATGCGTGTATAGAGCCCCGAGTTCGGCCTTCCAAATACTAGGGGCTTCGCCAAAATTTAAAATTGTAGACTTCTATGGCTAAGTGAGAGTGATAAAGCATTCTAGTCCGATTGCCTTGTTCGTTGTGCTGAGCACCTCCCTCGAAGGACCCAACAATGGGAAAACGAGTGCTCAGATTTATCCCGAACACCCCAGCACTCGTGGCATGGGGGCAGAAGCCGACGACTGGCCATCTCTCAGATTTGATAAACAGTCGCACAGAAGGTAATATTTTAAATTCAAACAAGTGTTGCATAGCGCACATGAACAAGTTTTCATAATACAGGATCACACGAGCAAGTTCATTCAAATATTACATCCTTCGCACACTCGTCCGCCACAAGACGGGCACCCTACAGGACACCCTCATAATACATTTCAGGGTGGCGATGCTCCTTGCCCTACGGTGGCCCCTCCTTCACCAGCTTCTTGGCGTCCATCTTGGCCCAGTGCACCTTCACACGGGCAAAAGCCCGGCGTGCACCTTTGATGCAGACGGACCGCTTTATGAGTTCCAGCCGTGGGCAGGCATCCACAAGCCGCCTCACCAGGCCAAAGTAGTTGTTGGCAAGGGAGTCACCAGGCCTCATCCGGACTATAAGGCCCTTCATGGCCTGTTCGGCCGCCTTGTGCAGCTCGACCAGTTGCTTCAACTGGTCGCTCACAGGCATCGGGTGTTCGGTCCCAGTATACTGAGACCAGAACAACTTCTCCGTTGAGATTCCCTCCTCGTCCTGGTAGTACTTTGCGGCATCTGACATGCTGCGGGGCAAATCTGCGAATGCTCCTGGAGAGCTTCGGACTCGGGTAAGTAATAAGTAATTTGCTTTCACATGCTTGCTTTGCATAATGAATGCCTTACCTGCCGCTATGTTCCTCATCGCCTCAATTTCCTGGAGGTCCTTTTGGGCTTCAGCCTTGGCATGCTTTGTGCTCTCGAGGGCCGCAGCAAGCTCGGACTCTCGCGTCTCCGAGTCAAGCTCCAAAGTCTCGTGTTTCTTCACGAGAGCCTAGAGTTGAGGAGACCATCCACTTGCCTCCCGCTTCGGACATGTTTTTTTATGTGTCCCTCCATGACGGAGGAGACCATCCACTTGCTTCCCGCTTCGGACATGTTTGGAGAGAGTTGAGGAGAAGGATGTGGACTTGGGCGCTGGAGCTTGAGTGCGCGAGAATGGATGAGAAAGGAGGAAGAAGGCGTGGGTAGAAAAAGGTGAAACCTTATCCCTTTATAAGGGCGGACGAAACTATGCGCCCCCACCAGCTTGGTAAAACTCACTTATCCCCCAAGCACCGTAATTGATGGCGCGGGTGGGTTACCCACATCCGTATTGATGGGAATCCCATAATAAGGGGACACGATCTCTGCTTCGACAAGACGTGCCAAGGAAACTGCCTCGCGAAACACGCTGAGATAGGTTATGAAAAACGATTCGAATAAAACCTGGTTGTGGTGTGATGTCACACTATAGGGTACGTCAGCAGATTAGATTTGTGAAAATATTATTCTCTCTACGGTGGTATGTGGAACTTGTTTTGCAGAGCCGGACATGATCCTCGTGTTCAAAATCTTCTATGAAGTATTCGGAGGTGGAACCCGCCTTGCAATGCCGAAGACAATCTGCGCGCCGGACTCATCATCATTGAAGCCTGCTTCAGGGGCTACGGAGGAAGTCCTAGATTAGGGGGTATCCGGACAGCCGGATTATATCCTTTGGCCGGACTGTTGGACTATGAAGATACAAGATTGAAGACTATGTCCCGTGTCCGCATGGGACTCTCCTTGGCGTGGAAGGCAAGCTTGGCAATACAGATATGTAGATCTCCTTCCTTGTAACCGACTTTGTGTAACCCTAGCCCCCTCCAGTGTCTATATAAACCGGAGAGTTTAGTCCGTAGGACAAACAACAACAATCATACCATAGGCTAGCTTCTAGGGTTTAGCCTCTCTGATCTCGTGGTAGATCAACTCTTGTACTACTCATATTATCAAGAACAATCAAGCAGGACATAGGGTTTTACCTCCATCAAGAGGGCCCGAACCTGGGTAAACATCGTGTCCCCTGCCTCCTGTTACCATCCGCCTTAGACGCACAGTTCGGGACCCCCTACCCGAGATCCGCCGGTTTTGACACCGACAAACTTTCTGCCGGGGAAGGGACAATCGAAGCTACTTTCCACAGCAAGGACGAGGAGCTGGAGGCCCTTGTTCAGCGGCGCACCAAAGATTTGGTTGATGGCCACAAAGCACCATCAACACGCTCAGCCATGAATCCTCTGGCCAACTAAAGAAGGTTGCTGACGATCTAGCTCCTACATCGACTGGCAAGACCAATCTCGAAAACCAATTGAGCAAGTTGACAGAGGACCTTGCCGGGAGAAGTAGGGAGGTCATGCCATCAAAGAGGAAGCACGGAAAGTATAGGCCACCCTGAAGGGAGTGCAATCACAACTTTCCTCCAAGATGCAAGACCTTGACACTGCCAACTGCACCATCTTTGATATGAAAGCCAGACTTGCTTCTCTGGAGAAGGAAATTGAATCTGCCGATTGCCATGAGAAGCTGTTATTGACGGATTTGACCAAGGCAAGAACTCTCCAAAATGACGCAGAAGAGAAGCTGGAAAACCAAAATTCAGCACCACAATCTCTGGATCAAGAGCATGGTTGATATCGCCGAATGCCTCACTACTCAGAAGGCAAACATGGATATGAAGACCTAGGCCTTCTCCGTCGACAAGAATGATTTTCCAAGTGTCAAACAAACGCTCTTCTTTGAAGGCTTGATTGAAGGGTTGAATATGTATGAGGCCAACAGGGCCGCCTGCTTCGCCGATGAATCGCGGAAGCTTGCTCACAACACTCTCTTCCTGGTATTAAGCAACATCTCCTTCTTCCACCCGAACCTCGACCTCTCCGATGGTTTCAAGAAGCTGCCGCCAGGTGCCCACACTTCTGCCACTGCGGAGAAGGCTGGCGCCCTTGCTAATGGGGTGATAACCCACAAGTATAGGGGATCGCAACAGTTTTCGAGGGTAGAGTATTCAACCCAAATTTATTGATTTGACACAAGGGGAGCCAAAGAATATTCTCAAGTATTAACAAGTCAGTTGTCGATTCAACCGCACCTGAAAGACTTAATATCTGCAGCAAAGTATTTAGTAGCAAAGTAATATGGAAGTAATGGTAGCGGTGGCAAAAGTAACAATATTGGTTTTGTAATGATTGTAACAGTGGCAACGGAAAAGTAACTAAGCAAAGATCAATATTTGAAAAGCTCGTAGGCATTGGATCAGTGATGGATAATTATGTCGGATGTGATTCCTCATGTAACAGTTATAACATAGGGTGACACATAACTAGCTCCAGTGCATCAATGTAATGTTGTCCTATATTCCGAATATAGTCATACGTGCTTATGGAAAATAACTTGCATGCCATATTTTGTCCTACCCTCCCGTGGCAGCGGGGTCCTATTGGAAACTAAGAGATATTAAAGCCTCCTTAGTACCGGAACAAAGCATTAGCACTTAGTGAATACATGAACTCCTCAAACTATAGTCATGAGAGGCAATTGTCTCGATTATTGTCACTTCGCGGTTAACGGATCATAACACATAGTAGGTTACTATTGACTTGCAAAATAGGATCAAGAACTCACATATATTCATGGAAACATAATAGGTTTCATATCTGAAATCATGGCACGGGCCCTAGTGACAAGCATTAAGCATAGCTGATGTAGGGTAGGAACCCTAGGGGCCGATCTTTCATGAAAGGAGCGGATCCTGTGATGAACACGAAGAACACGAGGAGGGAAACGAGGAAAATCACAAGGGGAAACACAAGAGGAACACTCAGCTAACAAGAACAAGTCTCAAAAGTGGTAGATCCTCGGATACATGGAACGATACACGGTAACAATCAACTAGGGATGATACAATGGTAACGGTCTTTTCCATGAGGAGGTCTTGATGTTCTTCCCTAAAGAGGGATCTTTGTCGGATTTCGGGTTCCGGCAGACCCTTGAGGTTCGAACACTAGGGTGCGCGCGGAGACTTCGCTCCCTACCTACCTGCACTCCTCCGCCTTACTAGGATCTAAACTAAGGAAAGAACAACACAAGAGACACAGGGTTTATACTGGTTCTGGCCACCGTTGTGGTGTAATACCCTACTCCAGTGTGTGGTGTGGTGGATTGCCTCTTGGGCTGATGATGATGAACAATACAAGGAAGAACAGCCTCGCGAGGGTCTGCTCTTGGCTGGGGCGATGAACTGCTGGGAGGAGCTCAGTCACCCCTCTCTCTCTCTCTCTACCTGATCTTCTCTATCTTTCCAACTCTTTGGTCAACTCTTTTTCCCCAGCCTCCTTTTGCTCTGTGGGTGGCTGCTGCTATTTATAGAGGCCCTGGTCCTCTTCCCAAATATCGAGCGGGAAGGGAGCCAAGAATGGCAGGCTAATTTAAAGGGGGGACAGCTAGTATCAACTATCCTGACAAAAGTAGTCTTCGCCTGCGCAAAGCTCTGGTGATGACGCCGTCTTGGGCTCCATGGTGACCTCCGTCTCGTAGTCCTCCTAGTCTTGGTCTGATGCCTTGATACTCCGCGGCTGCGCTTGGCCCCTTTGCACCAAAGAGGAAGGGAGGACGCTGCGCGAGCTGGCACCCGCCTGGCGCCCCCGGTCGTCATGGCTTGCGTCACGGGCACCTCGTGAGGTACCCCGCCTTGATCTCTCCGCCTCCTCATGATCCAGCCTGACGAGGCCGCGCCTGAGGAAGCTCCGCGTCATCCGCCCTGTGAGGCTTGGCCCCTCGCGAGGGTCTTGGTATTGTGTTAGCGAAGATGGGCCGCGCTGGGACCCACTTTGAGCCACGCCGCAGGCCGCAGGCAGGCAAGTCTGGGGACCCCCGTTTCCAGAACGCCGACAGTAGCCCCCGGGCCCAAGGCGCGCCCGGACTTGGCCGTGCAGGGAGGCGGAAGGGCAAGAGCGAAGCGCCACGGGCCCTAACAGCCTGCGGCCTTGGGCGCCGTGTGGCGGTTGATTGGACGTGGGCGTCTCCACTTCCCCATGGCGCCTCGGCAACTGCACGGATTGGACAAGTCCCTGCATGCGAAGCGGGTCATAATTACCTGCGATCGTGGGGGCCGTTGGTTGGCCATCGCCAGTTATAAGTATGGACCAGCGCGCGCCCTTCCAGTTCATCCCTCCTTGCTTCTCCTTTTCTTCATGGCCCCGTCAAGGAGGTTCTCCGCCGCAGAGAAGGGGAAGGCTCACCAGGTTGAGCTTGCCTCTACCACACCCAAGCGCGGCCGAGGGCGCCCTCGTAAACATCCTGTGGCCACCATGGTGGCTCCCCGCGGCCGTGGAGGCGATCTTCAGCACAGCGACGGGCGGATTGCCTAGGCCGTGCTTTCGCACTGCTGAAGTGCTGCCGGAGTTCGTCGTGAGGTCGGCGGGGCCGACCAGCACCTGGCTTCCACTTCCTCGCTTCCTCCTTGGCGAGCTCCCGGCCAGCGCCCCGGGCGGCCTCTGGCTCTAGGCCGACGGCTACTGCAGCCGGGCCTCATGGGTCTCACTGGAGGTCTCCGCGGCCGGGAGCCTGTTCCTGGACCGCGGTTGGCAGACGTTTGCCCGCGCGCGTGGCCTGAGCCGTCGGTGCACCCTACACTTCAAGTTCGACGGCGATGCCACCCTCTACGTGAGGGTGTTTGGGGAATATGGTCGCTGCGCAGGGTGCTGCCCCAAGGGTGACGACCGCGACTGGGAACCCAGCTCCAGCGATGATGGAGAGGGCAGCGCTCGCGCGGCCGGCGGCGCTCAGGGTTCCTCAAGCTTCTCCGGTTCTTCTTCGGGCGGCAACTCCTCTAGCGGTGGTCGCGGTCAGCCTCCACGCCGTCGTATCTGCTTGGGGGTGGCAACGTGTCCGCCCACCATCGCGCCCCGGTGAAGCGCGAGAGGGAGTCCGCCTGAGCTCCGGAGGCAGCTCGGGCCTTCCCTGCGGGCCGGTGTGAGGCGAGCCGCACCAGATTTGTTCTTTCTTTTCCTTTTTCCTGCGTAACAAAGACAATAGTGTGGAGCCCCGCGGGGGCGTGTTTGGGTTATTGCTGTTAATCATCGTTTTGCTTCCGTTATCGTACTTTCCGGCTATGTGCCCGAGCATGGATAGTTCCCGG
This sequence comes from Triticum urartu, assembly GCF_056163025.1. Lineage (NCBI taxonomy): Eukaryota > Viridiplantae > Streptophyta > Magnoliopsida > Poales > Poaceae > Triticum > Triticum urartu. Next base: position 224,442,198 of record NC_141876.1, on the reverse strand, counting down.
CCCCGTCCGTGGCGGGGGCGACCAACCCAGGCCCTTTGTTTGTGTCGCGGTGCCCGTGGGGCACGGACTGGAGGGGTGCTCCTGTAAGGGGCCCAGGCCACGAATTCTTTGAATGACTAAGATAGGGACACTCGCGAGGGCGCTCAGCTGCCCTCCTCGCGAGGCCTTGCACAAGAGAAGTCGAGGCTGGAGAGCGAAAAGTCAAAGAACCACAAGCCAAAGACGGCAACATCTTCAATAAAACTTCGAACGAGAAGGAACAAGCCAACTGCGGAAACCAAATGAAAATCCGCGTTTGACACCTAATCTAGTCTTCGACGTCTTCTCACCAGCGCGGAGCTAAGTGCTGCCACTGGGCGTGGGAGGGAGCCCCAGGGCCTGAGGCCGGCGCTCCTGAGACTCCGAGGCGTGTACAGCCCCAACTCATTATTACGTGAGAGTGTCATGGGTGGCGAGCTTCACAGGCGTTGGCCTTCTTCACAGGCTCCGGGCCTTTTCCAAAATGCGATAGCTTCACAGGCATTCGCCTTCTTCACAGGCTCTGGGCCTTTTCCAAAACACGATAGCTTCACAGGCATTCGCCTTCTTCACAGGCTCTGGGCCTTTTCCAAAACGCGATAGCTTCACAGGCAATCGCCTTCTTCAAAGGCTCCGGGCCTTTTCCAAAACGCGATAGCTTCACAGGCATTCGCCTTCTTCACAGGTTCCGGGCCTTTTTAGGGGTAGAACCTCCGGAGGTGCTGGATGTTCCATGCATTCTGGACTGGCACCCCCTCCTTTGTCTCCAAGCGCGCGGAGCCGGACCTGGAAACATGAACAACTTTGAACGGGCCCTCCCACATGGGAGAGAGCTTGTGCAGCCCCTCCCTAGAGAGAACCCGCCTGAGCACGAGGTCTCCTACCTCGAGAGTTCTGGGGCGGATGTTGCGGCAGTGATATCGCCGCAGTGCTTGTTGGTACCTCGCCGCTCGTAGCGTGGCTTCTCGGCGACGTTCCTCCCCCAGCACGAGGTCCATCCCCCGCATGGCGTCCTGCTGTGCCTCATCAAACGCTAAGACTCGCGCGGAGCTACGTCTTACCTCGTGAGGGAGGACCGCTTCAGCTCCGTAGACCAGGAAGAACGGGGTCTCTCCGGTCGGCTTTGTCGCCGTTGTGCGGATGGACCACAACACGGACTGAAGCTCGCCGTACCAACCTCTACCGCAGCCCCTAGCTTCTTCTTGAACGTCCTGGTCTTGAGGCCCCTCAGGACCTCCGCGTTGGTCGCTCGGCCTAGCCGTTGCTTCGGGGATGCGCCACCGAAGTGTAGCATATCTGCGTTCCAAGGTTAGCACAGTATGTTTTGAAGAGGTTACTGGTAAACTGTGAACCGTTGTCCGTGATGATGCGATTCGGCACCCCGAACCGGCTCACGATGCCCTTGATGAACTTCACCACGGAACCCGCGGGAATGGTGTGGACAACCTCTACTTCAGCCCACTTGGTGAACTTGTCCACGGCGACATAGAGGTAGCGGTAGCCCCCAGGCGCCCGAGGAAACGGGCCCAAGATATCCAGCCCCCAGACTGCGAATGGCCACGAAAGGGGTATAGTCTGCAAGCCTCCTGCTGGCGGATGGATCTGCTTGGCGTGGAACTGGCAGGCTTCACAAGCTTTCACTAGTTCGACGGCGTCATTGAGCGCGGTGGGCCAATAAAACCCACTGCGGACCGCCTTGCCGACGAGGGTCCATGATGATGAATGATGTCCACAATCTCCGCCATGTATATCTTCCAGCAGTTCCTTCCCTTGCTCCCTGGAGATGCAGCGCAGGGATACATCGTTTGGCCGCTTCCGGTAGAGCTCTCCATCCTTGATGCAGTATGCCGTGGCCTGGCGTGCCACTTGCTCCGCTTCCTCCTCCTTCTCCGGCAGGGTCCCTTGTGTTAGGTAACTCCGGAGCTCCGCAATCCAACATCCCTCCTGAGGTTCCATCGTCAGGAGTAGACATGCTCCTGAGGCCGGGCCACAGGCCGGAGCCCCTGAGGCAGGTGGCTGGGGGAGCTCCTCTCGGGGCTGAGCCGTGTTTGATAATGACGGCAGGGCTGATGGCTTGAAGAGCCGCTCCTCGAAAACGCCAGGCTCCTGAGGTAACCGCCTGGACGCCCATTTGGCGATGTCGTCGGCCTCCTGATTGGTGCCACGGGGCACATGCTGCAACTCCAACCCCAGAACTGATTCTCCATCTTGCGGACCTCCGCTAGGTAGGCTTCCATGTGCTCATCCTTCGGCTCGTACACCTTGTTGGAGAAATTGACAAGGAGCTGCGAATCGCCCTTGATGGTGAGGCGTTTCACCCCCAGGGCAGCCGCGGCCTTCAAGCCCGCTATTAAACCTTCATACTCTGCTATGTTGTTGGAGACCTTTTCACCTTGCTGGAAATAGAGCTGCACGGCGTAATAGAGCTTGTCCTGAGCAGGCGATATAAGCACCTCCCCAGCCCCAGCGCCATGCCTGGAGAACGCCCCATCGAAGTACATGACCCAGCCTTCTGGCGCCTCGCTTCCCGGGGACAGGGACCGATCCTCGTCGGCCTTGAGGCCTGGCGCCTCCCTCCATTCTGCCACAAAATCCGCTAACGCTGCTCCGTTGATGACTTTGGTCATGCTGAATTCGAGCTGAAACACTTGCAGTTCTATGTTCCACTCAGCTACCCTTCCGGCTAAACTAGGGCTTCTGAGTACTCTCTCCAGGGGGTATGACGAGACGACCTTGATGGGGTGACCCTGAAAATAGTGCCACAGCTTGCGTGAGGCCATCTGTAGCGCAAGGAGGAGTTTCTGAGGCATGGGGTACCGTGCCCTTGCATCCCGCAGCACCGTGCTGACGAAGTACACTGGGTGCTCAACGAGGTGGAGTGCGTCAGTGCTGGTGGCTCCCTTCGGAGACCGTGGCGCCTCTTGAGGCAATGAGGCCTCCTGAGACTGGCCATCTGGAAGAGGGGCCTCTTCCGCCTCTGGTGCGCCCCTCTGTGGCGGCTGATCCTCCTCAGCCGCGGTGGCGGTTTCTGTAGGCCTTCCTTGTCCCTGTTCTGCCTTGTCCCGGGCTGCTGCCGCGGTTTTGATTCGGCGCTCCTCTTTGACTGCCACCAAGGCTGCGCTGGCGGAGTAGGGAGTGGCGGCGAGGTAAAGCACCAGGGGCTCTTGAGGGCGCGGAGCCACCATGACCGGTGGGCTGGTCAGGTATCTCTTGAGATCCTGGAACGCCTTGTCGGCCTCTTCAGTCCACTAGAAGGGCCCCTTTTTCTTCATTAGCTGGAAGAAGGGCAGTGCTCGTTCCCCCAACTTGGAGATGAAGCGCCCTAGCGCGTTCACGCGCCCCGTGAGCTTCTGCATTTCTCTGAGGGTCTTTGGCGGGCTCATGTCTTCCACCGCCTTGACCTTCTCCGGGTTAGCCTCGATGCCTCGGTGGGACACGAGGAAACTCAAGAGCTTGCCCGAGGGGACTCCGAACACACACTTCTCTGGGTTGAGCCGTAGGTTCACTGCGTTGAGGCTCGCGAAGGTTTCCTCCAAGTCTTGTATCAAGGTCCTAGCCTCCCGAGACTTTACCACAATGTCATCGACGTAAGCTTCAACATTCTTCCCGAGCTGCGGGCCCAAGGTGATGTGCATCAGCCGCTGGAAGGTCGCCCCTGCGTTACGTAGCTCGAATGGCATGCATGTGTAGCAGTACACCCCACATGGAGTTAGGAAGGCTGTCTTCTCGACGTCTTCTACCGCCATCTTGATCTGGTGATACCCAGAGAAGGCATCCAAGAAGCATAACAGGTCACATTCCGCAGTGGAATCGACGATCTGGTCGATGCGGGGGAGCGGGAACGGATCTTGCGGGCATGCTTTGTTGAGGTTGGTGAAGTCAACACACATGCGCTCCTTCCCTCCCTTCTTTGGCACAACGACAGGGTTGGCCAACCAATCCGGGTATCGGACCTTGCGAATGACCCCAGCGGCTTCCAATTTGCGGGTCTCTTGGACGATGAAGGCCTGCTTTTCTATGGACTGTCGCCTGGCCTTCTTCTTGTTTGCGCGCAGGAACCCGACCAGGGCCTTATCCTGCTCGGGTTTGAGGTGGGCGCCTATGGTGAAAGTGGCGTTGGTGGATCCGTCCTCATCGACGGGTATCTGCTTGGTTTCTGCCTTGTCTTGGGTGAACAACTGTTTCTTCTTGGCGGGTGCAGCCCCCTTGGGCCCGGTCTCCAAGTTGGCGGGCTGTGCCGACGCCGCCGTCTTGAAGGCGAGCTTGAGCACCCGCAGCGCGTCCCCGGTGTCCCCGTGCACAATGAGGACACCGCTACTCCCGGGCATCTTCATGAGGTTGTACGCCGGGTGTGTCGCGGCCATGAACTGGGCCAGCGCTGGGTAGCCAAGGATGGCGTTGTAGGGGAGGCCGATGGGGGAGATGTCGAAGTCGACCAGCTCCGTGCGGAAGTTGTCGTAGGTGCCGAAGGTTACTGGGAGCCGGATCTGTCCCACGGAGCTGGACGACTTGCCCCCAACGCCTGAGAAATGCCGACTGGGTTGCAGCCGTTTCAGGGGTATGCAGAGGAGGTTGAAGGCCTCGACCGAGAGCATGCTGAGGCCCGCGCCGCCATCAACGAGGGTTCTGGTGACAGCCACCTGGAAGATGGTGGGGGTGCACAGCATGGGGAGCGCACCCGAGCAGGCCGAGTTGGAGGGGTGGTCCTCCGAGCGGAAGGTCAGGCCGGTCTCGGGTGCCGCCCGGTCCAGGGGAGCCCCCTGCCGCGTGGAAGCGGCGCTGACCCGGCGGATGAACGGCTTGACGTGGTGACTTGTAGGCGGCGCATGCGAGCCGCCCAAGAGGGCCGCGACGACCGGGGGTGTTGGTGCAGCACGATGGGTGGGAGAGAGGTTGCAGGGCTCCATGGGCGCGCGGAGCGCGCGGGACGAAGAACTAGCTGGGGTGAGCGAGGGAGTTGCGGTGCGGCCGTCTTGCCGCACGGGAGGATGCTGGGACGATGCTCGCTGCTCGTCCCCCGCCGGGCCGGTGGCGGCGTTGACGGCAGGCGACGGGGAACGGCGAGGACGCCCGCCGACAGGGACCATCTGGGCGATGCGAGAAGCGAGCATGGCCCGGCGCTCGGCGCGGGCCCGACGGGCGTCAGACATGGGCGTGATGGTCGAAGGAGAACATGGTGGTGGGAGACGAATCCCGGTGCACCCCTACCTAGCGCGCCAAATGTCGGATTTCGGGTTCCGGCAGACCCTTGAGGTACGAACACTGGGGTGCGCGCGGAGACTTCGCCTCCTATCTACCTGCACTCCTCCGCCTTACTAGGATCTAAACTAAGGAAAGAACAACACAAGAGACACATGGTTTATACTGGTTCGGGCCACCGTTGTGGTGTAATACCCTACTCCAGTGTGTGGTGTGGTGGATTGCCTCTTGTGCTGATGATGATGAACAATACAAGCAAGAACAGCCTCGTGAGGGTCTGCTCTTGGCTAGGGCGATGAACTGCTGGGAGGAGCTCAGTCACCCCTCTCTCTCTCTGTCTCTACCTGATCTTCTCTATCTTTCCAACTCTCTGGTCAGCTCTTTTTCCCAAGCCTCCTTTTGCTCTATGGGTGGCTGGTCCTATTTATAGAGGCCTTGGTCCTCTTCCCAAATATCAAGCGGGAAGGGAGCCAAGAATGGCGGGCTAATTTAAAGGGGGGACAGCTAGTATCAACTATCCTGACAAAAGTAGTCTTCGCCTGCACAAAGCTCTGGTGATGATGCCGTCTTGGGCTCCACGGTGACCTCCGTCTCGTAGTCCTCCTGGTCTTGGTCTCGTTGCACAGAAATGGCAACCTTTGCCTGATGCCTCGGTACTCCGCGGCTGCGCTTGCCCCCTTTGCACCAAAGAGGAAGGGAGGACGCTGCGCGGGCTGGCACCCGCCTGGCGCCCCCGGTCGTCATGGCTTGCGTCACGGGCACCTCGTGAGGTACCCCGCCTTGATCTCTCCACCTCCTCGTGAGCCAGCCTGACGAGACCGCGCCTGAGGAAGCTCCACGTCATCCGCCCCGCGAGGCTTGGCCCCTCGCGAGGGTCTTGGGTTTGTGTTGGTGAAGATGGGTGGCGCTGGGCCCCCCTTTGAGCCACGCCGCAGGCCGCAGGCAGGCAAGTCTGGGGACCCCCGTTCCCAGAACATCGACAGTCTTGAATCCAAAGGGATCTTCTCCGAAGAGGCCGTAGTCTGTCACGAGGAGTAGATCCGATGTGGATGAGCGAAGCTCTATCTCTCAAAATGAGCTAAACGAACGCTAGCCCTAACTAGGAGGAGGTGGAAAAGTATATATAGTCTAGGGGAAACGAAGGGGTATGTGGGGGATACATGGGCCTCGGGCCCGATGTCTGTGCACAGACAGGGGCCGGTCGTCCGACAGGTACAGGACGTCCGATGGCTCGCGAGGGTCCGGTAGTCCGGTACTTGTCGAACGTCCGGTTTTTCGGCTCGGTTGAGGTAGAGTCGGACGTCCGGGGGCGGTCGGACGTCTGGGACTTGTCGGACATCCGCTCATTTCACTCGGGTGCAGGATCGTCGGTCGTCCGGTCCAAGCCGGTCGTCCGATGGGTCTTCAGGCGTCGGATGTCCGGTCCAGGCCGGCCGTCCGGTAGCTGCAGCTTCTTCCGTAGCCCTTCTTCTTGTTCCTCGCACTTGGTGTCCTCGCCTTCTGGTCCATGGGCTTCCTCTTGGTTCCTGGACATGCATAGCACACAAGTTTGAGGTAGTAGCCATGTCTCACATGTGGAAAGTGAAAGTTCGGAGAGGAGCGAGTTCACCTTGTGTCCAATGGTGTATAGTCGAGGTCTCATCTTATGTATCCTTGGGGCTTGGAGAGTAGTCGAAGTGTACATGGGGATGAACGTGGGATGCTCCGCATCATCTCCCCCCCCTTGGGAAAGATCTGACCTCGGATCTTGATCCTCATCATCATGGAAACAGTTGTCGTGGACGGACTTGTAGTTGGACGGAGTTGAAGGCATGGCGCAATCCAAGTACTCCAAGGTGTCTCCGATATGTGGTACATGCAAAATGAGCAAACACGAAGTACACATGGAAATACAATGGTAGCGCACGCAAAGTGTCCATCAAGTAAACATGTGTCTGTGCGATAATATTGATCATGACAAGGTGCATGAAGCTTATCCAAAAGAGATTGAATGGTATGCAAAGCATTCATGGGAGAAAACGCATGAATATGATCAATGCAACCACGGTGTAAAATGATGTCACAGTGAGACGGTTTACCAATAGCATGAATATGGTAATGGATGATCAATGTGATGTGATCATGCAATTGATGGTAGGCAATAAGATCATGATGTATGAATATGCCATCAAGGTAGATCACAACAAATTTGCTAAGGAAATGCACAAGCTCATATATCATGGATGACATGGGAATACAAGATGAAACAAGGCAATCATAATGTGAGTCAATCCATGCATAAGATGCAAATTTGTCATGTGTGTGAGATGTCCAATGAGCATGACATGTATTAGCACAATCAACAAATATGGAGGTGTTGGTGTACCAATGCTCGATGTCGTGGCATGAGTGGAGGTTCGAAGGTGCTTCCAATAAGTACAAGCGCTCCTCAATGTGAAGGTCCATAGAGCCAATCTTCAATGTCGCTCCTCCGTTCGCGAGATGTATCATGTAGACAACAAGAAGGAAACAAAAATGAAAGAGTGACCCATCCAATATGCATATTTGAGGATGGCTCAAAGGGAATGAGTTCACCTTTATGAGATTCTCGCAAATGTTGGTGTCTCACATCGTGTACGCCTTCACATGACCAAATTGTCTCATGACGATATCGCCCTGTGAATCCATCAAAATGAAAGAACATGACAAACACTCGGAAAAACAAATGAGGTTAGTGCAAATGCAACACCTATCATTCGAATGGTGAGATACCCAACAAGTGTTTTCATCATGCTTATCATAAGAAAGGACAATATGTGGCATGGTATGAAAGCATAAGATGCAGCGACAACCAAAGACAATAGGCTCAAGTAAACAAGCATGCATCACAAGTAATATGTCCAAGTCTCCAAGATCAATGAGCATAGATGCAACAATTGGAAGCAAGCGACAAGGAACAAAGTATATCATGTGAGAGGCATGAACATATACGTCATCAACCCAATCATAGCAATCATAGCAATCAAGTGGTGTGAGCTAGTAGTGCGAAGATGCAACATACTAGAGGGAATCATAGCAAGCATGTCATGGGGGAAAATAGTGTGCATGAATAATTCACATGGCATAGCACAAGCATGAAAGGAGGATATGAGCGAAATAGCATCAATAGCATGAGGCACATGATAAACATGGCAATAGCAACAGGGATCTCCACCAAGCATGCAAATACACATAGGAGTAGCATAATGGTGAATCATGGGTAGATGCAATCACGGGTCACAATTGCATGGCAAAGAAGCAAGCATAGCATGCAAAGTGAACATAGTAAAATGAGCATGAAGCGTCAAGCGGTATATAGCCCATTGTTGTGAGAGAGCCAAGTGAAAGAGATGCGCGTAGTCATTGCGCGAAGAGATCGGTGGGAAGGATAGTTCACGGGATCCCAAGCCATCTTTGCTCTCAGTAGCTCGTTTCGTCAACTCATGGGATTGTGAGGTTGACGAGTGTTCATAAGTACCTACACAAAACAAAGGCAAAGTGAAAATTGTGTGTCTGTGGTATATGTACACATCATCCATCATGATGCGCACGAGTTTGTGTTCGTTAGCACCAAATATCCAATGCTCAAATAAATGAGATGCGTGATATAGAAACATGTCATCCATCATGATAGGTTTGTTGTGATGTATAGAATAATGGAGACTCAAATTGGGCAATGCATCATGAGAAATATGTACGGCATTGTTATGCGTGGAATGCATATGGTGTAAGCAATTATGAGAATCATGCTAAGTATGGAATGCATCAAAATCTCCTAATATGTATGAGGAATCTATGGGGGTCTCCTCATGAGCATTAGTGGAAACATCACACGGAGAATATTGACAACAACCAAAACAACGCATATTTGGAACAATGTGATCATGGCATGGCATAGTAGATGAATTGCACAAATCATGTAAAGGAAGCATGGCAATATCATCAAATGAAAAACAAAAGCCAATGACCATCATCTCAACATCTATGCCATAAGTGCAAATGGGATTGATTTTAATGGGGCATGCATAGTTACTATGTTGAGATTGAAATGATGCAATATGTGAGATCTCACTAATAGCATATGACAAGTTCAAAGGATTGTCAAACCTGATGTGACCAATAGAATTTTCACATGATATCCTATGGAGCATAGCATCACAACTAGGCAAATCAATATGCTCATCATCATATTCATCATAGATAGGTAAGTCATGATGTGAAGAAGTCGCACTAGCATGAAGCATGGGAATAGGTCGATCAACATCATGCAAGAAATCATTCGTGAAATAGTCCACTAGTGGGACAAGAGAAGCACCATCACCTATGTTACCTTTGGAGCATCGCTCATGTTTTGTAGGTGAGGTGTCGAAGACTAAGTTGTGGTCATCTTCATCTTGATGGAACCATGTGGTGGGTGCATCTTCTTCCACCATGGCCATCTGTAACACCCTCGATGCGACTATAGCTCCCATGTGTCGAGGCACGACTTAGAGACATAATCGCATTTAAGGCATATGTCGCAAATTAGACAATCTTCACAACATCCCATGTAATATATAGATAATAAAAGGGGAGATAACATAGTTGGCTTACACTCGCCACGCCAATCAAGTACATAAATAACATTACATCATCCAAACACTCATGGCCCGACTACAGCGCCAAAATAAAAGATAACCCAACATGCGACATGGTCCCGATCACCCCCAACTAGGCTCCACTACTGATCATCAGGAAAGGAAACATAGTATCGTTGAGAGTCCTCGTCGAACTCCCACTTGAGCTCGAGCGCGTCAACTGGAGCGGAATCATCAGCCCCTGCATCTGGTGTAATAGTAATCTGTGAGCCACAGGGACTCAGCAATCTCGCACCCTCGCGATCAAGACTATTTAAGCTTATAGGTAAGGCAAGGTAAAAATATATGTGGAGCTGCAGCAAGCAATTAGCAAATATGGTGGCTATCCTGTTCGCAAAAGAGAGCGAGAAGAGGAGGCAAAGCGCGAGCGAGAAACTAGAGAGCAACCTGCGCAAACATTACTCCAACACCGTGTCCACTTCCCGGACTCCTCCGAGAAGAGGCCATCACGGTAACTCACACGGTTGATTCATTTTAGTTAAGTTAAGGTTCAAGTTATCTACAACCGGACATTAACAAATTCCCATCTGCCCATAACCGCGGGCATGGCTTTCGAAAGTTCAAATCGCTGTAGGGGAGTCCCAACTTAGCCCATGACAAGCTCTCACGGTCAATGAAGGAATAGACCTCCTCCCGAGACGTTCCGATCAGACTCGGTATCTCGGTTCTTCAAGACACTTCGACAGGTTAAAACAAGACCAGCAACACCGCCCGAATGTGCCGACAAATCCCGATAGGAGCTGCACATATCTCGTTCTCAGGGCACACTCAGATGAGCGCTCCATACAACTAAAACCAAACCTCAAGTTTCCCCGAGGGGGCGCTGCACAGGACACTATTTCGGACCAACACTCAGAGGAGCACTGGCCTGGGGGGCTAAAATAAGATGACCCTCGGGCTCCAGAAACCCAAGGGAAAAAGAGTCTAGGTGGCAAATGGTAAAACCAGGGTTGGGCATTGCTGGAAAAGCTTTAATCAAGGCGAACTATCAAGGGGTTCCCATTATAATCCAACCGCGTAAGGAACGCAAAATCCGGGAACATAACACCGATATGACGGAAACTAGGGCGGCAAGAGTGGAACAAAACACTAGGCGAGAGGACGAGCCTTCCACCCTTTACCAAGTATATAGATGCATTAAGATAACATGGCAATATAATGATATCCCAACAAGTAAGTAATGTTCCAACAAGGAACGGTCTCCAATCTTCACCTACAACTAGCAACGCTGTAAGAGGGGCTGAGCAAAGCGGTAACATAGCCAATCAACGGTTTGCTAGGACATGGTGGGTTAGAGGTTTGAAATGGCTATTTTGGAGGCTTGAAAGCAAGTGGTAGGCATCGTAGCATTGGCATAGCAAAAGAGCGAGCATCTAGCAAAGCAAAGATAGTAGTGATTTCGAGAGTATGATCATCTTGCCTGCAAAGTTGTCAGAGTTGACTGGATCCTCGAAAGCAAACTCAACGGGCTCCTCGTTAGCGAACTCATCTCCCAGCTCTACCCAAACAAGACAAACAAGCAAACGGAACACAATCAACCACGTGCAAAGCTCAAACAATATGATGCAAAGGATGCATATGCAAGACTTGACAAGGGATGCATGAACCTGGCCTCAACTTGGGAATCCAAGTGTGCCACTGGAAAGATGAGATGAAATTGCTTGAAAACGATATAAAGAACGCCGGAATCGGAGTTACGGTTTGGAAATGGCAAGTAATTCAAAGATGACACCGGTCTGCGATTTACAGCAAGTAGCCATCTAAATTCAACAAGATGAACATGCTACAGCACCCAAACATGGCAAAAAAATACATGGGAGGGATGCATTCCTGATGCTTAACAAAAGTCTAGCACTGAGCTATGGACAAATCATCCATTAACAGGTTCAAACAAGCATGGCAAAAATGCATATGGCAAACAGATTTCAGAGTTTGTGAAATTAACACTTGTCTGGAATTTCAGATCAGGTAGCACTCTTCGGAGCAACAAAACTACATGCTACAGGACCTGAACATGGCAAAGTAAAGCATGGTCTGGAGCTACTCAAAGAGCTTAACAAAAGTCCCTTAGTGACCTTGAGCCAAAAGGGATCGAAAAATATAATTACAAGCATGTGAACATGGCAAAAACATAATCAGTTCTCAGACTTAGTGAAAACTGGAGCATGCTGAAAACAGACATCAACTGGCCGGTGCGGAGGCATTCCTAGAAGCTCTTCTAGATATTCGCAAACGACTGGAATTTGCGAGATGGCATCGAGTTCACCCTTCTCATTGAGAGAAAACAGACGGATGATATTATCCCGAGCGGCAAAGACAATTACATCCTCAGACGAATGAGTCAACTGAATCTGCCTGGCAGCACCATCAAGATGTGCCTTGTGCTTAGAAAGCCAATCCATTCCGAGAATAAGATTAATATCCGTGTTACCAAGAAAAATTGGGGAAGAAAGGAACTTGTAGTCGCCCAAGGTGATAGTAACCTCCGGGACGCAGGTGTTAGCTGTCATCTGCTTGCCCGGTGACACAATTTGCAAGGAACTTTGCAGATACTGATAATCGCACTCATACTTTGATGCAAAAGGTTTGGAAATGAAACAATGCGATGCACCAGTGTCAAAAAGAAATTTTGCAGGAATATCATTAACTGGAAGGTTACCCATGATGACATCTAACGAATCCTCTGTCTGAGCTGCATTCATCAAGTTGACCTTGGCGTGCTTGGGGTTATGCTTGACCACAGCTGTACTTGCCGATCTCACAAGAGGAGGAGGAAGACGCCTCTGGTTGAAACACTTGTTGGCATAGTGACCCTTCTGTTGGCACTTGTTGCACGTGACCTCTGAAAGCGGACGGTGGTACGGAGCACTTGATCTTGGAGGTTGAGACGAAGTCTTGTTCTGAAGCCAGGGTTGGGTGGGTGGGAAGATCAACTGCCACCTTTGCTCTTCTGCTGATACGGCTGACGGAACGGAGGAGGAGGAAGCCAATAGTTCTGCTGCTTGGCCACTTGAGTAGAGGAAGACGGAGTAACATCTCTGACTCGCTTCTTGGAAGCATCACACCTCAATTGAGCAGCCTCTTGCTTTAGTGCCATGTTGTAGAACTCATCGTATCTCAAGGGCTCGAAGAGGACAAGAGCGAGCTGGATTTCTTCTCTGAGACCACCCCTGAACTGGTATATCATGCTCTTCTCATCAGGGACGTCCTGCTTAGCAAAGCGGGCAAGCTTCTGAAACAACTTGTTGTAGTCATAGATAGACAAAGAGCCTTGCTTCAGGTTGCGGAATTCCTCACGCTTGCTTTCAACCACGCTCTGAGGGATATGATGAGCTCTGAAATCTTGACAGAATTCATCCCAAGTGATAACACGTCCCCCTCTGGAATCCTTGTACTGCTAGAACCATTCTGCAGCTTGATCTTTGAGTTGGAAGGAAGTGAACTTGACGAAGTCCTCAGGCCTGACGTTACTGCACTCGAAATGCTTGCACAAATCCACAAGCCAATCGTCAGCATCAGTTGCCTCCACACAATTGCTGAAAGTCTTTGGCCCGTTAGCAAGGAACTGGTTGAGTGTAGCAAAGTGATTCTGATTGTTGCCTTGGTTCCCTTGGTTGCCTTGATTGCGCTCTTGAAGAATTTGCAAGATCAACTGTGTGTTTGCATTGGTTGCGGCCATCACAGCTTGCCATGCCTCCGGAGGAGGTGGAGGTGGTGGCGGATCAGGATTCGGAGTCGTGCGCGTTGGAGGAGCCATCCTGAAGAGGTTGACATCCATTAGCACATTGATAGATAAATATTGAAGTTGAATCCAATGGAATGAAAATTGCAACATATAGTCTTCACATCCGAACAAAATGAACAATGCATTCCTCTTGAAATGGTCACATATCCATAAATTGAGAAGCCATTTAGAATTAAGGTAGATAAATAAATCAACAAGGTACGGATCAAGAACGAATACTCGGTAAGAAATCCCAATCTCAAACCAATATCCGTGGAAGAAGAACTAGAGCTACGAGAATTCCCACCTATGAAACTCCCGAACCTTTCCGGTTATGCAATTAGGTGTTGGGGATACAGGGGAAGCATAATATCTCACCCAAATCTAGCAAATCCTACATCCAGCTGTATCCATCCTTCAACACATAACCGAGAAAAACTTCGGAAACCATCTACCTCAACCTTCGAAAAGCATCCGTTATAAAAGTTATGGCGATACTCCCGAACTCCCGCCCCTGTACTTGGTGGCGTCGAGGTTATCTCACCAACGAACTGCATAAAAGAGATTTTCGATGTCGCCTTACTAAACTCAGGTATTCCAGAACTGAAATGATAAAATTATGACGACAACACCTCAGAGCTCAACTCCCCGGGACACTTCCACAAAACCCCTGACAGGAGGCACCAAGACAATGTTCTCGTCATAAAACCATCGGAACGATTCCAAGATACCCGCGTGATCCTAAATTTTTTTTGAAATTTGAGAAGAGAAGAGTCAAAACTCTATGTCAGGATGCCTTACCAGAGCGATGAGGAGACTCGGGAGTAAAAAGAATTCCTAAACTCTCCGATACATAATTCCTAAATGACTCAAAACATTTTTTCTAGACACAACTCGGCCGCTAATAACGATCAAGCAATGGGGCTCCTAAGGTCGGGGAAGGCTCTGATTACCAACTTGTAACACCCTCGATGCGACTATAGCTCCCACGTGTCGAGGCACGACTTAGAGACATAATCGCATTGAAGGCATATGTCGCAAGTTAGACAATCTTCACAACATCCCATGTAATATATAGATAATGAAAGGGGAGACAACATAGTTGGCTTACACTCGCCACGTCAATCAAGTACATAAGTAACATTACATCATCCAGACACTCATGGCCCGACTACGGCGCCAAAATAAAAGATAACCCAACATGCGACACGGTCTCGATCACCCCCAACTGGGCTCCGCTACTAATCATCAGGAAAGGAAACATAGTATCGTTGAGAGTCCTCGTCGACCTCCCACTTGAGCTCGAGCGCGTCACCTGGAGCGGAATCATCAGGCCCTGCATCTGGTGTAATAGTAATCTATGAGCCACAGGGACTCAGCAACCTCGCACCCTCGCGATCAAGACTATTTAAGCTTATAGGTAAGGCAAGGTAAAAATATATGTGGAGCTGCAGCAAGCGACTAGCAAATATGGTGGCTATCCTGTTCGCAAAAGAGAGCGAGAAGAGGAGGCAAAGCGCGAGCGAGAAACTAGAGAGCAACCTGCGCAAACATTACTCCAACACCGTGTCCACTTCCCGGACTCCGCCGAGAAGAGGCCATCACGGTAACTCACACGGTTGATTCATTTTAGTTAAGTTAAGGTTCAAGTTATCTACAACCGGACATTAACAAATTCCCATCTGCCCATAACCGCGGGCACGGCTTTCGAAAGTTCAAATCGCTGCAGGGGAGTCCCAACTTAGCCCATGACAAGCTCTCACGGTCAACGAAGGAATAGACCTCCTCCCGAGACATTCCGATCAGACTCGGTATCTCGGTTCTTCAAGACACTTCGACAGGTTAAAACAAGACCAGCAACACCGCCCGAATGTGCCGACAAATCCCGATAGGAGTTGCACATATCTCGTTCTCAGGGCACACTCAGATGAGCGCTCCATACAACTAAAACCAAACCTCGAGTTTCCCCGAGGGGGCGCTGCACAGGACTATAGTTCGGACCAACACTCAGAGGAGCACTGGCCCGGGGGGGCTAAAATAAGATGACCCTCGGGCTCCGGAAACCCAAGGGAAAAAGAGGCTAGGTGGAAAATGGTAAAACCAAGGTTGGGCATTGCTGGAAAAGCTTTAATCAAGGCGAACTATCAAGGGGTTCCCATTATAACCCAACCGCGTAAGGAACGCAAAATCTGGGAACATAACACCGATATGACGGAAACTAGGGCGGCAAGAGTGGAACAAAACACTAGGCGAGAGGCCGAGCCTTCCACCCTTTACCAAGTATATAGATGCATTAAGATAACATGGCAATATAATGATATCCCAACAAGTAAGTAATGTTCCAATAAGGAACGGTCTCCAATCTTCACTTGCAACTAGCAACGCTATAAGACGGGTCGAGCAAAGCGGTAACATAGCCAATCAACGGTTTGCTAGGACATGGTGGGTTAGAGGTTTGACATGGCTATTTGGGAGGCTTGAAATCAAGTGGTAGGCATCGTAGCATTGGCATAGCAAAAGAGCGAGCATCTAGCAAAGCAAAGATAGTAGTGATTTCGAGGGTATGATCATCTTGCCTGCAAAGTTGTCAGAGTTGACTGGATCCTCGAAAGCAAACTCAACGGGCTCCTCGTTAGCGAACTCGTGTCCCGGATCTACCCAAACAAGACAAACATGCAAACGGAACACAATCAACCACATGCAAAGCTCAAACAATATGATGGAAAGGATGGTATGCTATGCGGGATGCGATGCGGGATGCATATGCAAGATTTGACAAGGGATGCATGAACCTGGCCTCAACATGGGAATCCAAGTGTGCCACTGGAAATATGAGATGGAATCGCTTGAAAACGATATAAAGAACGCCGGAATCAGAGTTACGGTTTGGAAATGGCAAGCAATTCAAATATGACACCAGTCTGCGATTTACAGCAAATAGCCATCTAAATGCAGCAAGATGAACATGCTACTGCATCCAAACATGGCAACAAAATACATGGCAGGGATGCATTCCTGATGCTTAACAAAAGTCTAGCACTGAGCTACGGCCAAATCATCCATTAACAGGTTCAAACAAGCATGGCAAAAATGCATATGGCAAACAGATTTCAGACTTTGTGAAATTAACACTTGTCTGGAATTTCAGATCAGGTAGCACTCTTCGGAGCAACAAAACTACATGCTACAGGACCTGAACATGGCAAAGTAAAGCATGGCCTGGAGCTACTCAAAGAGCTTAACAAAAGTCCTTTGTGACCTTGAGCCAAAAGGGATCAGAAAATACAATTGCAAGCATGTGAACATGGCAAAAACATAATCAGTTCTCAGACTTAGTGAAAACTGGAGCATGCTGAAAACAGACATCAAGTAGGCATGTTTACGAGCTCGATGCACTCACTACGGAGCAAGTCATGACAATCTAAGCATACACCCATCAAGAATACACAAAATTCAAGCTAGACATGGCAAGAACAATAGCATAGCATGCACGGATCAACTACAACGTCCTCGGCAAAATCGCTAACAAGTAGAAAATCTGCCCAGATTCACGAAGTAGCAAAAGTAGAGCTCGATTGACTCAAGATAGGGTGCTCCATAATTTCAAACCAAGACATGGATGGATAGGTCACTACAAGATTAACAAAAAATCCTTACTGATCATCCTCAAAAGAGGCACGGATCACTAGGAAAACAACATGAACATATGGCCATATGAGAAAAATAGATCAAGGACTTAGTGGAAATGCTAAGTCCCTGAAAACAGCATTACCAAGTGCCTCACTTTGCAAGCTTGTGCTAGTCACCACAAACATCACAAAAATACATGGGTTGCACCTCTGGAAAGATGAAAAAACTCTTAACAAAGCATATGTAGAGCTCATGGGCATATCATGCACACAATAATCATGGCAAAAATGACAAATATCTAAATGGAGCAGCAGATCTGACAATTATCTCAAGTAGCACTCTTCTAACAGCATTTCGGGTATCAAGATGAACTCAAATGAAAATGATGCAATGGAATAAAATGATGTACTCTCCGAGGCGAACATCTTGATATGCTATATGCCCAAAACGGAGCTGCGGATGCAAAGTTACGACATGATGAACAGGGCAACATGAACTAGGGTTTCGGGAAAAAAGGCAACTGGATCCGATCCAGATCTGGATCTCGCGCGTTTCCCGAGGATGGCCGGAGTGAGTTCGCCGGAGTTCCTGTTCACCGGGGAGGAGAGGACGCCGGACTTGGGGCTTGCCGGGGCGAGGAGAGACCGGGGCGCTGGAGAGGCCGGAGGAGCTCGGAGGAGGCGCGGGCCGGCGAGGCGAGGTCTTGTCGCGGCGGAGATTGCTTCGGCCGGCGAGCTGCATGGCGGCCGCTGGCGATGGCTCGGGGCGGCGCGGTGGCCGGGCGCGAGGGAGAGGCGGCGTGAGGAGGCGGGCGCCCGCGGCCACGGTCGGGCGGCGATGCGGGCCGGGGGGGCCCGGCCTGGGATACGGCGGGCCGGCGCGGGTGGCGGCGCGGTGATGTGGGAGCGAGGACGGAGGAAAATGGAGGGTTGACACGTGGCGGCGGCGCTCGGGTTGGACACGTCCGGCCCGGCAGTTTTCGTCCGGCGGCGCGAGGGGATGGGGAGGTTAGGGTTTCATCCGGATTTCGAAAGGGGGAGATATTTATAGGCATAGAGGGAACTAGGAGAGTCCAAATGAGGTGCGGTTTTCAGCCACGCGATCGTGATCGAACGCTCTAGATGATGGAGAAGGTTTTGGTGGGTTTTGGGCCAAAATGGAGGGGTGTTGGGCTGCAACACACATGAGGCCTTTTCGGTCCCTCGGTTAACCGTTGGAGTATCAAACAAAGTCCAAATGGTACGAAACTTGACAGGCGGTCTACCGGTAGTAAACCAAGGCCGCTTGGCAAGTCTCGTTCCAATCCGGAAATGTTCAATCCCCACACATGAAAGAAAAGTAGAAATGACCACCGGAGGAGAACGAAGCGCCGGAATGCAAAACGGACAATGGGGAAAATGCTCGAATGAAAGAGATGAACACGTATGAAAATGCAATGCACATGATGACATGATATGAGATGCATGACAACGATAACAACACACGGAGACAAAGACCCGAACCTGAGAAAATAAAATAACTTAAAGCCGGAAACGGCAAGAGTTGGAGTACAAATTGGGAAAGTCATATCCGGGGTGTTACACCATCGTTGTCTCCATTGGAGATATGGACTCGTCGAGGATAGGCATGTCGTCATGTAGGAGACCTAGCACCAAAGAAGAAAACACACTCGGAGTAGAGTTTAAGCCATCAGGAATCATAGTGGCCTCACGTGTCGTGTCAACTACCTCACTCACTAAGTGTGGTGGCTCACTCACTCCCTCTTGGGTGCTCTCAAGTGTGGGGCTAGTGGTGGTCACACTCATCCTCTAATAAGAAATGCACTCAATGTCACAAATGGTGGAGTCACTCATATCACTCATGGTGTGGTGGCTCTCCTCACAAGGGAATTGGGGCATCTCTTTATATGTGGGTGTCGGAGAGATGTTGGCACAAATGTCTCCATGCTCAATCATGTCGTAGTTGTAGCCATGGATGAAGGCCGAAGATGGCACATCATCACTCTCCTCTAAGACCAAAGGTAAGGTCTCATGTGCGGTCTCGTAACTTGACTCGGAGTATGAGTCCAATATGGGTGCCGTCTTCATGTTGTTCAAGAGGTTCATGCTCGTCGCCGTAGTCGAAGGGGATTGCCCTTGCTCGACCTTCTTGTCACCGTCTTATTGTTGGAGGCCCATATGATGTGGCACCTTGTAGCTCGTCTCCATGACCGAAGGGAATGTCCCATGCTCGTCCATCGTCCTTGAGGGGCTTCCGAAGATGGAAGTGTCACCCTCGCTCGTAGGTGGTCGCCTTGTACTTGAAGATGTGGATGTAGGCGAACTCATGGGAAGTAGGCAAAGATGATGTATGTCCGAAGGTGAAGATGCCTTGAGAACACTTGGCGAAGATGCCTAAGTGGTGGTGGTAGTAGCCGTAGCGCCGTCTTGGTGGTGCTCGTCTCGCGGTCTTCTATTTGGCTCTTGAAGCTTGGCGTGAAGTAGTGCTTGTTGGGACTTGTGCATTTGCGCTTGGTGAGCATCGTCATGATGATGTTGGTGTTGTCGCACTTGAGCTCATAGTAGATGTCGTTCGTCGTCGTCGTGCACACGTTGCTTGGAGGTGACTTTCCCTTCATGACGAGGTGGATCACGAACGTGATGGTGGTCGCCATGGAGATGTGGACGTGGACGACTTGCGCTTGCATCATTTTTGCACTCCGAACACTTGTGACTTGAACGTCGCCGCCTTGAGGATGATGAAGGGGAAGAACGGTTGATCAACAAGGCCCAAATCTCCTCCATCCTTGCATCTTGCTCCTCCTTGTGCGCGGAAAGCTTGTTGTCGATGTAGTCCCTCTTCCTTGCTTTGTAGTGTCGAATGCCGATGGAGAGGTTCTCGATGCGCTCTCGCAATCCTGATTGTGCACCTTGCATTTGTCGTTGTAGATCTAAGATTGACGCTTTGGTGATGTAGTTGTTCACGCTGTCGTTGTTGTGGAAGACCGGAGATGAAATGCCTTGCCCATCCATCACTCCAAGAGAAAAATGTGAGTGGTAGAAAGAGAAGAACGTACACCAAATGTACCTTGACTGAAGTTGAAAGTGGAACAATGATCACTCCAATGTGGACAAGGAAATAGCACAATTGGTACCAATTCTTGTCAGTTTCTCACACCTACACAAATAAGGATTATGGTGGAGCTCGATGAGAATAGTGGCACAAAAATTTGATGCGAAATGTTAGCAAGAGTCAATAATGTTGAAAGAGATTCACAAATTTGCAAGTGAAACAAGTAGACCAATAGCTATATGTGGCACACGGAAACACACACACGCATAGATAAATGAGGTCGTGCAACCAAGGATGAGCACAAAATGTGGAATCCATGGAAAACACTCATGTTGCACAACTCAACAGATACGCTAGCACGATTGTTCAATAGGTGGATACGACACTTGTGCACAACCTATAAGATGCAAAATGTATGAGCTTTCTATCCCAAGTATGCTATGTATATTATGTTCCAGTGGTAAGATCCAAGATGATCGGATATGACAATCTTATGCAATGTGGTATGATGCTATGGCACTTGCTTACAAGCTCTTTGTTCGTTCTCTTTTGCTTAAAAGCTTTATTTTCTTTTCTTTTTTTGATGGCCACTTTGGCACAATGCACAAACCAAGATAGCAATTGTATATATGCGGGAACAAACTTGTGGCACAAGGGATGATATGATACCAATATGATATGGTATGTATGCAATGTATGGTGTAGATCACTAATGTGCACAAGTAACATTGCCGGCAATACTGAAATGGCTAGTATCGATAGGCAAGTGACGCAATATGGGCTAGGGGTTAACAATGCAATGGCAAGGTAATATACAATGGAGGGATACCACAATACCAAGATGATATGGAGGTTACCCTCCTTGGCGATGATGAGTGGCGATGATCTTGATGGAGATACCAAGATGATGGAGACTCTTCCCTAAGTAGCCTCAACACCTTAGGAAATGGTAAAAACCGCGAACTCAAAATCTCAAATGTCAAATGTCAAAATGGTGGTAGCGGGAATGCGGTGGTGGTTTTGTGGGAGCTCAATGGAATTGCGAAATGGCAATGATGGGTTGCGGAGTACGCAATGCGGATGTAACACCCACGATGCGGCTATATCTCCCACGTGTCAGAGCACGACTTAGAGGCATAACCGCATAGTAGGCATGTCGCAAGAGGGGTACTCTTTACACATCCCATGTACTGAATATGAAAGGGATAAGGAGTTGGCTTACACTCGCCACTTCACACAATACATAAATATAGCATTACATCATCCATAATACAATTAAGGTCCGACTACGGAACCAAAATAAAAGAAGACAACCCCTAATGCTAGATCCCTGATCATCCCGACTAGGCTCCACTACTGATCAATAGAAAACGAAACAACACAACGAACAAGATCTTCATCGAGCTCCCATCTGAGCTGGGTTGCGTCACATGCACTAGCATCATCGGCACATGCAAGCTGGTTTTGGAAGTATCTGTGAGTCATGGGGACTCAGCAATCTCACACCCGTGAGATCAAGACTATTTAAGCTTATGGGTAGGAAAGGGTTAATGAGGTGGAGCTACAGCAAGCACTAGCATATATGGTGGCTAACTTACGCAAAAGAGAGCGAGAAGAGAAGCAATGCACGAACGTGAACTAGAAGTGATCAAGAAGTGATCTTGAAACTACTTACGTTCAAGCATAACACAAGAACCGTGTTCACTTCCCGGTCTCCGCTGGAAAGAGACCATCATGGCTACACAAGCGGTTGATGCATTTTAATTAAGTTAAGTGTCAAGTTTTCTACAACCGGACATTAACAAATTCCCATCTGCCATAACCGCGGGCACAGCTTTCGAAAGTTCAAAACCCTGCAGGGGTGTCCCAACTTATCCCATCACAAGCTCTGACGGTCAACGAAGGATATTCCTTCTCCCAGGATGACCCGATCAGACTCAGAATCCCGGTTACAAGACATTTCGACAATGGTAAAACAAGACCAGCAAAGTCGCCCGAATGTGCCGACAAATCCTGATAGGAGTTGCGCATATCTCGTTCTCAGGGCACACCGGATTGTCCAAGATTCCGGTAGGCCAACCCAGAGTTTCCCCTGGTGGTCACCGGCTGCTGACAGGTTGGACCAACACTCAGAGGAGCACTGGCCCGGGGGGTTTAAAATAAAGATGACCCTTGAGTCTGCAGAACCCAAGGGAAAAGGGCTTAGGTGGCAAATGGTAAAACTTAGGTTGGGCCTTGCTGGAGGAGTTTTATTCAAGGCGAACTGTCAAGGGGTTCCCATTATAACCCAACCGCGTAAGGAACGCAAAATCAAGGAACATAACACCGGTATGACGGAAACTAGGGCGGCAAGAGTGGAACAAAACACCAGGCATAAGGCCGAGCTTTCCACCCTTTACCAAGTATATAGGTGCATTAAAGTAAACAAGATATAATAGTAATGATATTCCAACAATAATCATGTTCCAACAAGGAACAAACTCCATCTTCACCTACAACTAGCAACGCTATAAGAGGGGCTGAGCAAAGCGGTAACATAGCCAAACAATGGTTTGCTAGGAAAGGTGGGTTAGAGGCTTGACATGGCAATGTGGAAGGCATGATATAGCAAGTGGTAGGTATCGCGGCATAGCAATAGAGCGAGCAACTAGCAAGCAAAGATAGAAGTAATTTCGAGGGTATGGTCATCTTGCCTGCAAAGTTCTCCGAGTTGACGTAAGCTTGATCCTCGTAAGCGTACTCAATGGGTTCCTCGATCACGTAATCTTCTCCCGGCTCTACCCATAGCAAGAACACAAGCAAAGGAAACAACAATCAACCACGGTGCAATGCGCAAGCAACATGATGCAAAACATGGCATGATATACGGGATGTGGTATGCAATGCATATGCGTGCTCCGGAAGGAAATGATTGAACCAGGTATCAACTTGTCAAACCATGTGCGCCGCTGGAAAGATGAGTTGATTCCGGTCAAAATCGATATAAAGATAAGCGGAATCGGATGCACAGTTTGCAAATGGCAAGCAAAACAAGAATGGCACAAATCTGCGATTAACAGCACGATGCCATCTAGAATGCGGAAAGAAACTAAGCTACTGCACTCTAACATATCAACAAAGCATATGACAGTGATCTGCTCAAGATGCTTGACAAAAGATTAACACTGAGTTACAGCTAAATCTCATAATAGAAGGTTCAAACAAGCATGGCAAAAGAGCAAAACATATCAGCTTCATAGACTTGGTGAAAATAACATGTCAGGAATTAACATCAGGAAGCAATGTTTAAAGCAAGATAACAACATGCTACATGATCGGATCATAGCAATACAAGGCATGTCATGAATCTACTCAAAGCATATAACAAAAGTCCCTTACCGACCATAAGACAAAAAGGAACAAAAGATATGATGGCACCCATGTAAACATAGCAAGTTTCGTTAACAGATTCAGACTTAGCAGAAATCTTGACATGGCATGAACAGAATTATGAAGGCATGTTTACGAGCTCGATGCACTCAACACAAGGCATTGCATGACAAACTAAGCATACTACCAGCAAGAAGACATGATCAAGAAGCCAACCATGGCAAGAACAATCTCATAGTATGCATGGATCGAGTACAAAAACCTTGGAAAAATTGATTAACACGTAAACAATCTGGCAGGAAAATTTTATAGCACAAGTAGACCAAGATTGACTCATGCTAGGGCACACCAAAAATGCAAACAGGGACATGGATGGATATAGCATAACAATATGTCAAAATCATCCTTACTGAACATACTCAAAAGAAGCATGGATCTCTCTGTAGCAACATGAATACATGGCATTAAAATAATAGCAAGGAAATGACTTAGTGAAATTCTAAGTCCCTGAAAACAACAATATCACGAGAGCTACTTTGCATGCATGTGATAGTCACGACATTGATCACCAAAATACATGGCATACACCCCTATAAAGATGGCATTCATAGCCCAAAACACATGTAGAGCTCATGCCCATATGCATCACACAACAATGATGGCAAAAATGACAAATGATCACAATCTGATAACAAACCAGAACTAACATTATGAAGCACTCTTGCACCCACGATTTGGGCATCAAGATGGACTCAAACAAGCATGGCACAATGGAACAAAATGAAGACCACATTATGACGAACAATTTGATATATCCCACGCTCAAAAAGGTGCATCACATATGAAGTTATGGCATGATGAACAGGGCCTAAAAACATGAGGAGCAAAAGACTTAGTGGATTTTCACCTTGCGAAAAAGTCAACGGGACGAGATGAACCCGAGAAGGAGTGGATCGGGACGCGGGGAGACCGTTTGCTTCAGTGTAAGTGTGGATCTCATCCAACTCGACGGGATCCGGCGCGGGACGAGCTCCGGCGAAGCGCGGAAACCAAGGCGAGGCGGCGGCGATGAGGAGGCGAGGCCAGAGCAGCGGTTCTCGGGTCGGTCGCCGGCGAAGTCGGGAGCCGAAGCGGGCGACGGCGGACGGCGGAGCGGGCGCCAGAGCGTGGCGGAGCGGGCGGTGGCGGTTCGGCGGTGCGCACAGGCGGCGGAGCTCACGCGGTGGCGGGGGCCGGTGTCGGCGGCGAGGATGGAGCTGGGCACCGGGGACGGCGCTGGGCGACGGCGCGGTCACGGTGAAGGAGAGATGGGTGATGCGCGGGCAGCTCGGGCTAGGAGGCGGCGGGATCTGGGCCCGCGCGGGCCCGCGACGGGCTCCGTGGGCCGCGGCGGCTGGAGGCTCCGGCGGACACGTGGTGGCGCCTAAGTGGGCGCGGGAGGCGGCGGACATGTCCGGCCGCTGAGCGGACATGTCCGGCGGCGCGAGGAAGAGGAAGGGTAGGGTTTCATCCACGAATTTCGGAGGGGGAGGTCTATTTATAGGTAGAGGGAGCTAGGAGAGTCCAAATGAGGTGCGGTTTTCGGCCACGCAATCGTGATCGAACGACCGAGAGGATGGAGGGGGTTTGGATGGGTTTGTGGGATGAATTGGATGGGTGTTGGACTGCAACACACACGAGGCCTTTACGGTTCCCTGGTTAACCGTTGGAGTACCAAACAGACTCCAAATGGCACAAAACTTGACAGGCGGTCTACCGGTATTGTACCAAGGCCGCTTGGCAAATCTCTGTCCAATCCGAGAACGTTTAACACCCGCACACGAAAAGAGACAAAAGGGGGCGCCGGAGGACGTAGGAGTGTCGGATTGCAAAAAGGACAATGGGGAAAATACTCGGATGCATGAGACGAACACGTATGCAAATGCGATGCACATGATGACATGATATGAAATGCATGACACGCAAACAAATGACAAGGCAACAACAGCGAATAACTGGAGGACACCTGGCGCAACGGTCTCGGGGCATTACAGCAGAAATGGAGGGTAAGGTGGTGGAATATAAACGGTGTCGGAGTTGGAAGCTCGGTCCCTAAGTAGCCGAAACACCTTAGGAGACACAACTCACAACTCAAACAAAATTGGGTTAAGTTGGGGTGGCGGGAGTGTGAGGTGGACAAAACTATGCGGAAGTTATGGTGGTTGATGAAGAAGCAACCGTCCCTAAGTAGCCTAGACACCTTAGGAGACTCAAATCACTCCTCAAGAAACCACTAATGCGAAGGGGAACAAAATTGGTTAGGTTGCGGAAGTCGGTGGTGGTGTAGCAGATGATGTGATGGAAGCCCTAGGCAAAGATGCCCAAATTCACAAAATTTTATGGAGTCCAAAGGGGGATGTCAATAGCTTCAAAACGAGCTAAAGAACGTCAAAATCAGACTCTGGATGAATTAGTTATGGCCGAAACAAAAATCAGCCGAAAGCAGTTTTTGCATGTTACAGACGTCCGGACAAGGTCGGATGTCCGGGGGCCGGACGTCCGGGCGGGCTCGGAAATCCGTAAATTCAGCTCGGGTTAGGGGTTCCAGTCGTCCGGAAAAGGTCGGACATCCGGTCGGTCAGGGGCTCCGGACGTCCGGAAAAGGCCGATCGTCCAGTGGGTCGGGGTCAACGCAAGATGCGAGATCTGCGGCGCGATTTTGGACGGAAAATGATGATTTTGGGGTCAAAATTGATGAGATTTCGTGGGTGAAAGATGGGGAAAATTGGGGGGATGCTAGATCCACTTGAAACCAAGCAAATCCATGGATCAAATCCAAAAAAACTTCGTCAAACCAAAAAATCACAAAAAAAATTGGGTCTATTTTTTATGGGGATTTTCGAAATTGCGGAAGAACGCAAAAAGATTAGGCTAGAAAACGAAGAGGAGAGGCCCCGAAATCGTGATCAACTGGCTCTGATACCAAGATGATGTAAGGTAGGAACCCTTGGGGCCGATCTTTCAAGAAAGGAGCGGATCCCGTGATGAATACGAAGAACACGAGGAGGAAAACGAGGGAAATCACAAGGGGAAACACAAGAGGAACACTCAATTAACAAGAACAAGTCTCAAAAGTGCTAGATCCTCGGATACATGGAACGATACACGGTACATGATCAACTAGGGACGATACAATGGTAACGGTCTTCTCCGTGAGGAGGTCTTGATGTTCTTCCCTAAAGAGGGGTCTTGAATCCAAAGGGATCTTCTCCGAAGAGGCCGCGGTCTCTCACAAGGAGTAGATCCTATGTGGATGTGCAAAGCTCTATCTCTCAAAATGAGCTAAACCAACGCTGACCCTATCTAGGAGGAGGTGGAAGGGTATATACAATCTAGGGCCATGAAGGGGTAAGTGGGGGATACATGGGCCTCGGGCCCGATCTCTGTGCACAGACAGGCGCCGGTCGTCCGACAGGTACCGGACGTCTGGTGGCTCACGAGGGTCCGGTTCTCCGATACTTGTCGGACGTCCAGCATTTCGGCTCGGTTGAGGTACCGTTGGATTTCCGGGGGCGGTCAGATGTCCGGACGCTGGAGTGTGTCGGACGACCGGGACTTGTCGGACATCCACTCATTTGGCTCGGGTGCAGGATCGCCGGTCGAACGGTCGAGGCCGGTCGTCCGAAGGGTCTTCAGGCGTCGGACGTCTGGCCCCGGTCGGTCGTCAGGTGGCTGGAGCTTCTTCCGTAGCCCTTCTTCTTGTTCCTCGCGCTTCGTATCCTCGCCTTCTGGTCCATGGGCTTCCTCTTGGTTCCTGGACATGCATAGCACACAAGTTTGAGGTAGTAGCCATGTCTCACATGTGGAAAGTGAATGTTCGGAGAGGAGCGAGTTCACCTTGTGTCCAATGGTGTATAGTCGAGGTCTCATCTTATGTATCCTTGGGGCTTGGAGAGTAGTCGGAGTGTACATGGGGATGAACGTGGGATACTCCGCATCAATAGCAAAGTCATAGCAACATCAATCTCAGAACATAATGGATACTAGGGATCAAACCCTAACAAAACTAACTCGATTACAAGATAAATCTCATCCAATCCATCACCGTCCAGCAAGCCTACAATGGAATTACTCACGCACGGCGGTGAGCATCACGAAATTTGTGGTGGAGGAAGGTTGAGGATGACGATGGCAACAGATTCCCCTCTTCGGAGCCCCGAATAGACTCCAGATCAGCACTCCCGAGAGAGATTAGGGCTTGACGGCGGCTCCGTATCGTAAAACGTGATGAAACCTTCTCTCTGATTTTTTCTCCCCGAACATGAATATATAGAGTTGGAGTTGAGGTCGGTGGACCCTCAGGGCGCCCACGAGACGGGGGGCATGCCTCCACCCTCGTGGACAGGGTGTGGGCCCCCTGGTGTTGATTCTTTCGCCAGTATTTTTTTATAAATTGCAAAAATATTCTCCGTGAAGTTTCAGGTCATTCCGAGAACTTTTATTCCTACACAAAAATAACACCATGGCAATTCTGCTAAAAACATCGTCAGTCCAGGTTAGTTCCATTCAAATGATGCAAGTTAGAGTCAAAACAAGGTCAAAAGTGTTTGGAAAAGTAGATACGATGGAGACATATCAACTCCCCCAAGCTTAAACCTTTGCTTGTCCTCAAGAAATTCAGTTGGAAAACTGAAAGTGATAAAGAAAAACTTTTACAAACTTTCTTTGATCTTGTTGTTGTAAATATGTAAAGCCAGCATTCAAGTTTTCAGCAAAGATTATGAACTAACCATATTCACAATAACATTTAGGTCTCATGTTACTCATATCAATGGCATAATCAACTAGTGAGCAATAATAGTAAATCTCAGATGATAACACTTTCTCAAAACAATCATAATATGATATAACAAGATGGTATCTCGCTAGCCCTTTCTGAGACCGCAAAACATAAATGCAGAGCACTTTTGAAGTTCAAGGATTGGCTAAACATTGTAATTCATGGTAAAAGCGATCCAGTCACAATCATTCTCAATGTAAACTAATAGTAATACATGCAAATGACAGTGGTGCTCTCCAACGGGTGCTTTTTAATAGGAGGATGATGACTCAACATAAAAGTAAATAGATAGGCCCTTCTCATAGGGAAGCAGTGATTTGTAGAGGTGCGAGAGCTCGATTTTTAAATAGAGATAAATAATATTTTGAGTGGTATACTTTCATTATCAACATAACAACCGATAGATCTTGATATCTTCCATGCTACACACAATATAAGCGGTTCCCAAACAGAATGGTAAAGTTTATACTCCCCCTACCACCAACAAACATCAATCCATGGCTTGTCCGAAACAATGGGTGCCTCCAACTAACAACAATCAAGGGGGAGTTTTGTTTGCAATTATTTTAATTTAAACATGGGACTGGGCATCCCGGTTACTTGCCATTTTCTCATGAATGAGGAGCGGAGTCCACTCCTCTTGAGAATAACCCAGCTAGCGTGGAATATATAGACAACCCTAGTTGATACATGAGCTATTCGATCATACAAAATAGAATTTCATTTGAAGGTTTAGAGTTTCGCACATAAAAATTTACTTGGAACGGCTGGTAGATACCGCATATAGGAAGGTATGGTGGACTCATATGGAATAAGTTTTGGGTTTATGGAGGTGGATGCACAAGCGGTATTCCTGCTTAGTACAAGTGAAGGCTACAAAGGGACTGGGAAGCGACCAGCTAGAGAGCAACAACAGTCATGAACATGCATTAAACTTAATCAACATTGGGTGCAAGCATGAGTAGGATATAATTCACCATGAACATAAATATCATGGAGGCTATGTTGATTTTGTTTCAACTACATGCGTGAACATGTGCCAAGTCAAGCAACTCGAATCGTTCAAAGGAGGATACCACCCTATCATTCCACATCACAACCATTTTAATAGCATGTTGGCACGCAAGGTAAACCATTATAAACTCCTAGCAAATTAAGCATGGCATGAGCAACTATAATCTCTAATTGTCATTGCAAACATGTTTCGTTCATAATAGGCTGAATCAAGAATGATGAACTAATCATATTTACAAAAACAAGATAGGTCGATTTCGTACCAGCTTCTCTCATCTCAATCAATCCATCATATATCGTCATTATTGCCTTTCACTTGCACGACTAAATGGTGTGGATAATAATAATAGTGCACGTGCATTGGACTAAGCTGGAATCTGCAAGCATTCAATACACGGGAGAAGACAAGGTAATATGGGCTCTTGGTTAGATCAACAATAATGCATATGAGAGCCACTCAACATTTTCACCATGTTCTTCTCCTCTCGACCCCCAAAGAAAAGAAAAGAAACAAAACTATTTACATGGGAAAGCTCCCAACAAGAAAAATAAGAATGAGAAATCTTTTTGGGTTTTCTTGAATTACTACTACTACAGGCATGGGAAGTAAACTAGCTAAAAGCTACAACTAAATTTTTTTGGTTTTTCTTAATGTTTTTCAAACACACAAGAAGAATGATGGAAAAGAAAATAAACTAGCATGGATATTACAATGAAAAAGTATGAGCACCGACAACTGGCATTAGTGTGTGAAAATGAATGTAATGTCGGTGAGAGATACGTACTCCCAGAGGTTAGGCTTTTGGCCTAAGTTGGTCTGTGGCCATGGCTCAAAGCTGCCGTCTCCGGGTACTGAGGAGTGTCCTCTTGGTGCCACTGGTTGGCGATCTCCTCCGGATCCGACTGATAAACAGACTGTCAATAATGATTAAGGGGTGGCTCCGGCTCGGGCTCTGGAGCTAATGCCAGGCTCCAGTAAGAATGAATGGCCTCCGGCAAATCAAGGTACATGCCTGAAAATATGTTAAACAAGGAGGGCGCAGGCAAGGTAATAATCTCATAGTAGTTTTTATCAAATATTAATCTATACTTTAGCATCTTCTTCTTATCTTTAACAATGAAATCATGTGCTACCATACTCTTATAATCTAGAAAAATAGGGGGCAGCAACTTTTCCTCTTACTCATAATGCCTAATATGTATGCTAAAGTGTGCTACAAGCCATGAAGAAAAGATTCCTCTGAAGATGGGACCCTTTACTATTCAGATTTAATCGTTTAGCAACAATAGCGCCTAAACTGAAAGTGGTATCACGAAACAAAGCATGGCGCAAAATAACAATATCAGGAGCACTGAGGTTTACACTGTTCCCACGACCAATTAAGCATCTACTGGAAAATATTGCAAAGTAACGTAGAACAGGAAAATGTATTCTAGTAATTCTTGTATTGGAAACTTTCCTCGTTTCCCCTACAGCAATTGTATCAATAAACCCATCCACATCATTACGATGTGGTTCCTCTATGCTGCCCTCAAAGGGTATCTTATAGACCCGACAAAAATCATAAAGTGACATCTCCTTAAACTCATCATATAAGTGAAATTCCATTGAAAGTGGTTATTTCTTAGCATGAAAGTTAAAATTTTGCACGAAAATATTAGTGAGGAGGAGATACTGTTAGCGCCAGTCGCGGAGGAAGTCGATGAGGTTTGCATTCTCAGCCAAATAATAAAAGTCATCATAAATCCCGGCAGCTCTCAAGAACTCATCACAAGGCCATTCGCATGACCGAACCTCCGCAGTGCGAGGGAGATTATATTTGGGCTTCTTATTCTCTTCTCTTCACTTTGCTTATCCTTCGAGCTTCGGCTCGAAGAGCCCCTCAACAATCTCTTCATAATTTTCTTTCTCTGAATTTTTTTGAAAATTTTAGTGACTCAAAATAAAAGTGAACCAAACTCAACAAGATTGATAGCAACTACTCCTACAAGTGCCTAGAGACCATATCATGCATTAAAACTACTTTTCACCACATAAATTTGACATGCAAGCTCAAGAACAGGGTCACCTAAGCAGCAAAAATTTGCAATAAATAAACCAGTAGAACAAAAACTAATTGGACCATTGGAGGAGTCACATACCGAAGAACAATCCCCCAAAGAAGTTTTGTGAATGGAGCTTTGAGCTAGGAGATCGAAAATGGCAACAAGATGAGCTAGAACTCGGGTTTGAGTTGGTGGATGATTTTTTCTGGAGGAAGACAAAGTGTGTGGGTGCAACAATAAGTGGAGAGGCCCCACGTGTGGTCCACGAGGCAGGGGGCGCCTTGGACCCTCGAGGACAGGTGGTAAGGCCCCCTGGTGTGTTCTCAGTGCCAATAATTCTTAAATATTCTAAAAAATCATATAAAATTTTCAGGGCATTTGCAGAACTTTTATTTTCGGGGTATTTTTTATGCAAGGATAATTCAGAATACAGATAGAAAATACTATTTTTGCTTTATTTAATCTAAGTAACAGCAAGTAAAAAGAGGGTACAGAGAGTTGTGCTTTCTAACTTCATCCATCTCATGCTCATCAAAAGGAATCCACTAACAAGGTTGATCAAGTCTTGTTAACAAACTCTTTCCAAATCGCATGAAACCGGAGAATTTTCGAATAACACTAAGTTACCTCAATGGGGATATGCATGTCCCCAACAATAAGAATATCATATTTCTTCTTGACAGTAGGAAGAGGAAATTTAAAACCTCCAATAATAATCGTTGAAGTTTTTCGAATAGAATTAATACTGTGGACTTGAGGTTGTTTCCTCAAGAAGTGTACCGCATGCTCATTACCATTAACATGGAAAGTGACATTGCCTTTGTTGCAATCAATAACAGCCCCTGCAGTATTCAAAAAGGGTCTACCAAGAATAATAGATATACTATTGTCCTCCGGAATATCAAGAGTAACAATGTTCGTTAAAATAGTAAATAGTAACATTTTCAACCACAACAGGCACATCCTCACAAATACCGACAAGTATAGCAGTTGATTTATCAGCCGTTTGCAAAGATATTTCAGTAGGTGTCAGCTTATTCAAATCAAGTCTATGATATAAAGAGAGAGGCATAACACTAACACCAGCTCCAAGATCACATAAAGCAGTTTTAACATAGTTTCTTTTCATGGAGCATGGTATCATTGGTACTCTTGGATCTCCAAGTCTTTGGTATTCCACCCTTAAAAGTCTAATTAGCAAGCATGCTGGAAATCTCAGCTTCCAGTATATTTCTTTTATTTGTAACAATATCTTTCATGTACTTAGCATAAGGATTCATTTTAAGCATATTAGTCAAACGCATATGCAAAAAGATAGGTCTAATCATTTCCGCAAAGCGCTCAAAATCCCCATCAACCTTTTTCTTTGATGGTTTAGGAGGAAAAGGCATGGGTTTCTGAACCCAAGGTTCTCTTTCTTTTCCGTGCTTCCTAGCAACGAAGTCTCTCTTATCATAACGTTGATTCTTTGATTGTGGGTTATCAAGATCAACTGCAGGTTCAATCTCTTCATCATTGTTATTGCTAGGTTGAGCATCAACATGAACATCATCATTAATATTATCACTAGGTTCATGCTCATTACCAGATTGTGTTTTAGCATCAGAAATAGAAATAACATTGGGATTCTCATGTGTGTCAACAACAGGTTCACTGGAAGTATGAAAAGTCCTATAATTTTTCTTTTTCTTCCTCTTAGAAGAACTAGGTGCATCAACATTAGTTCTCTAAGAATCTTTCTCAATTTGCTTAGGGTGGCCCTCAGGATACAAAGGTTCCTGAGTCATTTTACCCCCTCTAGTCACAACTCTAACAATATTTCCATTTTTCTTCTTATTTAATTCATTGAGCAAATTATTTTGAGCTTTAAGTACTTGTTCCACTTGAGTGGTAACCATAAAAGCATGTTTACTAATAAGTTTAAGTTCACCTTTAACTCTGGACATATAATCACTCAAGTGTTCAACCATATAAGCATTACATTTTAATTGTATACCAACATAAGCATTGAAGTCTTCTTGTTTAACCATAAAATTATCAAACTCATCCAAGCATTGGCTAGCAAACTTAGTAGATGGGATTTCACCCTTATCAAATCTATAGAGAGAATTTACCTCTACTACCTATGTCATGTTATCAAGACCATGTATTTCTTCCATACGTGGTAAATTCTTAACATCTTCAGCTTTAATACCTTTTTCTTACATAGATTTCTTTGCCTCTTGCATATCTTCAGGACTGAGAAATAGAATACCCCTTTTCTTTGGAGTTGGATTAGGAGTTGTTTTAGGAAGTGTCCAATCATTTTCATTACTCAACATATTATTCAATAGCAATTCAGCTTGATCAACAGTTCTTTCCCTGAAAACACAACCAGCACAACTATCCAGGTGGTCTCTGGAAGCATCGGTTAGTCCATTATAAAAGATATCAAGTATTTCATTTTTCTTGAGAGGATGATCTGGCAAAGAATTAAGTAATCGGAGAAGCCTCCCCCAAGCTTGTGGGAGACTCTTCTTCAATTTGCACAAAATTATATATTTCCCTTAAGGTAGCTTGTTTCTTATGAGCGGGGAAATATTTAGCAGAGAAGTAATAAATCATATCATGGGGACTACACACACAACTAGGATCAAGAGAATTAAACCATATTTTAGCATCACCCTTTAATGAGAACGGGAAAAACTTAAGGATAAAGTAATAGCGAGTTTTCTCATCATTAGTGAACAGGGTGGCTATATCATTTAATTTAGTAAGATGTGCCAATACAGTTTCAGATTCATAGCCATAAAAAGGATTGGATTCAACCAAAGTAATTCACTCAGGATCGATAGAGAAATCGTAATCCTTATCAGAAATACAGATAGGTGAAGTAGAAAAAGCAGGGTCATATTTCATTCTAGCATTCAAATACTTTTCTTTCAGCTTTGCTAACAGTTTCTTAAAATCATATCTATCATTGCAAGCTAAAAGGTCTCTAGCAGTTTCTTCATCCATAGCATCACCCTCAGGCACAACAGGCAATTCATATCTAGGGGGGAATCTTCATCATCACTTTCATCAATATTAGCAGTTTCAATAATTGCATTCTCTCTAACCCAAGCAAGTTGTTCATCCAGAAATTCACCTAGTGGCACCGTATTATCAAGCATAGAAGTAGTTTCATCATAAGAATCATGCAATGCAAAAGTGGCATCATCAATAACATGCGACATATCAGATTGAATAGCAGGAGTAGGTGTCACAAGTTTACTCATAACAGAAGGTGAATCAAGTGCAGAGCTAGATGGCAGTTCCTTACCTCCCCTCGTAGTTGAGGGGAAAATCTTGGCTCTTTCATCTTTCAAGTTCCTCATAGTGATCAGTAGATATAAATCCCAAGTGACTCGAAGAATAGTGCTATGCTCCCCGGCAACGACGCTAGAAAATAGTCTTGATAATCCACAAGTATAGGGGATTGCAACAGTTTTCGAGGGTAGAGTATTCAACCCAAATTTATTGATTCGACACAAGGTGAGCCAAGAATATTCTCAAGTATTAACAAGTGAGTTGTCAATTCAACCGCACCTGAAAGACTTAATATCTGCAGCAAAGTATTTAGTAGCAAAGTAATATGGAAGTAACGATAATGGTGGAAAAAGTAACAATATTGGTTTTGTAATGATTTTAAAAGTGGCAACGGAGAAGTAACTAAGCAAAGATCAATATGTGAAAAGCTCATAGGCATTGGATCAGTGATGGATAATTATGTCATATGTAACAGTTATAACACAGGGTGACACAGAAGTAGCTCAAGTTCATCAATGTAATGTAGGCATGTATTCCGAATATAGTCATACGTGCTTATGTAAAAGAACATGCATGACATCTTTTGTCCTACCCTCCCATGGCAGCGGGGTCCTATTGGAAACTAAGGGATATTAAGGCCTCCTTTTAATAGAGTACCGGAACAAAGCATTAGCACTTAGTGAATACCTGAAATCCTCAAACTATAGTCATCACCGCTAATTGTCCCGATTATTGTCACTTCAGGGTTAATGGATCATAACACATAGTAGGTGACTATTGACTTGCAAAATAGGATCACGAACTCACATATATTCATGGAAACATAATAGGTTCAGATCTGAAATCATGGCACTTGGACCCTAGTGACAAACTTTAAGCATAGCAAAGTCATAGCAACATCAATCTCAGAACATAATGGATACTAGGGATCAAACCCTAACAAAAGTAACTCGATTACATGATAAATCTCATCCAACACATCACCGTCTAGCAAGCCTACGATGGAATTACTCACGCACGGCGGTGAGCATCATGAAATTGGTGGTGGAGCAAGGTTGATGATGACGATGGCGACGGATTCCCCTCTCTGGGGCCCCGAACGGACTCCAGATCAGCCCTCCTAAGAGAGATTAGGGCTTGGCAGTGGCTCCATATTGTAAAACGTGATGAATCCTTCTCTCTGGTTTTTTCTCCCCGAACGTGAATATATAGAGTTGGAGTTGAGGTCGGTGGAGCCTCAGGGGGCCCACGAGATAGGGGGCATGCCCCCCACCCTCGTGGACAGGGTGTGGGCCCCATGGTGTTGATTCTTTCGCTAATATTTTTTATAAATTCCAAAAATACTCTCCGTGAAGTTTCAGGTCATTCCGAGAACTTTTGTTTCTGCACAAAAATAACACCATCGCAATTCTGCTGAAAACAACGTTACTCCGGGTTAGTTCCATTCAAATCATGCAAGTTAGAGTCCAAAACAAGGTCAAAAGTGTTTGGAAAAGTAGATACGATGGAGACGTATCACCGGGTCCTCTCAGTCCCAAGAGCTCGGGAGGTCGCCGGAAACATCCTTCAGCCACCATTGCTAGTGTGCTGCCCTGTACTAAGACACAACATGTATCCCATATTTGGTTCTATACCATTTTCGTTTTAACGCTTGTCGAACTGATATTTACATGTGAGCGCACTCTATCCCCTTTTGTTTCTCCATTGGTATTTGTATGGTTAATTTCCTCTCATACTTTGGTTGCTTGCCAACAGCATGTTACCGCGATTGCTTTTAGAGACGGGTCCTTAGCATTTTGCTGGCAAGGACACGCTGCCGGTAGGTTTTTCCTTAACAGTCCTTGATGCTGCCACCCGCTTTGCTGAGCAAACTCGAAACAAAATCAAGGGCGCAAACAAATACGTTAAGGTTCCCCCGCGTAGAGGACTCGCCATGCGAAACCTTGGTTGTCCGAGGGGCACGCAAGTACGAGCTCTAAGGAAAGTTTACAACCATGCCAACTTAGCTTTTATTCATGTTTCCCTCCTGTCGGGTTGCACATTTGCTTACACATATTATCCCCTTCTTCACCCATTGTCGTCCCACCTCTTTGTGTCCCCTGGTGAAATTATGCGCGTGTATCCACTTTCATCCTAAAAAGAGGGGAAAACGGGCTGGGACAAAATGGAGGAACTCGATGGTACGTTAGTTATGCGCTCGACCCCAGCACGGGCCGAGGGGTCAATGTAAACATTCGCAACTAATGAAACACCATGTAAAAAAGGAAAAACCGGTCCCTCTTTCCCTTACCTTACTTCCAATGATCCCTCAGCGACCGGTGTGATAGATGCGTTGGCGCATAGGTCCTTGCTGTGGTTTGCATGTCGAGGGTGTGCTACCTCTCGAGCTTGCGTTGGTTCTTCCCTTGAAGAGGAAAGGTTGATGCAGCAAAGTAGAGTAAGTATTTCCCTCAGATATTGAGAACCAAGGTATCAATCCAGTAGGAGACAACGCAACAAGCCACTGAATACTTGCACAAACAAAAACCAACTTGCACCCAACGCGATAAAGGGGTTGTAAATCCCTTCATGGTTATTTACAAAGTGAGATCTGAAATAGATGGATAAACGGTAAAGTAATATTTTTGGTATTTTTGGTTTATGGAACGAGAAGTAAAAGATGGCAAAGAAAGTAAATAGGAAACTAGAATTGCAGATCAGAAACTTATATGATGGAAAATAGACCCGAGGGCCATAGGTTTCACTAGAGGCTTCTCATCTCAAGATAAAAGTTATTACGGTGGGTGAACAAATCACTACCGAGAAATTGTTAGAAAAGCGCAAAGTTCTCATGACATCTAAGGCAATGATGATGAATATAGGTGTCATGTCCGTGTCAAGTTGACCGAAATGAGTCTGCATCTACTACTATTACTCCACACATCAACCGCTATCCAACATGTATCTGGAGTGTTAAGTTCATAAAGAATGGAGTAACACTTTAAGCAAGATGACATGATGTAGAGGAATTAACTCCAAGCAATATGGTGAAAACCCCAACTTTTTATCCTCGATGGCAACAATACAATACGTGTCGGTTCCCCTTCGGTCACTAGGATCGAGCACCGCAAGATTGAACCCAAAGCCAAGCACTTCCCCCGTTGCAAGAAAAACCAATCTAGTTGGCCAAACCAAATTGATAGTTCGAAGAGACTTGCAAAGATATCAAATTAGGTATAAAAGAATTCAGAGGAGATTCAAATAATAATCATAGATAAGTTGATAATAAATCCACAATTCATTGGATCTCGGCAAACAGACCGCAAAAGAGTATTACTTCGAATAGATCTCCAAGAAAATCAAGGAGAACATGGTATTGAGAATCACAGAGAGAGAAGAAGCCATATAGCTACTAGCTATGGACCCGTAGGTCTATGGTAAACTACTCACACTTCATCGGAGAGGCAATGGTGTTGATGTAGAAGCCCTCAGTGATCGAATACCCCTCCGGAAGGATGCCGGAAAAGGCCCCTAGATGGGATCTCACAGGTACAAAAGGTTGCAGCGGTGGAAAAGTGGTTTTGTGGCTCCTCTAGAAGTTTTTGGGGTATTTGAGAATATATAGGAGGAAGATCTAGGTCAGGGCATCACCGAGAGGCCAACAAGGTCAGGGGGTGCGCCCTCCACCCTTGTGGCTGCCTCGTGGATCTTCTGAGTTGCACCCCAAGTCTCCTTGGTGTCTTCTGGTCCAAGAAAAATCACCGCCAAAGTTTTATTCCGTTTGGACTCTGTTTGGTATTCATTTTCTGCGTAACTCTAAAACAAGGAAAAAACAGGAACTGGCACTGGGCTCTAGGTTAATAGGTTAGTCCCAAAAATCATATAAAATAGCATATTAATGCATACAAAACATCCAAAACAGTTAATATAATAGCATGGAACAATAAAAAATTATAGATACATTGGAGACGTATTAGGCATCCCCAAGCTTAATTCATGCTCGTCCTCAAGTAGGTAAATGATAAAAACAGAATTTTTTTATGTTGAATACTATGTAACATATTTATCCATGTAATTCTCTTTATTGTGGCATGAATTCTCGGATCCATAATATTCAAAACAAAATTTTAATATTGACATGAAACAATAATACTTCAAGCATACTAACAAAATAATTATGTCTTCTCGAAATACCGTGGCCAAAGAAAGCTTATCCCTACAAAATCATATAGTCTGGCTATGCTCCATCTTCATCACACGAAATATTTAAATCATGCACAACCCTGATGACAATCCAAGCAATTGTTTCATACTTTTGATGTTCTCAAACTTTTTCAACTTTCACGCAATACATGAGCGTGAGCCATGGATAAAGCACTATAGATGGAATATACGATGGTTGTGAAGAAGACAAAAGGAAGGAGATAGTATCACATCAATTAGGCGTGTCAATGGGCTATGGAGATGCCCATTAATAGATATCAATGTGAGTGAGTAGGGATTGCCATGCAACGGATGCACTAGAGCTATAATTTTATGAAAACTCAAAAAGAAAACTGAGTGCGTGTGCATCCAACTTGCTTGCTCACGAAGACCTAGGGCATTTTGAGGAAGCCCCTCATTGGAATATAGAAGCCAAGTTCTATAATGAAAATTCCCACTAGTATATGAAATTGATATCATAGGAGACTCTCTATCATGAAGATCATGGTGCTACTTTGAAGCACAAGTGTGTTAAAAGGATAGTAGCATTGCCCCTTCTCTCTTTTCTCTCATTTTTTTGTTGGGCCTTCTCTCTTTTTTGGCCTCTTTTTATTTTTTTATTTTTCATCTGGAGTCTCATCTGACTTGTTGGGGAATCATAGTCTCCATAATCCTTTCCTCACATGGGACAATGCTCTAATAATGAAGATCATCACACTTTTGTTTACTTACATCTAAAAAAATTACAACTCGATACTTGGAACAAAATATGACTCTATGTGAATGCCTCCGGCGATGTACCGGGAGGTGCAATGAATCAAGAGCGACATGTATTTAAAATGATGGATGGTGGATTTGCCACAAATTATATGTCAACTACATGATAATGCAAAGCAATTATACAATGATCAAGTGTGTCATAATAAACGGAACGATGAAAAGTTGCTTGCCAATATATCTCGGAATGGCTATGGAAATGCCATAATAGGTAGGTATGGTGGCTGTTTTGAGGAAGGTATATGGTGGGTTTATGGTACCGGCGAAACTTGCGCGGTACTAGAGAGGCTAGCAATGGCAGAAAGGTGAGAGTGCGTATAATCCATGTACTCAACAATAGTCATAAAGAACTCACATACTTATTGCAAAAATCTATTAGTCATCGAAAACAAGTACTACACGCATGCTCCTAGGGGGGGTAGATTGGTAGGAAAAGACCATCGCTCGTCCCCGACCGCCACTCATAAGGAAGACAATCAATAAATAAATCATGCTCCGACTTCATCACATAATGGTTCACCATACGTGCATGCTACGGGACTCACAAACTTTAACACAAGTATTTATCAAATTCACAACTACTTACTAGCATGACTCTAATATCACCATCTTCATATCTCAAAACAATCATAAGGAATCAAACTTCTCATAGTATTCAATGCACTTTATATGAAAGTTTTTATTATATCCCTCTTGGATGCCTATCATATTAGGACTAATTTTATAACGAAAGCAAATTACCATGCTCTTTTATGGACTCTCAAAATAATATAAGTGAAGTACGAGAGTTCAACAATTTCTATAAAATAAAACCACCACCATGCTCTAAAAAGATAAAAGTGAAGCACTAGAGCAAATTTCCCTAGCTCAAAAGATATAAGTGAAGCACATAGAGCATTCTAATAAATCATGATTCATGTGTGTCTCTCTCAAAAGGTGTGTACAGCAAGGATGATTGTGGCAAACTAAAATGGAAAGACACAAATCATACAAGACGCTCCAAGCAAAACACATATCATACAGTGAATAAAAATATAGCCTCAAGTAAAGTTACCGATAGACGAAGACGAAAGAGGGGACGCATTCCTGGGGCATCCCCAAGCTTAGGATGTTGATGTATTTGAATATTACCTTGGGGTGCCTTGGGCAACCCCAAGCTTAGGCTCTCGCCACTCCTTATTCCATAGTCCATCAATTCCTTACCCAAAACTTGAAAACTTCACAACACAAAACACCAACAGAAAATCTCATAAGCTCTGTTAGTACAAAAAAATAAATCACCACTTTTGGTACTGTTGTGAACTGATTATTTATTTATATTGGTGTAATATCTACTGTATTCCAGCTTTTCCATGGTTCATACCCCACGATACAAGCCATAGATTCATCAAAATAAGCAAACAACACACGGAAAACAGAATCTGTCAAAAACATAACATTCTGTAGTAATCTGGATATTTCTAATACTATTGTAACTAAAAAAATCCTGAGAAATTAGAAAGTCCTATACAATTTGTCTATTAACCTTCTGCAGAAATAATCTATATTTTATCACGCTCCTGCTAAAAATGAGAATTGTTTTCATGAGCGGAAATGATTCTGTTTTTCAGCAAGATCAAGTCAACTATCACCGTAAGCTATCCCAAAGGTCTTATTTGGCACAAACACTAATGAAAACATAAAACCACATCTAACCAGAGGCTAGATGATTTATTTATTACAAAATAGAAATTAAAAAGCAAAAACAAAAATAAAATTGGGTTGCCTCCCAACAAGTGCTATTGTTTAACGCCCTTAGCTAGGCATAAAACACGAATAGATCTAAGTGTTATCTTCTTTGGCATGTTAATCTTTAATCACACACTTATGACTTTTAGGAGATTCTTTGGTTTTATAAATGATCAAACCTCTAGGAAAGAAATCAAGAGATTCATTTGTGGCAATAGGTTCATTAATAATATCGAAAAATTGGGGTGAATACTAATTGATTTAAGATCTTCATTGTCTTTACTGGAAGATTCACCCTTATTCTTAGGAACATAAGTAAACTTGGCAATCTTGGTAGGAGGAAGATTTTGACTAGTTTTAATGGAGGAAAAAGCTGAACCCAAGTTGGTAATAATATCTTCTAACTTGCCAATTCTAGTAGAATCTTGATCTATCTTTTCATTAGCTAGTGCTTCCTTTTCCCTAAGATTCTTTAAGGTAACTCCTACTTTAGATCCATACTTAGTAATTTGATTATGAATATTTTTA
Source organism: Triticum urartu (assembly GCF_056163025.1). Taxonomy (NCBI): domain Eukaryota; kingdom Viridiplantae; phylum Streptophyta; class Magnoliopsida; order Poales; family Poaceae; genus Triticum; species Triticum urartu. The sequence continues at coordinate 224,400,170 of NC_141876.1, read as the reverse complement.
TCCAAATTTTCAATCAACTCAATAGTAAAAATTTTATTCTCAATAATATCAAGTCTTTGCATCACATGCTCCAAAGTTAAAGCAGTACCGTTAACCAAAAGAGGCGGGGGGCCTAACAAATATATCATAGCATTATAAGAATCAAAAGTATGGCTCCCCAAGAAATATCCTCCTGTAATGGTATCTAAAACATATCTATTCCAAGGAGTAACACCTACATAAAAATTATGAAGAAGCACAACAGTAGATTGTTTTCGAGTAGATCTGTTTTGAGCTTTGAAAATTCTACAGCAAGCATCTTTCTATTTATCCTTCCCTTTGTTTGAAGTTGAGGACTTCATTATCAAGAGTACTCACGATAATGGAAGGACTAGCCATGAGATCTAATGGTGTTTAAACACACGGGCACACAAAAGCAAATGAAGAAGACGAACGGAAGAGGGGCGAAGAAAGGGTGAATCTTTTTGAAAATCATTTTAGAAGTGGTGGAGAGGAAAACGAGAGGCGAATGGCGAATAATGTAATGAGAGGGATGAGAGTTTATGATGGGACTTGGTATGTCTCGGCTTGGCGTAGATCTCTCCGGCAATAGTGCCAAAAATTCTTCCTGCTACCTCTTGAGCTTGCGTCAGTTTTTTCCTAGAAGAGGAAAGGGTGATGCAGCAAAGTAGAGTAAGTATTTCCCTCATCTTTTGAGAACCAAGGTGTCAATCCAGTAGGAGACAACGCAACAAGCCACCGAATACCTCCACAAACAAACACCAACTTGCACCCAACGCGATAAAGGGGTTGTAAATCCCTTCACGGTTATTTGCAAAGTGAGATCTGAAATAGATGGATAAACGGCAAAGTAATATTTTTTGTTTATGGAACGGTAAGTAAAAGATTGCAAAGGAAGTAAATTGGAAACTAGAATTGTATATCGAAAACTTATATGATGGAAAATAGACCCGTGGGCCATAGGTTTCACTAGAGGCTTCTCTCAAGAAATTATTACGGTGGGTGAACAAATTACTGCCAAGCAATTGATATAAAAGCGTAAAGTTATGACGACTTCGAAGGCAATGATCATGAATATATACATCACGTCCGTGTCAAGTAGACCGAAACGATTCTGCATCTAGAGTATTAAGTTCATAAAGAACGGAGTAATGCTTTAAGCAAGATGTCATGATGTAGAGGAATTAACTCAAGCAGTATGATGAAAACCCAATCTTTTTACCCTCGATGGCAACAATACAATACTTGTCGGTTCCCCTTTTGTCACTAGGATAGAGCACCACAAGATTGAACCCAAAGCTAAGCACTTCTCACATTGCATGGAAAACCAATCTAGTTAGCCAAACCAAATCGATAGTTCAAAGAGACATGCAAAGATATCAAATAATGCATATAAGAATTCAAAGGAGATTCAAATAATATTAATAGATAAGCTGATCATAAATCCACAATTCATCGGATCTCGGCAAACACACTATAAAAGAGTATTACATCGAATAGATCGCCAAGAACATCAAGGAGAACATGGTATTGTGAATCAAAGAGAGAGAAGAAGCCATCTAGCTACTAGTTATGGACTCGTAGGTCTGTGGTCAACTACTCACACTTCATCGGAGAGGCAATGGTGTTGATGTAGAAGCCCTCCATGATCGAATCCCCCTCCGGCAGGATGCCGGAAAAGGCCCCTAGATGCGATCTCACGGGAATGTTGCGGTGGTGGAGAAGTGGTTTCATGGCTCCCGTAGAAGTTTTTGGGGTATTTGAGAATATATTGATGGTCCACAAGGTCAGGGGGTCATCGAGGGGACCACAAGGTCGGTGGGCGCTCCCTACCCCCTGGGCGTGCCCTCCACCCTTGTGGCCGCCTCATGGCTCTTTTGACTTGCACTCCAAGTCTCCTGGGTGTCTCCTGGTCCAAGAAAAATCATCGCGAAACTTTTATTCTGTTTGGACTCCGTTTGGTATTCCTTTTTTGCGAAACTCTAAAACAAGCAAAAAAATAGGAACTGCCACTGGGCTCTATGTTGGTAGGTTAGTCCCAAAAATCGTATAAAATAGCATATTAATGCATATAAAACATCCAAAACAGATAATATAATAGCATGGAACAATAAAAAATTATAGATGCGTTGGAGACGTATCAGGCTGCCAATCGACGGGTTCGCCCCAGCATTCTCCTCAGGATTTACCCTTGACGGGATAAATGCAGGACCGAGCCTCATGTGGGCTCATCGACGTCAGCTGCATCGCCGCTGCGCAACCCAATCACTGGCGAGCAAGGAAGGAAAAGGAGGCCAAGTATGCACCGTTCTCTTGCCCATTAAATTGAGCGACACCTCTTGGGATTAGATGCGCTTGATCGAGGACCGCGAGAAGGACGGTGCTGCTTCCTGGCCCATCTCACCTTCTCACCACAAACGGCATGACAGCCACACTATCTATGCTAGACACACCAACCGTAGCACCAAAGTCCCTCGCTCTCGCCACCGCCGTTGTTGTGGCGGAGATGTGCGACGTAGTCTCGGAAGGAGGAAGCTAGGGAGCAGCATTGCTCCTCTTCTTCAAGGCCATCGACGAAGAAGGTGATGATGAAGATCGACGCACTGTTCACAACTTCGGCTTCACGCAAGCGATTCCCCCTACCTGGCATGCCAGAGTTGTCGTGGGAACACACAATCACCTATGGGGCCATGGGCCCCTTGTGGTACAGTGGTTGGGAGATCATGTTGCACAAAGAGCAGAGGGCATGAGGAAGCCTGACGACAGGACTCCGGTGGTATTTACCCAGGTTTGGGTCACTAAGAAGTGTAAAACTCTACTCATGCTTTGGTGGATTGGATAGAGGAACACAATGACACACAACGCCCAAACCTAGCAAGATGGCCTTTGGGGAGAGCTGCTACACGAGTACAAGTGTGAGAAGATCCCAATCCTGGTCTAGGCTGCCTTGGACCTCCTTTTATTGCTCAAGGGGTCACCACAATGGCAAAACAGACATTATCTTGTGATTAGATAGCCAACAATGCTATCATACCTAACTCTGGCACTTAGAACAAAATGTCACATATGCTACCTTAGGTGGCATGCGGGGATGCATCCCTAGCAAGCTTATATTGCTGCTTAGCCCACTTCTCCTTATCATCTTGGCACACCCTTGGACAGGTGTAAACGGGTGCAATCTGTCCTCCAGCAAACTCCCACATGTTTAGTGAAAGCCGGTTAGTTGCCTAGGGGGCTCGACACTGCATCGATGAGTGACTGGCGTCGTGGTGCGGTGGTAACTAGCCTGCGCCTGCCGAGGCCAGGGCTTGTCGGGCCTTCATGGAGGGCTGCGCGCTTCGGTCCCCGGCTGTCCCGGGGACGCAACTGGAGCGGCTTGGTGCTGCTCTTATCTACTGCATCGACCTTGTCGGCCTTGTGTGACTATCAAAATACATTTCCCTTGGAATCTTTATCTTGTATGTTGGCTTGGTCTTCTTGATGAACACCTTGATCTCACAAAGAGCGGCGTTTCTAGCTCGGCATCGTGTGGGCTTGACTGGGCTTGTACTCACGGGTTCAGCTATATTGAGGTAGCTATTCCCCTGCCAAGCCCTGGCCATCGGGGCAGAGGCTTTTTGTCTATGCACAAGTCAGGGAACCCTATTTGTGTACCCCGATACCAATGGGAAAAGCTGAACAAGGAATGGGAAAATTTTCTACTGGAGAAATCTAATTCTGAGAAAGCATGAGATGAAGCTGCACAAATGCTCTCAGCAACAGAAGGCAAGCCGAAGAAGCAAAGGACAGAGCTCAATCCTCAAGAAGAAGATCTTGCCGCTCGTGAGGAAGAACTGGGCGCCAAGCTTCGCAGCAAGGATGAAGATATTGAGAATCTTAACGCGTGACGGACACATGAACTGGAGAAGACTCATAAGGAAGAACTTGCAATATTGGGTTCTACGGCAGGGTGCATCAACTGCAAATTAAAATTTTCCTACATGCAGATAGACCAAGATCATGCTATGGGACATGGATCATAGATCATTACCACTAGACGCGCGGTGCCATGTAGCGGAAGAAGGGTCGGGGCAGCGTGCCCGGGTGGTCCAACTCCTCCTCATCAGATATCCCTCGAATAGCCGGTCGTCGGATCCCACGCACTGGTTCACCAGAGCGGCGCAAGTGCATTGCCTCTAATAGTATTCGCGCGTGCACGAGGAACACCAGGCGGCAGACTATTAGGTCCGATCACACAGCCGGCGGCAAGTGGAGGTGGCTATTCGCAACACATGCAAAACCTAGTGACAACACCGAAGCGATCAACCCAATGAGTGTGCCGCGCCCCCACTATATAGGCATCCGTCGTGGGCTCAATTATAACCCACAAGTATAGGAGATCAATTGTAGCCTCTTTTGATAAGTTAGAGTATCGAGCCCAATGAGGAGCTAAAGGTGGAACAAATATTCGCTCAAGTTCTATCGACCATCGATACAACTCTACGCACGCTTAATGTTCGCTTTACCTAGAACAAGTATGAAACTAGAAGAACTTTGTAGGTGTAAATGGATAGGTACGCAAGATAATAAAGAACATGTAAATAAAAACTAGGGGCTGTTTAGATAAAGAAACAACTAAGTTAATTTTAGTAGAGAGGTTTTTGTCACAAGAAAGATATTTGTCCTAGGCAATCAATAACTAGACCGGTAATCAATATTGCAATTTTATATGAGGGAGAGGCATAAGCTAACATAGTTTATCTCCTTGGATCATATGCACTTATGATTGGAACTCTAGGAAACATCCGTAACTACTAAAGATCATTAAGGTAAAACCCAACCATAGCATTAAAGTATCAAGTCCTCTTTGCTCCCATACGCAAACAACCTACTTAGTCGGGTTTAAGCTTCTGTCACTCTAGCAACCTACCATAAGAAATTCATGAACATATTGGAAACCCGACAGCGGGGATCCCTCACAATTGCGCGACACGGAGAGCACCAAAGGACATCACTAGTAACAAAACATACAACTCACACCAATCATGATCATCAATCAACCCATAGCACAAAACGGATCTACTCAAACATCATAGGATAGCCATACATCATAGGGAAATAATATATAGCATTGAGCACCATGTTTAAGTAGAGATTACAGCAGGGTGAAGAGGTGTTACACTGCTGCATAGAGGGGGAGAGAGTTGGTGATGACAGCGGCGAATGAAGTTTTGGGCTTGTCTTCCTCTCTCATCCTGATCTGATGATAGCAAGTTCCAGATTCGAGTTTCCTTTTCTGACTGGAATTCAAGTAGGGTCCCAGGGAGCGAGGAGAGAAGATGACAGGTTGAGTAGAGAAAGGTGGGTCTTACACTGCTGCATAGAGGGGGAGAGAGTTGGTGATGACAGCGGCGAAGTTGTTGGTGTAGATTGTCGTCATGATGATGGCCCCGGCAGCGTTCTGGTGCCACCGGGGGAGAGGGGGAGAGAGCCCCCCTCCTTCCTCTTCTTCCTTGACCTTCCCCCTAGATGGGATAAGGGTTTCCCCTATGGTCCAGGGCCTCCATGGAGGCGGAGGGGCTAGAGACCCTCCGAGAATGGATCTTTCTCTCTGTGCCCTTCTGTTTTTGCGCTCCCAAATTCTGTCCTTTCACCGTTTCTTAAATTCCTGGAGATCCATAACTTCGATTCGGTTGAAATTTTAACACAATTTTTATCCAGATATTAGCTTTCTTTCTCCATAAGAAGGGGACCAACCACCTTACGGGGTGACCACAACAGCCCAGGGCAAACCCTACCTGCTGGGGCACGCCCCTTGCCTTGTGGCCCCCTCGGGCATCGTCTCGCGTTGATTCTTTGTCACAAAAATCACATATATTCCAAAAACAACCTGTGTAAGTTTTTATTGTGTTTGGACGCTATTTGATATGGATTTTTTGCGAAACAAAAAACATGTGACAAACAGGAACTGGCAATGGGCACTATATCAATATGTTAGTCCAATAAAATCACATAAATTGTTGCCAAAAGTATGTAAAAGTTGTACAATATTGGCATGGAACAATCAAAAATTATAGATACGACGGAGACGTATCACTCAACACTTGGGACATGTTGGAATTGGGGATCCGGGGACCCAAGGAATGGTTCGAACTCTGGGGTGTGCGCGGAGAGATCCACTAAGCTACGGTTGGCTGCTCACTGCCTCACGACGATGCTCCGGCATGCTCGAGCAAGAGAAAGGGAAGACACAACGCTGATATTTACCTAGGTTTGGTCCACCTTGTTGTGTAAGAATCTACTCAAGCTTTGTGTGGATTGCCTCACGATGGAGGATTAGTATGAATTGTTGCAAGGATGAACTGCATCGGGAGGTCTCAGGATTCGACCGATTCGATCCTTCAACCTCCCTCTACGGTGGAGACTATCCTATATTTATACTGGCCCTGGTCCTCTTCCCCGGAAGACTCTAGGCGGAAAGGGATGCCACAATGGCCAATTTCGAAGGGGGATAGGAGTACATCTTATCCTGGCAAAAGCAATCTCTGCCTACTAAAGATTTTGGCATGGCACGTCAGTGGCCTCGGCGATGACCTCTATCCTGGCGAGCCCATGGTCATATTCTTCTAGCACTGGAACGGAAAATTTTTGGGATTGCCTCAGGAACCGGTGAGCTACCATGCTCCCTTAGCATGAAAGAAGAAAGAGTCCTTGTCTGTGCCCGCTGGCGCTCTTATGGCTCCGCCCGTCATGGATCGTGTCACCCACATGCACTGTGAAGCGGGGAGACGAGCCTAGAGATGTCTGCCCTGCAAGGGGCCTCGAGACGGCATAAGGAGACCGTCCCACGAGAGGCTCTCGGGAGCCCTTGATGACCTTTCCTGATGCTTGCCTCACGAGTCGGGGGCCCTCGCGAGGGTCTTGGTCGTGATGTCTTGACACTAGGTCATGTCGGGCCTTCTGACGACGCCAACTAACGAGTTGCAGGTAGACGGGCATGGGTACCCCTAGTCCCATGTGCCCGATAGTAGCCCCTAGGCCCACGGTGCGCACGACCCCGCTCATGGCGGAGGAGAAGAAAGGGGGTGAAGCCACGCGGGGACCAACCACCTGCGGGCCAGGCCTGACACGTGGCGCGTGCCGGGGGACGGGACACCCACACTTCCCCACATCGCCTCGGCAACTGGCCAGGTTGACACAAACCCTGGCGGCACTGCGGGGCCATCGTTTCTCCAATGGAGAAGGGGCATGGACAAGTCTTTTCCATTCACTATAAAAGAGCAAGGCTTCTCGCCTCTCCATCTCCAACCGTCATTGCCGTAGCCATGGCACCCTTGAGGAGGTTCTTTGCCACTAAGAAAGAGAAAATGACACTGGAGCGAGACGAGCAGCCACAGCCAGTGAGGGGGTGACGTCGTCCTCGCAAGCCCACCACTGGACTTGGGATGCCTCACCAGGGACACGGGCATCCTCCATTGTCCGACTATGCTGGCTCAAGTAGCCATGGGCAGAGCCTGGCTCGCGGGCGTGAAGGCCGAGGCGGCCATGCCCGAGGGGGAAGGAACGGCGCCGGTGCCCGGCCACCCTAGTTGTGGAGTCACTCGATCGAACTGGCTGATAACCCACAAGTATAGGGGATCGCAATAGTTTTCAATAAGTAAGAGTATCGAACCCAACGAGGAGCTAAAGGCAGAACAAATATCCCCTCAAGTTCTATCGACCACCGATACAACTCTACGCATGCTAGATGTTCGCTTTACCTAGAACAAGTATGAAACTAGAAGTACTCTGTAGGTGTTGTTGGATAGGTTTGCAAGATAATAATGAGCAAGTAAATAAAAGGTAGGGGCTGTTGTAAGTAAAGAAGCAATAAATTAAATATAGCGAGTGTGGAAAAGTGGTGGTAGGAGTTGTGAAATTGCCCCTAAGAAATTGACTACTTTACTAGACCGATAGCAAGTATTATGTGGGAGAGGCCACTGCTAGCATGTCATCCCTGACTTGGAATTCTATGCACTTATGATTGGAATTATTAGGAAGCATCCGCAACTACTAATGTTCATTAAGGTAAAACCCAACCATAGCATTAAGATATATTGGTCCCCCTTCAATCCCGTATGCATCAATTTCTATGCTAGGTTGAACCTTCTATCTCTCTTGCCCTCCAATACATAGTCCTATCAACATACAACTAACCCTATGGTGTGATCCACGTACGCTCTCATATGATGGGCACCAAAGGATAATATGAAGCATAAAGCACCATTTTCAAGTAGAGGGTACAGCGGGTTGCAGGAGAGTGGACCGCTGTAGATAGAGGGGGAAAGGTGATGGAGATGTTGGTGAAGATGGTGGAGGTGTTGGAGTAGATCATGGCGATGATGATGGCCACGACAGCGTTCCGGCGCCACCGGAAGAGAAGGGGAGAGGGGGGCCCTTCGTCTTCGTCTTCCCTGACCTCCTCCCTAGATGGGAGAAGGGTTTCCTCTCTGGTCCATGGCCTCCATGGCATGGGAGGAGCGAGAGCCCCTCCGAGATTTGATCTGTCTCTCTGTCTCTCTCTGTTTCTGTGTTCTCAGATTCTGCCCTTTCACCGTCTCGCGTGGATTTTTCTTCCCAAAAATCATATATATTCCAAAAAAAATCTCCGTCAGTTTTTATCACGTTTGGTCTCTGTTTGATATGGATATTCTGCGAAACAAAGAACATGCAACAAACAGGAACTGGCACTGGGCACTGGATCAATATTGTAGTCCCAAAAATAGTATAAAAAGTTGCCAAAAGTATATGAAAGTTGTAGAATATTGGCATGTAACAATCAAATATTATAGATACGACGGAGACGTATCAGCATCCCAAGCTTAGTTCCTGCTCGTCCTTGAGTAGGTAATGATAAAAAGATAATTTTTGATGTGGAATGCTACCTAGTATAATCTTGATCACATATCTAATCATGGCATGAATATTAAGATACGAGTGAGTCAAAGCAATAGTCTATCATTTGACATAAAAACAATAATACTTCAAGTCTACTAATAAAGCAATCATGTCTTTTCAAAATAACAAGGCCAAAGAAAGTTATCCCTATAAAATCATATGGTATGGCTATGCTCCATCTTCACCACACAAAATATTCACATCCTGCACAACCCCGATGACAAACCAAGCAATTGTTTCATACTTTTGACGTTCTCAAAAATTTTCAACTTCACGCAATAAATGAGCGTGGGCCATGGACATAGCACTATAGGTGGAATAGAATATGGTGGTGGAGAAGAAAAAAAGGAGGAGATAGTCTCACATCAACTAGTATCAATGGGCTATGGAGATGCCCATCAATAGATATCAATGTGAGTGAGTAGGGATTTCCATGCAACGGATGCACTAGAGCTATAAGTATATGGAAGCTCAAACTGAAACTAAGTGGGTGTGCATCCAACTTGCTTGCTCATGAAGACCTAGGGCATTTGAGGAAGCCCATCGTTGGAATATATAAGCCAAGTTCTATAATGAAAATTCCCACTAGTATATGAAAGTGATAACTCAAGAGACTCTCTATATGAAGAACATGGTGCTACTCTGAAGCACAAGTGTGGTAAAAGGATAGTAACATTGCCCCTTCTATCTTTTTCTCTCATTTTTTATTTTTTATTTTTTTATTTTTTTTTATTTTGGTGGGCCTCTTTGGCCTCTTTTATTTTATTTGGGCTTCTTTGGCCTCTTTTATTTATTTTTAAAGTCCGAGTCTCATCCCAACTTGTGGGGGGAATCATAGTCTCCATCATCCTTTCCTCACTTGGGCAATGCTCTAATAATGATGATCATCACACTTTTATTTACTTACAACTCAATATTACAACTCGATATCTAGAACAAAGATATGACTCTATATGAATTCCTCCAGCGGTGTACCGGGATGTGAAATGATCTAGTGTAGCAATGACATCAAAAAACGGACAAGCCATGAAAACATCATGCTAGCTATCTTACGATCATGCAAAGCAATGTGACAATGAATGCTCATGTCATGTATATGATGATGATGGAAGTTGCATGGCAATATATCTCGGAATGGCTATGGAAATTCCATGATAGGTAGGTATGGTGGCTGTTTTGAGGAAGGTATATGGTGGGCTTATGGTACCGGCGAAAGTTGCGCGATACTAGAGAGGCTAGCAATGATGGAAGGGTGAGAGTGCGTATAATCCATGGACTCAACATTAGTCATAAAGAACTCACATACTTATTGCAAAAATCTGTTAGCCATCGAAACAAATTACTACGCGCATGCTCCTAGGGGGATAGATTGGTAGGAAAAGACCATCGCCCGTCCCCGACCGCCACTCATAAGGAAGACAATCAATAAATAAATCATGCTCCGACTTCATCATATAACGGTTCGCCATATGTGCATGCTACGGGAATCACAAACCTCAACACAAGTATTTCTACTAATCCACAACTACCCACTAGCATGACTCTAATATCACCATCTTTATATCGCAAAACTATTGCAAGGAATCAAACATATCATATTCGGTGATCTACAAGTTTATGTAGGATTTTATGACTAACCATGTGAATGACCAATTCCTGTCATCTCTCTAAATAGATATAAGTGAATCAAGAGAATTTAATTATTTCTACAAAAGATATTCCCATGCTCTAACAAATGTAAGTGAAGCAAAAGAGCATTCTACAAATGGCGGTTTTCTATGTAAAGAGAAACAGGCAATCCAAACTTCAAATGATATATGTGAAGCACATGAAGCATTCTATAAAGCCATACTCAAAAGATATAAGTGAAGTGCATAGAGCATTCTATAAATCAACCAAGGACTATATCATACCAGCATGGTGCATAAAACAAAAATGAAAACTAATGCAAAAAGACGCTCCAAGATTGCACATATCGCATGAACGAAGTGAATCCGAAAACATACCGATACTTGTTGAAGAAAGAGGGGATGCCTTCCGGGGCATCCCCAAGCTTAGACGCTTGAGTCTCCTTGAATATTTACTTGGGGTGCCTCGGGCATCCCCAAGCTTGAGCTCTTGCCTCTCTTCCTTCTTCTCACAGCGAGACCTTCTCGATCATCGAACACTTCATCCACACAAAACTTCAACAGAAAACTCGGTAAGATCCATTAGTATAATAAAGCAAATCACTACTCTAAGTAATGTTGCAAACCAATTCATATTTTGTTTTTGCATTGTGTCTACTGTAATATAACTTTTTCATGGCTTAATCCACTGATATAATTCGATAGTTTCATCAAAACAAGCAAACTATGCATCAAAAACAGAATCTGTCTAAAACAGAACAGTCTGTAATAATCTGAACATTCACCATAATTATGATACTTGAAAAATTCTGTAAAAATAAGGAAAAATAAAAAATTTGTATAGAAAGACAGTTCAAAAAGAATCATAACCATTTGATATTCCAACTAAAAATATAAAATCGCGCACTACAGCCAAAGTTTCTGTCCTGCACCGTACAGACCATCAAGCAAATGTAAACATCCTAAAGGCAAACCTTGGCACATTATTTTTATAATACAATGGAATTGTACAAGGGGATAATTATTTTTGTTGAAAAGTTTCTGTAATCAAGATTCACAAAGTTGCCGTGAGCATGAACATAGTTCAAGGAGCTCTCCCACTTCAACAATGCTCTCTCACTTTCACTTTGTTTTTTGAAAAAGTTTTGGGTTCCCCTCTTTATTTTTGTTGTTTTAAAACTATATGAAAGCACTCAACAGAAATAAATGACTCTCTAAAACTTCCAGGTTGTCTCCATGGAAGCGCTTTCTTTAAAGCCATTAAGCTAGGCATATAGTGCTCAAGTAATGGATCCACCCGGATCCCAAGGTATATCAAAGCCAATTTTAATTAACAATGATTTGTGATTTAGTAGTGAGCACAAAGTAACATATATCATATGACAACAAAGTCTAACTCTCTTCCTATGCATCAGCATGTCATAAAAGAACAATTCATGCACACAAGTAAAGGCCAATGCATAGTATAAACAGTTTCTTGCAATTTTATCATGTGGGAAACATAGAGAGGTGGAGATATAGTTCCTCTCTCATAATAATTGCAAGTAGGAGCAGCGAGCACATGCATATTATATTCATCAAAATCATCATGTGCAACTGTATAAGGCAACCCATCAATATAATCCTTAATAAGGGTAAACTTCTCCGGTATAGTGTAGTCGGGAGAATTCAAAAAGATAATAGGACTATCATGCGTGGGTGCAATAGCAACAATTTCATGTTTAACATAAGGAACTATAGCAAGTTCATCTCCATAAGCATAATTCGTATTGGCGTCTTGGCCACAAGCATAGCAAGCATCATCAAAAAGGGATATTTCAAAAGAATCAAAGGGATCATAACAGTCATCATAGCAATCATCCTTCGGTAAGCACGAAGGGGAATTAAACAATGTATGAGTTGAAGAGTTACTCTCATTAGAAGGTGGTCAAGGGTGATCAATCCGCTCTTCCTCCTTTTGTTCTTCGCTCTCCTCCTCATCTTTTTCATCCAATGAGCTCACAGTTTCATCAACTTCTTCTTCCATAGATTCCTGCAAAATATTAATCTCTTCTTGGACAGCGGAGACTTTCTCAATAAGTGCATTAATATCGGAATTGTATTCATAATTCTCATAGCAATATTTAAGGATAGCTAAATTTTCAGGTCTATAAACTGAATCATCAAAATCTTCAAACTCTTTAAACATAGATTCAATTTCATAAGCACCCATAAAAGCAACAAATTCTTCTATTTGTTCCACATCATAGTAATCATATATACCATTTGCATAAGACGATAAGGTTTTATTATCATTAAATTCACATAAAAAGGGAAGGTCTGGAGCCTTCATCCTAGAGCAACAAGTATAATCATATCTCAAGCATAGTTGCCTAGCATACCACTTCAATATATGAATTTGATACCATAATAGTTTCCCTTTTTCTGTTAAGCGGTAATCCCTAAAGTATTCACGTTGATCCAACGTTACTCCCATTACATAATTGAATGGGGTTTTTTCAGGATTATTAAAGTAGTACATAATATCATTCACATAACCAGCATCGAGGGTTTTAGGAGGTTCCCATCTCCATGAGCAGAAAGTACACCTAATTTTTTTTGGTATTTCGTGTTCCATATCCATAACTAAAGATAAAGAAAAACTAAGAATAGCAAATAAAAATTACTTAGTGATAAAGCAAACAAGCACACACGAGAATATTCACCCCACGCTATTTCTCCCCGGCAACGGCGCCAGAAAAAGGTCTTGATAACCCACAAGTATAGGGGATCGCAACAGTTTTTGATAAGTAAGAGTGTCGAACCCAACAAGGAGCTAAAGGCAGAACAAGTATTCCCTCAAGTTCTATCGACCATCGATACAACTCTACGCATGCTTGATGTTCGCTTTATGTTCGCTTTACCTAGAAAAGTATGAAACTAGAAGTACTTTGTAGGTGTTGTTGGATAGGTTTGCAAGATAATAAAGAGCAAGTAAATAAAAGGTAGGGGCTGTTGTAAGTAAAGAAGCAATAAAGTAAATATAGCGAGTGTGGAAAAGTGGTGGTAGGAGTTGTGAAATTGCCACTAAGCAATTGAGTACTTTACTAGACCGATAGCAAGTATTATGTGGGAGAGGCCACTGCTAGCATGTCATCCCTGACTTGGAATTCTATGCACTTATGATTGGAACTATTAGCAAGCATCCGCAACTACTAATGTTCATTAAGGTAAAACCCAACCATAGCATTAAGATATATTGGTCCCCCTTCAATCCCGTATGCATCAATTTCTATGCTAGGTTGAAGCTTCTGGCACTCTTGCCCTCCAATACATAGTCGTATCAACATACAAATAATCCTATGGTGTGATCCACGCGCGTGCTCATATGATGGGCACCAAAGGACAGCAACATAACCACAAGCAAATTAAATCAATCATAGCAATTCATCAACCACCGATAGGACAACGAAAATCTACTCAGACATCATAGGATGGCTACACATCATTGGATAATAATATGAAGCATAAAGCACCATGTTCAAGTAGAGGGTACAGCGGGTTGCGGGAGAGTGGACCGCTGTGGATAGAGGGGGGAAGGTGATGGAGATGTTGGTGAAGATGGCGGAGGTGTTGGAGTAGATCGCGGTGATGATGATGATGGCCACGGCAGCGTTCCAGCGCCACCGGAAGAGAAGGGGAGAGGGGGCCCCTTCGACTTCTTCTTCCTTGACCTCCTCCCTAGATGGGAGAAGGGTTTCCCCTCTGGTCCTTGGCCTCCATGGCATGGGAGGGGCGAGAGCCCCTCCTAGATTGGATTTGTCTCTCTCTATTTCTGTGTTCTCAGATTCTGGCCTTTCACCTTTTCTTATATTCCCGGAGATCCGTAATTCCGATTTTGCTGAAATTTTAACACGGTCTCTATACGGATATTAGCTTTCTTGCGGAAAAAGAAGGGCATCAACCACCTTACGGGGTGGCCATGAGGGTCAGGGATGCGCCCCCCTGCCTTGTGGCCCCCTCGGGCACCGTCTCACGTGGATTTTTCTTCCCAAAAATCATATATATTCCAAAAAAATCTCCGTCAGTTTTTATCCCATTTGGACTCCGTTTGATATGGATATTCTGCGAAACAAAAAACATGCAACAAACAGGAACTGGCACTGGGCACTGGATCAATATGTTAGTCCCAAAAATAGTATAAAAAGTTGCCAAAAGTATATGAAAGTTGTAGAGTAATGGCATGGAACAATCAAAAATTATAGATACGACGGAGACGTATCACTGGCCCGTGAGTTCATCATGGGGATGAATGGCCAGCTTTGGACCTGGCTCCAGCTCCCTGACTCCTTCGCCGAAGAGATGGCGGACCGCGCGCCCCTAGGCCCGGGGCTGCAGCTGGACGGCTCGTCCAATAGGGCCTCCTCGGTGGCGACAGAGTTCTCCTCCCTCGACTTCATGTTCATGAAGGGGGGGGGGGCGGAAGTTGTTCGCCCACGCCAGTGGCCTGAAGGGGGCGCACACCCTCCATTTCAAGTTCGACGGGGCAGCCATGCTCTTCATGTAGATTTTCGGGGAGGCCAGCAACCACCAGGAGTGCTACATGGAGAGCGATAGCGACTGCGGCGGCCACTCCTCCGGCGATAGCGGCGATGACTCCGACGAGCCCCTGTGCCGCCGTGTCAAGGAGGAGGACTCCGACTAGGCGCGATGATGCTGGAACCGGTGCTATGGGGGCAGCGGCCTCTACGAAGAAGTTTCTTTTGTTTTCTTTCATTTCCTGCACCAAAGCAACGTGGACCCCATAGGGGTGTGTGAGAACTCTGGCGCTTGCTCCTTGATTTGAATTGTTTTGGCCCGCGTTTTCAATTTATCATGGTGCCCTTCGTTTAAACATAGCCTTTTATTCGCGATCGCGTTAATGCTCCACATCACTAGGACCCAACCTTGAGAAGGCCTCAGCCGTCGCTGGTATGCTAGGTCGCGATACCTTGGACAAGGCCAGGAGGTGAGGGGCGCGAGGTTCAGTAAGAGCTCCTCAGGTGCGATGCTCAAGAGGTCCCCCTTGACGGCCAAGCGGCTCACGAGAGAGAAAAGGTTTCTGTCCGAACGAGATTGCAAAAAGGATAAAAAACGCTATTAGCAAGACTTGCGCGCCGCGCGAGGCAGTCAACTTAGCTTGGGGTGCAGAGTGGGGCATCCATGGCCCGAGGGGAATCCTTGCAACATGAGAGCGCTCTTCCTTGGAGCTTGGCTCCCTGTCAACCTTCTGCCCTGCGATATATCAACACAAGTACCACAAGGAGTGCATGAAAAACCAATGTCCTTTGTGTCTCAACCGATATCAACGCAGTTGAACTACGACCTTTCTTCCCATATCTCCTCGCGGGGACTGCCTCTCTTTTTCTCGCTCGTCAAAGTTATCTATGTCGCCAGGACCCGGCCCTCGAGCGAGGCTCAGGCGCCACTGGTATGTCAGGTCGGGATGCCTGGGACAAGGCTAGGGGGTGAGTGCTCGAGAGCCAATGAGAGGTCTTGAGGCGCGATGCTTAGGAGCTCCCCTTTTAACGTGGAAGCGACTCGCGCTAAAAAGAAGCGACACACTTCACGAGGGTCATAGGGAAAGGGATCATGTCTGGTAACGATGCGGCTTCTGAGGTTGTACTTAGCTTTTTGTGGCTGGTGACATGGACCGGACCATCGCCTGACCGAGGCTGGTTCTCCTAAGGTGATGAGGCATTGTTCAAGCGCTGTCGGAGTGCCTGGGTCCTGAGTCCTCTGCATGCTGGTAGACTACAAGGTATATAAGGCGACGCGCGGTTTCTGATCTTCTCATGATTGTTCCGTGAGAAGAGAAGGCACTAAGACCTAATGAGGTGATGTGCACGGGACCGGCTCGTGAGCCAGAGCTCAGTCGCTTAGGTTTATCAGCGCTGCAGGGACGGACCCGAGGACAAGTGCCGTGCCAATAGCCCCTGCTCATGGGACACCCAGGAGGATAGCTGCTAACGCATGGGGCCCCAAGGAGTGGCACCTCCGGATGCGATGCGGTATTGAGCACAAGGTTAACAGGCATAGGAACTCATAAAACCATAACTAGTTTTAATACATGGCCATAATGTAAGGCAGATGGGGGGTGGCCCGAAGTAGCCTGAGGATGATACAGCCCGCAGGGCGCCCTCAACTGGCACTGATGCAAAGATGTGCTATACAAACGGTTTTTACCCCCATTCCATGATGGAGTTTTAAACCGTCGCCTAGGGAGTGTGTGTGATAGGGGGGGTCCTTCCCACACGACCTATAAACCATCAGGGATAGGCCCTCCGATCACACACGCGGGGCGAAATGAGCTCGTGTGCGATCAGGCAAGGTATAGAAGACAATTATACAGGCCCAATCGTTTATGTTCGTATGTACATCCCACACAGTGAATCCCAGAAAAACATTTCCGTTCGTATGCATATCACTCACAATTTTTTATGTGGAAACGTTTGTGCAAGGTGTCCTAACACAAACAGTTCTCGGCCGGAAGCAGTGTGTGATTGTTAATTGATCCTGTTACAATTTTGATCCATTGATTCAGCTTGAATATATGTCTTTCAAGATGCTAACGGATGTCAACCTCTTCAGGATGGCTCCTCGAACGCGTCAGAATCCGGAACCTCCGCCACCACCTCCATCTCCAGAGGCATGGCAAACTGTCATGGCCACCACCAACGCCGACACTGACATGCTTTTGCAACTCTTGCAAGAGCGCAACCAAGGAAATCAAGGCCAAGGCAACAATCAAGCTCAGTTTGCTACCCTCAATTAGTTCCTCACAAACCAGCCGAAGTTCTTCAGTAACTTTGTCGAGGCCACAGACGCCGACGATTGGCTCGTGGATATCTGCAAACATTTTGAGTGTAGCAATGTCAGGCCTGAGGACTTTGTCAAGTTTGCTTCGTTCCAACTCAAAGACCAAGCTGCTGAGTGGTATCAACAATACAAAGATTCCAGAGGAGGTCGTGTGATTACCTAGGATGAGTTCCGCCGAGACTTCAAAGCTCACCACATTCCACAAAGTGTTGTTGAGAGTAAGTGCGAGGAGTTCTGCAATCTCAAGCAAGGCAGCATGTCTATTTACCAATACAACATCCTGTTTCAGAGGCTCGCTCGCTTCGCTAAACAAGACGTCCCTGACGAGAAGAGCATGATTTATCAATTCAGAGGTGGCCTTAGAGAAGATCTGCAACTAGCTCTCGTGCTTTTTGAGCTGATCAAGTATGATGAATTCTACAACATGGCACTAAAGCAAGAAGCTGCTCAGCTCAAGTGTGATGCTTCTAAGAAGAGAGTCAGGGATGCAACTCAATCGTCTTCTTCATCTCAAGTGGGAGCTAAGCAACAGAAGTTCTGGTTGCCTCCACCTCCTCCGTTCCGTCAGTCTTACCAGCAGAAGAGTAAAGGTGGCAATGGATCTTCCCACCCACCCAACCCAGGCTATCAGAATAAAGCTCTGTCTCATGCTACAAGGTCAAGTGCTCCTTATCACCATCCGCTCTCAGAGGTTACTTGCAACAAGTTTCAGCAGAAAGGGCACTATGCAAACAAATGCTTCAACCAAAGGCGTCTTCCTCCTCCTCCTCCTGTTAGATTTGCCAGCAATGCAGTGGTCAAACATAATCCCAAGTCTACTAAGGTCAACATGATGAACACAACTTAGGCAGAGGACTCTTTAGAAGTGGTCATGGGTAATCTTCCTGTTAATGATATTCCTGCAAAAGTCCTTTTTGATACTGGTGCATCGCATTGTTTCATTTCAAGACCATTTGCATCTAAGCATGATTTACTTTTCCAAGATTTGCCTGCAGTTATCAGTTGTCTCTCCGGGTAAATTCTTGAACGCAAGCTCTATGGTTCCAAATGTTTCTATCAAGATGGGCGACTATAAATTTCTGTCCTCTCCAATTGTTCTTGGTAACTCGGATATTGATCTAATTCTCGGCATGGACTGGCTTTCTAAGCACAAGGCTCATCTTGATTGTGCTGCCAGGCAGATTCAATTGACACACTCTTCTGAGGATGTGATCATCTATGCCACTCGTGATGAAACCATTCGGCTGTTTTCTCTCAATGAGAAGGGCGAGTTGAATGCCATCTCTCAAATTCTAGTCGTTTGTGAATATCAAGACGTCTTTCCAGAAGAGCTTCCAGGAATGCCTCCTCACCGGCCAGTTGAATTCGTTATCGATCTTGAGCCTGGCACGGAACCTGTTTGCAAACATCCTTACAAGCTTGGACCAGAAGAGTTGGAGGAGCTGAAGAGACAACTCGATGAACAAGAGCGTATGGGTCTGATCTGACCGAGTTCTTCTCCATGGGGTTGTGGTGTTCTTTTTGTCAAAAGGAAGGATGGAACGGACCGACTTTGTGTCGACTACCGTCCATTGAACAAGAAGACAATAAAGAACAAGTATCCACTTCCCAACATCAATGAGCTATTCGAGCAACTCAAAGGTGCCTAAGTATTCTCCAAGCTTGACCTCCGTATGGGTTATCATCAGATTCGCATTCGTGAACAAGATATCCCCAAGAGAGCATTCAGAACAAGCTATGGTTCTTATGAATATACTGTCATGTCTTTCGGCCTTGTCAATGCTCCTCCAACATTCTCTCGCATGATGAACTTCATCTTCAACCCTTACACAAATGATTTTGTCATGGTGTATATCGATGATATTTTGGTCTTTTCCAAGAACAAGGAGGATCATGCCAAGCATTTGAGATTGGTACTCGACAAACTCAGAGAACATCAGTTCTATGCGAAGTTTTCAAAGTGTGAGTTTTGGCTCGATGAGGTTCTCTACCTTGGCCATATCATCTCCACCAAAGGCATATCTGTTAATCCTGAGAAGGTGTCTGCAATTGTGAATTGGGAACCGCCTCAGAATGTGAAGCAGCTCCACAGCTTTCTTGGGCTTGCAAGCTATTGTCGAAGATTCGTTGAGAATTTCTCTAATATTGCAAAGCCTCTTTCCAACCTCCTCCAGAAGCATGTGAAGTATGTCTGGACGCTTGAATGTGACATGGCTTTCAACACCCTGAAAAAGAAGCTAGTCACAACTCCTATTTTGACTCCTCCTGATGAATCAAACCATTTGAAGTTTTCTCTGATGCTTCCCTACAAGGTCTTGGTGCTATGTTAATACAAGAGAAGAAATTTATGGCTTATACCTCTCGCCAGTTGAAGCCCAACAAAAAGAACTACCCCACTCATGACCTCCAGTTGGCGGTAGTTTTCCATGCTCTATTAAGATGGAGATATCTCTTGTTGGGAAGGAAAGTGGACGTCTTCACAAATCATAAGAGCCTCAAGTACATCTTCACTCAGCCCAACCACAACCTCAGGCCGACTCATTGGGTCGAAATGATTCAATAGTACAATCCAAGTATCGAATATACTCCAGGCAAGGCCAATGTCATTTCAGATGCTTTGAGGAGGAAGGCTTACCGCAACAGTCTAATTCTCAAGCCCTTCCAACCGGACCTTTGTGAAGCTTTCCGCAAGCTAAATCTCCAAGCTGTTCCTCAAGGTTTTCTTGCCAACCTCCAAGTCTCTCCTACTTTGGAAGATCAAATTTGTGAGGCACAACTTCTTGATGCAATGGTGAAGAAGGTGAAAAACGGGATTGCCAAGAGCCAACCCAAGTACAAGTGCTATCGCCTTGATGGCAAAGATACTCTATTCTTCGAGGATCGTATTGTGGTTCCTAAGGGTGATCTACGTAAAGTCATCATGAACGAGGCTCACAATTCCCTTCTATCCATTCATCCTAGAAGTAAGAAGATGTACCATGACCTCAAGTAGTCGTATTGGTGGACTCGAATGAAGCAAGAAATTGCTCAGTTCGTGAACGAATGTGATGTCTGCAGAAGGGTGAAAGCAGAACACCAACGGCCATCTGGTCTCCTCCAACCTCTTGCCATTCCAGAATGGAAGTTTGATCATATTGAGATGGACTTCGTAACTGGATTTCCCATGTCCAAACGTGGAAATGATGTTATCTTTGTTTTCATCGACAAGCTTACTAAAGTGGCTCGTTTTCTTCCTATCAAAGAATCTATCACAGCAGCCCAATTGGCAGAGCTATGCACCTCCAAGATTGTCTTCTTGCATGGTATTCTGCAGTTGATATCTTCAGATCGTGGAAGAATCTTTACTTATATGTTCTGTGTCTCCTTCGAGAATTCCATGGGCACCAACATTCGCTTCAGCACAGCCTTCCATCCTCAAACTAGTGGACAAGTCGGTCGAGTCAATCAAATCCTTGAAGATATGCTCAGGGCTTGTGTCACTTCTTATGGTATGAAGTGGGAAGATTGTCTTCCATATGCCGAGTTCTCCTACAACAACAGCTTCCAAGCGAGTTCGGGCAAGGCCTCATTCGAGATTCTCTATGGCAGAAAGTGTCGTACTCCTCTTAATTGGTCAGAGACTGGTGAACGCCAACTTCTTGGCAATGACTTAATCACAGAAGCTGAAGAAATGTGTAAAGTCATCCGTGAAAATCTCAAAGCCGCTCAATCACGCCAGAAGAGTTACTATGATAGCAAGCATCATGACTTGGCTTTCGAGATCGAAGACCATGTCTACCTTCGCGTCTCTCCAATGAAAGGTACTCGTCGCTTCAGTATCAAAGGGAAGCTTGCTCCTAGATACGTGGGTCCTTTCAAGATCATTGCCAAAAGAGGCGACCTCGCCTATCAACTTGAGTTTCTGTCCAACTTCACGAATGTGCACGATGCGTTTTACGTGTCATAGCTTCGCAAGTGCTTCAAGACTCGTGACCGCACGATCAACTTCGAAGAGATTGATCTCCAAGAAGACATGTCTTATCATGAGCATCCCGTTGTTATTCTTGAAGAAACCGAGCGCAAGACTCGCAACAAGTCTACCAAATTCCAGAAAGTGAAGTGGTCACATCATTCCGACCGAGAAGCCACCTGGAAACGCGAGGACCACCTCTGTTTCGAATATCAGGAGTTCTTTCAGTCCTAGATCTCGGGATGAGATCCTTTCGTAGTGGTGGAGTGTTGTAACGCCCCGGATGTAACTTACCATATTTGTACTCCGTCTCTTTCCATTTTCGGCTCTAAGTTATGAGATTCCCTCATGGTTGGGTTTTGTCTTTGTTTTGCATTTTGTCCATGGCATGCATTTCTTATCATGTCATCATGTGCATCTCATTTGCATACGTGTTCGTCTCATGCATCCGAGCATTTTCCCCGTTGTCCGTTTTGCAATCCGACACTCCTACATCCTCCAGCGCCCCCTTTTGCCTCTTTTCGTGTGCAGGTGTTAAACTGTCTCGGAATGGACCGAGATTTGTCAAGCGGCCTTGGTACACCACCAATAGACCGCCTGTCAAGTTTCGTGCCATTTGGAGTCCGTTTGATACTCCAACGGTTAACCGGGGAACCGTAAAGGCCTCGTGTGTGTTGCAGCCCAACACCCCTCCAAAACGGCCCAATAACCCATCCAAACCTATCCCATGTCCTCCGTCATCGGATCACAATCGCGTGGTCGAAAACTAGATCTCATTTGGACACTCCCACCTCCTTCTAGCTTAAATATGTCCTCCCCGTCCAAATCAGGGTCGAAACCCTAGCTTCCCCTCTCCTCGCGCCGACGGACACGTCCGCGCCACCGCGCCCGGCGAATCGCCACCCGCCACGTAAGCGCTCACCGCCCCCGCGCCGCCGGCCCGCCCGGTCCCGAGGCCGGCCCCCGCGGCCCGTCTCTCCGCCGCCGCCGCCCAAGGGAGAACGCGCCTGAGGCCGCCGCCCGTCCTGCGCCTTCGCCACCCTGCCGCCGCACAGCGCCGCCGCGTCCCCGCCCGCCGGCGCGCCGGCGCCGCCTTGCCCCGGCGTCGTCTCCGCCTCTGCGCCGCCTCACTCCGGCGTCCGAAGCCCGGATCCGGCCGGCCGCACTCCGGCGTCCGAAGCCCGGATCTGGCCGGCCGCACTCCGGCGACTCGGATCCGGCAAGTTCCGCCGCCACCGCGACCTCCAACTCCAGCGAGCCTCCGTTCATCCTCGATTCTCGTGCCATGAAGAACCCAAGATCTGGAGGTCTATTTCATCTCTAAGTATTTTCCCCCTAGCATTTTCAACCCCTGGTCATCATGCCGTAACTTATTGTGTGATGCTCCGTTTTGTGCATGCAATATATCAAAGTGTTCATCATGATGTGCTCTTGATTTTGTTCCATTGTGCCATGCTTGTTTGAGTCCATCTTGATGCCCAAATAGTTGATGCAAGAGTGCTATAAATTGTTAGGTGCTGATTCTTATCAGAGTATGAGGATTTGTCATTTTTGCTACATTTGTTGTGTGCTACATATGGGCATGAGTTCTACATGTGTTTTGGTCTATGCCATGCCATATGTATAGGGGTGTATGCCATGTATTTTTGTGATCTTTGTGGTGACTAGCACAATAATTCAAAGTAGCCTTCGTGTTATTGCTGATTTCAAGGACTTAGGATTTCACCAAGTCATTGCTCTATTGTTGTTTTTATGCCATGTATTGATGTTGCTAAAGTGAGATCCATACTTCTTTTGAGTATCTTCAGTAAGGATGTTTTGGACATATGGTTTTGCTCTATCCATCCATGCCCCTATTTGAAATTATGGAGTGCTCTAGCATGTCTTAATCCTGCTCTACTTTTTCTATACAATGTTCCTGGCAGATTGTTTACATGTTAATCAATTTTGCCAAGGTTGTTGTAGTTGATCCATGCATGCTATGATCTTGTTATTGCTTTGGTTATCTTCATGATCATGTCTTCTTGCTGTAGGAATGCTTAGCTTGTCATGCAATGCCTTGTGATGAGTGAATCGAGCTCGCAAAGATGCCTTCATATCTCTGTTTTTGCCATGCTCAGTTTTTTTGCTAAGTCTGAATCTGTTAACGAACATGCTATGTTTACATGGGTGCCATCATATCTTCTGAGCCTTTTTGGCTCATGGTCAGAAAGGGACTTCTGTTCTATGCTTTGAGTAGATTCATGAAACTCCTTTGATTTCTATGTTCTGATCATGTATCATGTTGTTTGCTTGCTCTAAACATTGCTTCCTGATATTAATTCCTGACATGTTAATATTTTCACAAAGTCTGTGATACTGATATCTTTTGCACTTTTGCCATGCTTCTTTGAACCTGTTCTAGTGTGATTTAGCCATAGCTCAATGTTCATGTTTTGTCAAGCATCTTGAGTAGATCACTGCCATGTGCTTTGTTGTTATGTTGGAGTGCAGAAGCTTAGTTTCTTGTTGCATTCTAGATGGCATCATGCTGTTAATCGCATAATTGTGCCATTATTGTTTTGCTTGCCATTTGCAAACCGTGCATCCAATTCCGGTGATCTTTATATCGATTTCCACCGAAATAAACTCATCTTTCCAGTGGTACACTTGGTTTGCCAAGTTCATGCCTTGATCAATCTTTTCCTTCTGGAGCTCACATATGCATTGCATATCACATTTCGCATATCATGCCATGTGTTTGCATCATGTTGCTTGCGCATTGCACCGTGATTGATTTTTGGTCCTTTGCTTGTGTTCTTGCTTTGGGTAGATCCGGGATACGAGTACGTGATCGAGGAACCTGTTGAGTACGCTTACGAGGATCAAGCTTTCGTCAACTCGGAGAACTTTGCAGGCAAGATGACCATACCCTCGAAATCACTTCTATCTTTGCTTGCTAGTCATTCGCTCTATTGCTATGCCGCGATACCTACCACTTGATATATCATGCCTCCCATATTGCCATGTCAAGCCTCTAACCCACCTTTCCTAGCAAACCGTTGTTTGGCTATGTTACCGCTTTGCTCAGCCCCTCTTATAACGTTGCTAGTTGCAGGTGGAGATGAAGTTTGTTCCATGTTGGAACATGGAGATTGTTGGGATATCATTAGTATATCTTGTTTACTTTAATGTATCTATATGCTTGGTAAAGGGTGGAAGGCTCGGCCTTATACCTGGTGTTTTGTTCCACTCTTGCCGCCCTAGTTTCCGTCATACCGGTGTTATGTTCCTTGATTTTGTGTTCCTTACGCAGTTGGGTCTTATGGGAACCCCTTGACAGTTCGCCTTGAATAAAATTCCTCCAGCAAGGCCCAACCTTGATTTTACCATTTGCCACCTAAGCCTTTTTCCCTTGGGTTTCGCGGACTCAAGGGTCATCTTTATTTTAAACCCCCGGGCCAGTGCTTTTCTAAGTGTTGGTCCAACCTGGGCGATATCCGGCGCCCCCTGGGCAACCAGTGTCTATGCCAACTCGATGTCTGGCTCATCCGGTGTGCCCTGAGAACGAGATATGTGCAGCTCCTATCAGGATTTGTCAGCACATTCGGGTGGCTTTGCTGGTCTTGTTTTACCATTGTCGAAATGTCTTGTAACCGGGATTCCGAGTCTGATCGGGTCTTCCTGGGAGAAGGAATATCCTTCGTTGACCATGAGAGGTTGTGATGGGCTAAGTTGGGACACCCCTGCAGGGTTTTGAACTTTCAAAAGTCGTGCCCGCGGTTATGGGCAGATGGGAATTTGTGAATATCCGATTGTAGAAAACTTGACACATAACTTAAATAAAATGAATCAACTGCGTGTGTAGCCGTGATGGTCTCTTTTCGACGGAGTCTGGGAAGAGAACACGGTATCGTGTTATGCTTGAACGTAAGTAGTTTTCAGGATCACTTCTTGATCATTTTAGCTTCTCGACCGTGCTTTGCTTCTCTTCTCGCTCACTTTTGCGTAAGTTAGCCACCATATATGCTAGTGCTTGCTGCAGCTCCACCTCACTACCCCTTCCTACCCATAAGCTTAAATAGTCTTCATTGCAAGGGTGTGAGATTGCTGAGTCCCCGTGACTCACAGATTACTTCCAAACAGATGCAGGTGCTGATGATGCCAGTGCAGGGGACGCTACCGAACTCAAGTGGTAGTTGGACGAGGATTCGGGTTGTTACTATGTTTTTTTCCGGATGATCAGTAGAGGAGCCTAGTTGGGGCAATCGGGGATCTAGCATTTGGGTTTGTCTTTATTTATGTTGGTTCTGTAGTCGGACCTTGATTGTATTCTGGATGATGTAATGCTATATTTATGTATTGTGTGAAGTGGCGATTGTAGCCAACTCTTTATCCCTTTCTTATTCAGTACATGGGATGTGTAAAGATTACCCCTCTTGCGACATGCCTACTATGCGGTTATGCCTCTAAGTCGTGCTCCGACACGTGGGAGATATAGCAGGATCGTGGGTGTTACACCTTGGCGGGGTAGTTCACCTCCGCCGTGCCTGGCATGCCTGTTGGGGCAGTCTGGTGGCTTGTCTTTGCGGCAACCTTGTCTTTCCCAGGCTCGCCTGCCCGACAAGGGAGGCTTTTCCCTTAGTGATATCCTGCTCCTCTGGCTTGACTGGGTCCTCTTGATCTGCAGTCTAATTCTTCAAAGAACTGATCTCTTGTGCTTGTTATGGTCTTGGATATTGATCTTAGGCCTATGCATGGTCTGGGTAACGAACCCAGGGTTTGTTGCATCGACAAGAGCACCCGGGCCTGGCCCAAACGCGCTGCCGGGCATCGTCTGGTAGGCCCTAACCAGTGCATGATACGTCTCCAATGTATCTATAATTTTTTATTGTTCCATGCCGTTATATTATCAATCTTGGATGTTCTATAATCATTTTTGGTACTAACCTATTGATATAGTGCCCAGTGCCAGTTCCTGTTTTTTCCATGTTTTTTACATCATAGAAAATCAATATTAAACAGAGTCGAAATGCCACGAAACTTTATGGAGATTTTTTACGGGCCAGAAGGAACACAAGGGCCCTAGCTGCGCCTGGGGGTGCCTCGAGGGGAGCAAAACCCACCAGGGCACACCAGGAGGCCCAGGCGCACCCTGGTGGGTTTTGCCCTCCTCGGGTGCCCCCCGGACCGCCTCTTAACTCTATAAATACCCCAATATTCCAAAACCCTAGGGGAGTCGACGAAATATTGATCTAGCCGCCCAAGGGTCTAGAACAACCTGATCCAATATAGACACCATCTCGGATGGGGTTCACCACCTCCATTGGTGCCTCTCTGATGATGCATGAGTAGTTCTTTGTAGACCTTCGGGTTCGTAGTTAGTAGCTATATGGCTTCATCTCTCTATCTTGATTCTCAATACAATGGTCTCCTAGAGATCCATATGATGTAACTCTTTTGTGGTGTGCTTGTTGGGATCCGATGAACTTTGAGTTTATGATCAGATCTATCTCTTTTTATATCCATGAAAGTATTTGAGTTTCTTTGATCTCTTTTATGCATGATTGCTTATAGCCTCTTATTTCTTCCACTGTTACCCGAAAGGGATTGACAACCCCTCTAACATGTTGGGTTGCGAGTATTTCTTATTTGTGTGCAAGGGCTGTTTACGTTGTGTTGCTTGGTTCTCCTACTGGTTCGATAACCTTGGTTTCATATATGAGGGAAATAGCTACCACCGCTATGCTGCATCAACCCTTCCTCTTTGGGGAAATACCGATGTAGCTTCAATCGACATCAAAAGGAATTTCTGGCGCCGTTGCCGGGGAGGACCTTCAACATATACCAGGTTCCTAATCACAAATCACATCTCTTGGCAACTTACATTATTTGCCATTTGCCTCTCGTTTTCCTCTCCCCCACTTCACAAAAAATTGCTGTTTTATTCGTCCTCTTTTTCCGTTCACCGTTTTCTCGTCAGATATATCCTTTGCTTGCAATCATCAGTGACTTGGGTATGGCACAAACAGATGATGGCCTAAGTCCTAAGATTGTACGTACAAGCAATATGGATGCTAATACTTTTATATCGGGGCAAGGGAACGTTATGTAAAAAGAACGTATCCAAGAATTTTTCAATTGTGTTGGGAATCTAAGTCTTGATGATGCTCCTATACTTAAAACTACTAGATCTTATGCGGACGTTATTTCAGCTCTCGTTCTAAAACTTGAAAGTAAATTTATTAGTACTCATCCTACTTTGCAAAGATTGGTTTTTGAGCTTCCCATTATAAATAATCCTAGGGCTAAAAAGTTGTCCAGTCTCGTTCTTATGAATGAGTTTGACTACATAATACGGGAAACTATGGAAATCTTTGATTTTTATGGTATGAATTATGAAAAACCTGTGATAGATGAAATTCTTTACAATAGTGCCTATGCTTTAAGACATTTTCTTGGGGATAATAAAATCTTTGATGAGAATCTTTAAAAGGAAGTCCCCGTTCTAGATATAATCCAACAAGTTTTCAATAATGTTAATCAACATTACTGTTGGATTGTTGCGGGAAATCAAAAAGGGTATGATGAACATCAACTTAGGAACGGTAAGGTTTCTATGGATATTATGTTTTATGTTGTGTTTACAAAACCCCATGATGAAAACACCTCTAAGAAGGTTAAGAAGAAGGATGACAGAACTTAGATCCTTGCTTTATGCCTACCTAAGGGCGTAAAACTATAGCGCTTGTTTGGAGGCAACCCAATGAATAAAATATATTTTTGATATTTTCCTTCCTATTTTTGAGTGTTAGCATAATTATGCTACTGTTATGATTGTGTTTTTTTGTTTTAATTAGTGTTTGTCCCAAGTAAAGCCTTTAGGATCTTCTTGGGTGATGGTTGTTTGATCTTGCTGAAAAAACAGAAACTTTTGCACCTACGAAAATAATTTTCATTTCTTACCAGAGAGCGATAAAATACCCACTCCACTTGGAGTAGATCGATATACAAATTTCTCAGGTCTTCCTAATTTTTCAGAATTTTTGGAGTTACAGAAGTGTTCGAAATAGTCATATTGCTACAGACTATTCTGTTTTGACAGATTCTGTTTTCTTTGTGTTGTGTGCTTATTTTGATGGCTCTATGGTTTTCTTTGATGAGTTTTTGCCTTACAAAAGTTGGAATGCAGTAGATATAATGCAAGAACAAAATATGAATTGGTTTGATACAACACTTATAGTAGTGAATTATTATTTTCTTATACTAACGGATCTCACGAAGGTTTTGTTGAGTTTTGTGTGATTGAAGTTTTCAAGTTTTGGGTTATCTTACGATGGATGAATTAATAAGGAGTGGAAGAGCCTAAGCTTGGAGATGCCATGGCATCCCAAGCTATTATCCAAAAATGAGCAACCAACTAAGCTTGGGGATGCCCCCGAGTGGCATCCCCTCTTTCTTCTAACGACCATCGGTATTTTACTGGAAGCTATATTTTTATTCATCGCATACTATGT
Source organism: Triticum urartu (assembly GCF_056163025.1). Taxonomy (NCBI): domain Eukaryota; kingdom Viridiplantae; phylum Streptophyta; class Magnoliopsida; order Poales; family Poaceae; genus Triticum; species Triticum urartu. The sequence goes on along the minus strand of NC_141876.1, from coordinate 224,371,344 downwards.
GTTTTCCTTAGAGCATCTTGAATGATATGAGTCTTTACTTGTTTTATTTTGTTTTCAAGTCTCCAACGTATCTACAATTTTTTATTGTCCCATGCTGTTATATCTGTTATATTATCAATCTTGGATGTCTTATAATCATTTTATATCATTTTTGGTACTAACCTATTGACATAGTGCCAAGTGCCAGTTGATGTTTTTTCCATGTTTTTTACATCACAGAAAATCGATATCAAACGGAGTCCAAATGCCACAAAACTTTATGGAGATTTTTATGGGCCAGAAGGAACACAACGGGCCCTGGTTGCACCTGGGGGGTTTCCCGAGGGGAGCACAACCCACCAGGGCGTGCTAGGAGGCCCAGGCGCGCCCTGGTGCATTGTGCCCGCCAAGGGTGCCCCCTGGACTACCTCTTTGCTCTATAAATACCCCAATATTCCCAAAACCCTTGGGGAGTCGATGAAATATTGATCCAGCCGCCGCAGAGTCCAGAACCACCAGATCCAATCTAGACACCATCTCGGATGGGGTTCACCACTTCCATTGGTGCCTCTCCAATGATGCGTGAGTAGTTCCTTGTAGACCTTCCGGTCCGTAGTTAGTAGCAAGATGGCTTCATCTCTCTCTCTCTCTCTCTTGATTCTCAATACAATGGTCTCTTGGAGATTCATATGATGTAACTCTTTTGCGGTGTGTTTGTTGGGATCCGATGAACATTGAGTTTATGATCAGATCTATCTCTTTTTATATGCATGAAAGTATTTGAGTTTCTTTGATCTCTTTTGTGCATGATTGCTTATAGCCACGTATATTTTCTCCGATATTTGGGTTTTGTTCGGCCAACTTGATCTATTTATCTTGCAACGGGAAGAGGTGCTTTGTAGTGGGTTCGATCTTATGGTTCTTGATCGCAGTGATAGAGGGGAACCGACATGTATGTATCGTTGCTACTAAGGATAAAATGATGGGGTCTATCTCTACATAGATAGATCTTGTCTACATCATGGCGTTGTTCTTAGTGCATTATTTTGTTTCTCCTTGAAATCAATACACTAGATGCATGCTGGACAGCGGTCGATGTGTGGAGTAATAGTAGTAGATGCAGGCAGGAGTCGATCATCTAATCTTGGACATGATGCCTATGTAAGGATCATTGCCTAGATATCGTCATGAGTATTTGAAGTTCTATCAATTTCCCAACAGTAATTTGTTCACCCACCGTTTAATATTTTTCTCGAGAGAAGTCACTAGTGAAACCTACGGCCCCCGTGTCTCTTTCTCATATTATTTGCCTTTGTGATCTACTTTTATTTGCTTTTATTTTCAGATCTATTAATCCAAAAACCCAAAAATACTTTGCTGCACTTTATTTTATTTGTGATCTATTTATTCAATCCATTACAATTTTCCCCCGTCCACACACCAATTTCTGGCACCGTTACCCGAAAGGGATTGACAACCCCTTTAACACGTCAGGTTGCGAGTATTTGTTATTTGTGTGCAGGGGTTGTTTACGTTGTGTTGCCTGGTTCTCCTACTGGTTCGATAACCTTGCTTTCATATCTAAGGGAAATACCTACCGCCGCTGTGCTGCATCATCCCTTCCTCTTTGGGGAAATACCGGCGTAGCTTCAAGCCACATCAGTCCATAGGAGAGAGGGAAGTAGCTGCTTGTCCTTTGAAATATTCTTTGCTTCTCCATAAACTTGAGCCCTAGTCAGGTTCCTGTTCTTCCGTGCATCGCATAACGCCTGTTGGAGTGGGGCCACTCTCGTAATGGCCCGTGAATGGCTTTAACGCATTGGTAAGTAACTGCCAACTCACTCTTCCCACCACGCCCTTATCCTTAGCCACGTATGATGCATGCATTGAGAGGGGTAAGTAATGGAGGCGCGTGGTGAGGGAAAGCGTCAAGGTAGGGGCCTGATCTACTTAGGTTGGTGGAGGAGGACGGCGGTTAGCCCCTTGGAGGATCAGCCCCCAGCCCCGGCCCGCCTATAGAAGGACGGGCGGGGGAGGAGTGGGAGCATTCGTCCACATGGCCTTCCTTCTCTGTCTTCTGCTTTCTTTCAATTGTGACGAAAGGGAGAGCCCGGGGCCAGGCCCTGGCTTACGGTTTGTGATGTGAAATGCTTGTGCTGTCGGTTGGGGAGTGGGAGGAAGGCATGGTTACGGCTTTGCTGGGGTAGCACCAGAGGTAGCGACTCCGATGTGGTCATCGATGGGCCGCCCGTGGCTTCAATTTTAGTGAGGAGCGGCGCTAGCGACACCACGCTGAGGCCCATAGTGGACGCAAGGGTTGGTAGTTGACCGTGGGCTATTCCTCCCAATGGTAGATCCGTCCTCTACGGGTGCTGTTGGCCGGTGTACTGGCGGGCTTCTTGTCCCAATGCTTGCTTATCCAAAGGGGCGGTGGCCTTCTATTTTTGAGTCGTTGGAGACGATGATGCTCTCTACGGCGCCTCCTGAAGCACCTGGCGCTTGTCGAAGCTGCCGCAGAGGAGGCTGTGGGTGATGGCAGTGAGAAAGGTGGTAGCAGCCCACGATGCAACAAGAGCGAGGACGACCGCTCCAACGAGGCGTGCTTGCCGGCAGCAGAATCATCACCGGCCGGGCTTCCCGCAGCGTCACCATCCTTGCCTGCCCTCCGGTTTCTTCCTCTTTGCCTTGGAACGGCGCCATCCTCATCCTGGGGAGGCGTCGAATCCCAGCCAGGCCTTCCCTCTGTCTTGTTCGTCTACCCCTGTAGTTTCGAAGGAGAGGAAAGAGTAAAGGCATCATGGGCATTCTATCTTTTTTCAATCTAAAATTTGACAAACTTTAGTTCAAATTATGTAATATCTTTTATCCATGTTTGTGTTCTTTGTACTTATTGATCAGCATTCTAACGAAAAAGATAAACCTTGTCGGGCAATTGTGCATGTCATGTGTCCATGTAGAGGTGGGATGCCTCTATACTTTTAAGTAAAGAAGTTCCTTCCTGCAGGCTATCCTGCCGGTACCCTCAGTTCGTTGCGGTGGAATTAGGCTTGCCGGGCACAAAACGTAAAGAGGGACAAGCCCCCTGCCAGACCCTTTTCACCAAAGACCACTACGACCATCCTGACTGAAGGAACATTTGAGTCATGGGATGGGAGCACCTAAGTTTCGAAGGCAGCGGGGTTATCTTATGCACAAGTCTCTACTTACAGAACGTGTATGGATAGAAGAAAGGACATATATGTTTGGCTTGCCGAGGATCTCAATGTAGGCTCGTCTTCTCATCTCCTTTTTTGGACAAAGTCCACGACAGGATCCTGAAGTGTATGCAGATTAAAATGATGCCAAATGCGATCTTATCTACATGAACATGGAATGGTCATGATATGTTTATGCATGCATGCAATTTGTCAGGGTGTAACACCCAAGATGCGCCTATATCTCCCACGTGTCGAGGCACGACTTAGAGGCATAACCGCATGTTGGTTTTGTCACAAGAAGGGTCATCTTCACACAATCCCATGTAATGAACAAGAAAGGGATGAATAGACAGTTGGCTTACAATCGCCACGTCACACAATGATAAAAAATTCATACATCATTCAGAGTACACACATAGTCCGACTACGGACAAATCCAAATGAAAGAAGATAACCCCAAATGCTAGATCCCCAATCATCCCAACTATGCACCACTACTAGTCATCTAGAAAAGACACATAGTAACGGCCAAGGTCCTCGTCGAACTCCCACTTGAGTTCGGTAGCATCACCTGCACTGGTATCATCGGCACCTGCAACTGTTTTGGTAGTATCTATGAGTCATGAGGACTCAGCAATCTCAAAACACGCGAGATCAAGACTGTTTAAGCTTATGGGTAGGATGTGGCAATGAGGTGGAGTTGCAGCAAGCTCTAAGAAAATATGGTGTCTAACATATGAATACAAGAGTAAGAATAGAAACAATGCAAAGGTCAAAAGCTAGAAGCGATCAAGAAGTGATCCTGAACTACCTTATGATCATACATAATGCAACCATGTTCACTTCCCGTACTCCGCTGAAAAGAGGCCATCACGGCTACACATGCGGTTGGTGCATTTTAATTAAGTCAAGTGTCAAGTTCTCTACATCTAGATATTAACAAATTCCCATCTGCCACATTACCGCGGGCACGGCTCTCGAAAGTTTATACCCTTCAGGGGTGCCACATTACCAACGAAGGATATTCCTTCTCCCACAAAGACACGATCAGTCTCGGAATCCCGGTTACAAGACAATTCGACAATGGCAAAACAATACCAGCAAGACCGCTCGATGCACCGACAAATCCCGATAGGAGCTGCACATATCTCGTTCTCAGGGCAGACCAGATGGGACAAGCTACGAGTGAAACCAACCCTCGAGTTTCCCCGAGGTGGCCCCGCAGGCTGCCCGGTTCGGACCAACACTCAGAGGAGCACTGGCCCCGGGGGGGGGGGGGGTTGAATAAAGATGATCCTCAGGTTAATTACTCCGTAGGCAAAATTTTAGGTTTTTATTAGGCAAATGTTAAAACCAAGGTTGGTCCTTGCTGGACGAGTTTTATTCCAAAGCAAACTGTCAAGGGGATCCCATAACCCCAACCGCGTAAGGAACGCAAAATGAAGGAACATAACACCGGTATGACGGAAACTAGGGCAGCAAGAGTGGAACAAAACACCGAGCAAAAGGCCAAGCCTTCCAACCTTTGCCAAGTATATAGGTGCATTAATTAAATAAGAGATACTGTGATATCCCAATATATCCATGTTCCAACATGGAACAACCTGCAAGGCACCTGCAACTAGCAATGCTATAAGAGGGGCTGAGAAAAAGCGGTAACCTAGCCAAACAACGGTTTGCTAGGAAGGTGAGCTAGAGGCTTGACATGGAGATATGGGAGGCATGATAAACAAGTGGTATTTAGTGCGACATAACGATAGAGCGAACAACTATCAAGCAAAGATAGAAGTGATATCCAGGGTAATGATCATCTTGCCTGCAGAGTTCTCAGAGTTGTCGAAAGCTTGCTCCTCGTAAATGTACTCAACAAGTTCATCGTTTACGTACTCGTATCTCGGCTCTACCCAAGGCAAGAACCCAAGCAACAAAACAACAATCAATCATGGTGCAATGCACAAGCAACATGATGCAAGACATGCCATGGAATGCAAGGTATGATGTGCAATGCATATGGGTACTCCCGAAGGGAAAGGATGATCAAGGCATCAACTTGGCAAACCAAATGTGCTGCTTGAAAGATGGGGTGATTTCGGTTGAAATTGATATAAGGATCAGCGGAAACAGATGCATGGTTTGCAAATGACAAGCAAAACAAGAATGATGCAAAACTGCGCTTAACAAAATGATAGCACTTCAAATGCATCATTAAACTATGCTACAAAACTCCAACATAGGCACATGCCCGTGAAGTGCAAGTGAAGCTCTACAAATCATGAACATTGAGCTCCTGCTAGAAGTCACTAAAACAAGCTTAAAATAGCATGGCAAAAATGCAAATGATAAGAGCTTCACAGACTTAGAGAAATACTAAACATGTCAGAAACAACGTCAGGTAGCTATATGTTTAGTGCTAGCAAACAACATGCTACAGGAACATATCATGGCCAACAAGGGCATGGCAATGCAAGTACTAAAGGCAAAGAACGAAACTCCCTTACTAAACTTTAACCAAAGATGCATAGACAAGGTGGTAGTACCCATGCAAACATGGCAAATGATATGACCAGTTTCAGACTTAGAAGAAAAAACATGACATGGTAGGAACAGATTCATGATAGCAACTTTGCAAGCTCATGCCACTCACCACAAAGCATTTCATGGCATAACAAGGTAACCAACAGTAAGTAGACAAAATCATGAAGGTAAACATGGCAAGAGCAAGTTCATAGGGTGCATGGATCACTAGCAAAACACATGGCAAAAATAAACTTCATGTTAACAATCTGCCAACAACAATATTTTGTAAAAGTAGAGCATGGTAATGACAAGCTAGATTACTCCATAATTGCAACCAGAGGCATGAATGGATAGAGCATAACCATAGCATGAAAACACTCTTACTGAAGTACCTCAAAATATTCATGCATCTACTTGTGACAACAAGACAACATAGCATCATAATGTAACAGGAAAAGACTTGGCAAAATTACTAACTTTCTGAAATCAGCAACATCATGTAGCCTACTTTGCATGCTTGTGCTAGTCACCACAGAGCTCATAAAAATACAAGGCTTGCACGACTATAAATATGGCATGGAGATGCTCCTAAAACATGCAGACATCATGCTCATAGGATGCACAAAAAATGCAATAAAAATGAAAAATCCACAAGTTATGTTGAATTCCAGCAGAAAACATAATATAGCACTTTTGTAACAAAGATTAGGGCATCAATATGGATAGTAACATGCATGCGAATGACACTGACATGAAGAGCATCATGAGACGAACATTTTGATATATCATATGACCGAATCAAAGCTACAGACATGGAGATATGACATGACGGACATGGGCACATGATATGAGAATTTCGGGACTTGGAGAAAAATAAGAGGTCAACCTCAGATCTAGGGTTTGCCAGCACGGATTACAAGGCAAGGCGGATCTTGCCGCAGAGCATGCCGGAGTTTGAGGAGACGGCAGATGGAGTCGTGAGGAGGCCGACAAGGTCGTGGTGGAGGAAGCGCGGGCGCAGTGTCGGGAGGCGCGAAACACCGGCGGGCGGAGGCGACGGTGATCGAGCGGCGGGGACGGGAGGAGCCACGGGCTCGGGGCGCCGGCCGGAGCGGGCGAGGTGGCGGCGCAGCGAGGTGGAGCGGGCACCGCGCAGGGGAGGGCGGTAGACGGCGGCGGGGGCGTGGGCTCGCGCGGGCCCGTGATGGGCCTGGCGGGCCGGCGGCGGTGGGACTCGACGGGCGGACAGGTGGCAGGCTCTGGTTGGTCTGGGCGCGGTGGCGGACGCGTCCGGTGCCGTCCGGACGTGTCCGACGCAGAGTAGGAGGGTGGATCTAGGGTTTTGGATGCAAATTTCAGGGGAGAGGGCATATATATAGGCAGGGGGAGCTAGGAGAGTCCAAATGAGGTGCGGTTTTCGCCCACACGATTGTGATCCAATGATGGGGAGCATGGAGGGGGTTTTGATGAGCTAGTTGGCTATTTTGGAGGGGTGCTGGGCTGCAAAGAGAGAGGGGCTTTTACGATTACCCGGTTAACCGTTGGCGCATCAAACAACCTCCAAATGGAACGAAATTTGATAGACGGCCGACCGGTGATGTACCAAGGACACTCGACAAATCTCGGCCCATTCCGAGAATGTTTTTCTCCCGCTCACGAAATGAGATTTGAGAGTGCAACGGGTGCATGTGGGAGTGTCGGATCGCGAAACAGACAACAGGGAAAATGACCGGATGCATGAGACGAACATGAATGCAAAAGAGATGCACATGATGACATGAGATGAAATGCATGACATGAACAAAAATGTAAAATGAAGAAAAAAAACCCAACCACAAAGGAAAAAAATATCACATAGCCGGAAATGGCAAGATTTTGAGTTACAATTATGGAATGTTACATCCGGGGTGTTACACGCCCCCCCCCCCCCAGCGCTTCATTTATTTCTCTGTTGCTCAGTGTCTACGCCTGGCTTTGTACAAGGGGTTACATGCAATAGAGGCAAGGCCTGTACAAAATGGTGGCTGCCGGGCAGGGCCTGACAACCACGCCTTACGGGTAGAACTTGCGGAGATGATCAATATTCCATGAGTTTTGCAATTGAATACCATCTCCGGTCTCTAGATGGACCGTGTCAGGTCTGGACCAAACGCGTCAACTTCCGCGTCAACTTGTTTGTACCCTTCGCGTACTGAACGCGCCTAAGGACAAGGTCGCCTTCCTCAAAACACTAGGCATGAACCCTGCAGCTGTAATAGAGACGTAGGGCTTGCTGATAGCGTGCAGCACGGGTACCAGCCTGGAGACGGTTCTCCCCGAGAAGCGCAACGTCATCACGCCGGTGCTGTTCCTAAGCTAGTTCATCGCAGGCAAGAACTCAAGGTGACCTGTAAATGAATTATGTGGGGATACCAAGTTATCCCGCATAGACTAGGGAGAAGGGAGTCTGCCCGGTAGCTCTATTTGGTGTCGTTCTGAGGGACCAAAGAACCATCACCAGCTCGTCAATCTATCTCCTACCGCACTTCTGCAGCTTATCAAATGTTCTCGTCTTGAGTCCTCGCAATAGAGTCAAATGAGATCTTGCTTCTGAGGGCATGAACATATTGCATGATCCTTGTCGGGACTCCAAAATGGCACACCAATTCCATTAAGAACTTGATAGCTGACTGAGTAGTCACCTTTGTCACGGTAGAAACTTCCGGCCACTTTGTAAACTTGTCTATAGCAACGAACAAGAATTCAAAGCCCCTGTTAGCTCGAGGGAAAGGGCCGAGGATATCGAACCCCCAGACCGAAAATAACCATGACAAAGGTATTATATGAAGAGCTTGTGCAGGCAGGTGGATGTTTTTGGAATGGAACTGGCAAGCTTAACACTTCGTGACTAGCTCGACCGCATCTTGGAGGGTTGTGGGACAATAGAATCCTTGCCGGAATGCTTTCCCAACTAATTCCCTTGATCCAATGTGGGAGCCGCACATGCCTTTGTGTATCTCAGCGAGCAGTTCCTTTCCCTCTTCCTGACGGATGCACTTCAATTTCACACTATTGGGCCTCCTTCTGTACAGAGTGTCATCGACAAACTGATACATACTAGACCTCCGGGATACTCTTTGAGCATCATCTTAGTCATCGGGAAGTTCTCCGGTTTGGAGAAAGTGGACTATGTGCCTTGCCCAAGTTGGAGCCTGGGGCTCATCAACAAGGACTAGCAGCACCTCCTCAATTACAGGGGCACATTCCTCGTTTGCAGGGACCAAAGGCCTGGCTGGAAGGTGCGGTCCGGCATGTGACGGGGAGTTGTTTCCGGTAGGGTCCCTACTAGTAGCCCTGGGGGGCTCTACCAGGAGAGGCTTACCGGAGTCCATCCTTCTCCTTTTCTTGGTCATCGTTGTTGGGGATACGGAGGGCTGAGTAAGATGGAGAACAAAAGTTCCTAGTTCCACAGGTAGCTTCTGCACAACACACTTTAATAGATGATCAACTATGTTGTTTTCCGCACGGGGTACGTGCTCTGTTTGCAATCCGTCAAAGTGCTCCACCAATCTTCTCACTTCCTCAACGTATGCCTCCATGAATGGATATTGATAATCCTTGTTGAATTGTCTCACCACAAGCTGTGAATCTCCTCGAATGGCTAGCTTCTTGATTCCCAATTCTGCAGCAATCCTGAGCCCATCAAGGAGCCCTTCATATTCTGCTGTATTGTTGGTCGCCTCTTCCCAGGAAAAGTGCATCTAGATGACGTACTTCAAGTGCTCCCTGTAGGGGCCCATGAGAAGCACGCCAGCTCCTGCCGGGGATAACTATTTCCGGTATTTCCTCATCAAGGGTTGGCGTCCATTCTACAATAAACTCGACCAATGCCCTGCTCTGAATTGTAGACGTGCTATCAAACTTCAGGCCAAAACTGGATATCTCCAAAGCCCACTCCACTATTCCACCGATAGCCTCGGGGTTTCAGAGTATCCTTTGCAGTGGCAAGCGAGCGACAACCGTGATCTCATGGGCTTGGAAGTAGTGGTGCAGTTTCCTTGAGGCCATGATGAGACCAAAGATCAACTTTTGGACACCAGAGTACCTCGATCTAGCTCCTTGTAGAAAGAAACTAACGAAGTACACTGGGCCCTGCACCACTTTCTTCCTTGACGTGTCCTTGGGGTCGCCCTCTCTATGGTGCTCCCTTCTGTCCTGATCCTTATCTGGCTTTGCCGAGCCTTGCTCACTTTCTGCTTCTTCCACTTCCCTCTGTGGCACCAAGGCTACACTAACCACTTGATTGGTTGCTTCCAAGTATAGAAGCAATGGTTCTTTTGTTTTGGGGGCAACCAAGATGGGTACTGAGGACAAGTAGGCCTTCAACTCTTGCAATGTGGCATCTGCTTCTGGGGTCCACTGCATGGGCCTTGCCTTTTTTTCAGAATTTTGAAGAACCGCAGGGCATGCTCGGCAGACTTGAAAATGAATCTGCTTAGCACGACAACACACCCTATCAGATGCTTCACATCCTTGACTGTCCTGGTCGCCTAGATTTGCTTGATAGATTTGATCTTGTCGGGGTTAGCTTCGATCCCTCGATGGGACACAAAGAACCCAAGTAGCTTACCGGGGGTAATGCCAAACACACACTTCTCCGGGTTGAGCTTCAAGTTGATCTTGCGTAAATTAGCAAATGTGTCCTCCATATCCTGGATGAGGGTTGCTCTGTCCTTGGTCTTGACCACAATATCATATATATATATATATATATATATATATAAGCCTCAATGTTTCTGTGTAGCTGTGACCCAAAACCAATCTGGACCACACTTGCAAAAGTAGACTCGGCACTCTTTAATCCGAACGGCATGCGGACAAAACATTATGTACCACATGGGGTGATGAATGAAGTCTTCTCTTCATATTCTTTGGACATGAAGATTTGGCGTTATCCAGAATATGCATCCAAAAAGGAGAGCAAATCGCACACTAAAGTGGAATCCACAATCTGATCAATGCACGACAAGGGAAATGGGTCCTTCGGGCAAGCCTTGTTGAGATATGTGAAATCTATGCAAAACCTCCATTTCCCGTTAGCCTTGCGAACAACCATCGAAATCGCTAACCATATTGGATGTAGTAGCCTCTGACCAAACCAGCTGCCTCAAGCTTCTTAATCCCTTTTGCAATAAACTTCTACTTCTCCAAGGCCTGCTTTCCAACTTTCTGCTTGACAGGTCGGGCATGTGGGCAGATAGCAAGGTGGTGCTCGATTACTTCCCTGGGAACACCGGGGATATCAGATGGTTTCCAGGAAAACACATCGATATTCGCCCACAAGAAGGCAACAAGCACGCTTTCCTATTGGTCATCAAGGCTGGCGCTGATAGTGAAGGCACCATCAACGCCAGATAGCCCTGCTGGAACCTTCTTCACTTGTGGTGCAGCAACCTTGTATCTCTTGCTGTTGGAACTCTCCAGCAAGTCATCAACAGGCGCGGCGCACTCCGAAGAGGTATGCTTCCCGGATTCCTTGCTGGCATCCTTTATATCCTTCTTCTTTCCTCTGTTCTCCTTGACAGGAAGTACTTTTGCCGCTGCTTCTACCGTGACTGCATCTCGATATATCTTATCCATGCAAATGATTGCGTCCTTCTCATCTGATGGGACGGAAATGACTCCTACTGGCCCAGGCATCTTCAGGGTGTTGTAGGCATAGTTAGATGCCTCCATGAATTTAGCTAGGGCTGGGCGTCCAAGGATCCCATTGTACAGCAAGGGGAGGTCGACCACATCAAACACAATTTTCTGAGTCCGGTAGTTCAGTTCTCCCCCAAATGTAACAGGCAATGTGATCTTTCCCTTAGGATGACTCCTACCAGTATTAACTCCTTGAAACGTGCATGTCGGTGTCAAAACCGGCGGATCTCGGGTAGGGGGCCCCGAACTGTGCGTCTAGGATCGATGGTAACAGGAGACAAGGGACACGATGTTTACCCAGGTTCGGGCCCTCTCTATGGAGGTAATACCCTACGTCCTACTAGATTGATATTGACGAATATGAATATTACAAGAGTTGATCTACCACGAGATCATAATGACTAAACCCTAGAGGCCTAGCTTGTATGGCTATGAATAATGAATATTCTCCTCCTCCGAACTAAGTCCTCCGGTTTATATAGACACCGGGAGGATCTACGGTTACACAAGGTCGGTTACAAAGAAAGGAATCTACATATTTGGTCGCCAAGCTTGCCTTCCACGCCAAGGAGAGTCCCATCCGGACACGGGTGCAGTCTTCGGTCTTCATGTTCTTCACAGCCCATCAGTCCAGCCCATGGCTAACAGGTCGGACGCCCGAGGACCCCTTAATCCAGGACTTCCTCAGTAGCCCCTGAACCTGGCTTAAATGACAAGGTATCCGACGCGTAGATCTGTCTTCGGCATTGCAAGGCGGGTTCCTCCTTCCAAACTCCAAGATAGTCTTCAGACGTATTGATCGTGTCCGGACCTGTAACACACACACACACCACACACAACCGCATAGAGAATATAATAATCCACGAGTCTAATCTACTGGAAACTTTTTACAACACGACCTTACGTCTGCCCGGTCGTAATTTGAACCATTTTTCATCTGCCGCTCGACGTTTTGAAATGCGGTTGCCATTCGCACGTCTTGTCGAAGCAGAGATCGTGTCCCCTCATTGCGGGATTCTCATCAATATGGGCGTGGGTAACCCAACCGTGCCGTTTACACAGCCCTTGGGAGTAGGAGAATTTTAAGGCAACTGGGGAGGCATTCAATATTCACTGCCCTTATAAGGAGATAAGAATCCCATTTCTTCTCCACGCCTTCTCTCTTCCTCTACCCTTCCAATCTTGAGCTCCAGCGCCCAAGTTCTCATCTTTTTCCCACTCGAGCAAGCACTCAACCATGTCCGGATCCGGATGTCAAGGCAAGTGGATGGCCTCCTCCGTCAGGGAGAAGGACATTGCCGAGCTTCGGGCGGCTGGGTACCTGGCAAAGGAAATCGCCCACCGTCTTCCAGCCAAGGGACAAATCGTTCCTACACCGAAGCCCAGCGAGAGGGTAGTATTCATTCCAAATTTCTTCCGCGGGCTAGGATTTCCACTCCACGCTTTCGTCCGTGGGCTGATGTTCTATTATGGGATAGACTTCCAAGACCTATCCCCGAACTCCTTCCTCAATTTCTCAGTGTTCATCATCGTGTGTGAGGCCTTCCTCCGCATCCAACCCCACTTCGGGCTATGGTTCAAAATCTTGAATGTGAAGCCGAAGGTAGTGGATGGCCAGCATGCGGAGTGCGAAGGCGCCATGGTGAGCAACCTGACCAATGTCTCCTGGCTAAAAGGCAATTTCGTGTAGATCGTCAAGGAATGGCAGAAACAATGGTTCTACATCACAGAACCCCGCGATGCCACCTGGACCGCGGCTGCCGAAGTCAACTCCGGTGCTCCCATGCGACTCACCTCCTAGGTCGAGAAGAGCCCGAACTGGTGTTCGCCAGATGAGCTGATAGCGCTGCAAACGCGCATCCAAAGCATGGTGGACAAAGACATCAAGATCGTCGACGTAATCCAAGTAATGCTGGTGCACCGGATCCTCCCCTGCCAGAGCTAAAGCCACCCTCTATGGGAGTTCAATCCGAAGAAGCACCATACCCTGGAGAGGCTCTTCGAAACAACTCACAAAGATGCCTGGAAGTTGCTCTTCAAGGGCAACGAGATCCCACCGGCCACAGATTCGGACTGCAGGCACGACATTAACCACCTCCCAACGAGGTATGTTGTCTTTAACACATCCCCTACTTGCATGTTTCAAGGATGATATCTAAGCTTTTATTATCATTGCTTCTTCAGAACTAGATGAAGAGGGCGAAGCAGATCCGGTGTCCGGCTCCGCTGCCTAAAGAACCAGTCATCCCGCGTTTAGTGAAGATGCTAGAACTGGCGCCCTATAAGACATCGTAGAAGAAGGCCCAGGGGAAAGCCAAGGGGGTCTGGAGTGGCCCCCGCCGCAAGGGCGCTTTGAACGCGATGTCCGAAGACAACACCCGCTCCTCCGCTGCCGAAGACGACAACGATGAGGAGGAGGAAAGCGATTCTCCCCCTGATGTGGGGAGGAAGAAGAGGGCGGCCTCCACAATTCTGTAGGCGGAGGTGCCCAAGAAGGCGAAAGGCCCACTCGTGGGCAGCTCTGCATGGGACGTTGAAAGCAGTCTTGAGCAACGACCCCGCCCTAAGGCTCGGGCTGCATTGTAAGTGCTAAGACTCGTATCTGCCCATAAACCAAGTCTCTCCTCCTCGTTGTATTGACATGATTGCTTACATTATTTTAGTCCAGCCCACGACCGCCCCTAGCGATCCTCATCAGGAGGTTCGTTGGATTCAAAGGTGATGGCCCGCGAGTCACCGGGAGCTCCAGGACGCGGTGAGGACGTACGAGACCCTGGAGGGCGATGTTTCGTCTCGAGAGACCGAACTCTCCAAGGCTCGTCAAAGCGCGGATGCGGCCCGGGTTGAAGCCCAGGGTGCCCTCCAGGAGATCCAAGAGGCCAGGAAGATCGTGGCGGGTAAGGCATTTAGTATGCAAAGCAAATATATTAAGAAGAAGTATTTCTTACTAACCCGGATTCGGAGTTCTCCAGGAGCCTTCGCCGATCTGCCACGCAGTGTCCCTGACGCCGCGGAGTTCTTCCGAGCCGAATAAGGGAGCTCCAGGGAGAAATTGTTCTGGTCGTAGTATCTTGCGGCAGAGCATCCCGTGCCCTTCATCGATCAGCTGAAATAGCTGGTGGAGCAGCATAGGGTGGCCGAACTGGCCATGAAGGATTTGATAATCCGGCTGTGGCCAACCGAAGCTATGCCCGGAAGCTACCTCAGACTCGTGAAGCGGCTGGTGAACGCTTTTCATCGGCTCGACGTCGTCAAGCGATTGGCCTGCATTGAAGGTGCGCGCATGGCCTTCGCCCGCTGCAAGATGTGGTTGGCGAATATGGACGCCGTCGAGCTGACCAAGGGGCCACCGGAGGGCAAGGAGCACTGCACACCCGAGCACTATTTTGTAGATGTCCTAGAGGGCTCTCGCATTGTAGCAACGCAGTGTTCACAGGATATTATCTTTGAATGAATGTATTCAAGTTCCTTCTACTTTGTATAATAGAACAAAGTGGGTGTGTGATATAATGCTTGTTATGTTTTTAAATTTTACCTCCTGTGCTGCCGTGTTGTATGAATTCTGAGGGTTAACCACTCAGCGGCTTCTGCCCCCACGTAGGTAGTACGGAGGTGTTTGGGATGGAATCTAAACAATCTTGATCCAATTATATGGTCTTTGAAGGAGTTGTTTAGCACAACGAACTATGAAACCAGACTATGCGGCTTTAACGCCCTCACTTAGCCATAGGAGTTCGACAATAAAAACATGGGCGCAGCCCCTAGTATCCGAACTAGAGTGCTATAAGCGTCTGATCAGGAAGTACCGATCCTTCACGTAATGCCGAAGAAATCTCCAACAATTTGCAACCTCCGAACAACTGACCGTCTCTCGCGCATCATGACAGTCAGTTTTTGGCTTTCTCTACTGAGGTGCTCCTTTGGATAAACCAAGGCACAATCGCAGTAATTCTCCCTTTACTACCTTAGCCGATATAGCGGAACGTAAGGTAGCAAGCATAGGAGCCCGGCAACCTAACTATTGACCAAAGACATGATTTAGAGCCAATGCATATAATGCTAAATTCAGGGTGCTGAACTATACTTATAAGAAGTGCTCGGACTTTTGTTGCCGTAGTGTGGGGTGCTATGAAGCCCCTAGCAAACATCAAACGTACCAAAGTGTACGGGTGCTACTTGATAAAGTTTCCAGAAAAAGGCAAGGTAAAAAGGAAGGAAAAAGAAGAACAAGTGGTAAGTTAGAGCCGTAAAATTTGAGCCACAGACTGTTCTTATTATAATTTCATTGGTGCGTTAAAGCGCGTTTATACAAGTAATGCAATAAGCAGGAGGCTAGTTACTATGCCTTAACCAAGGGAGAGCTGCACGTGGGTCCTGAAAAATAGGTAGAGTGATCGTTAATGAAACCACCTAGAGAAATCCCCCATATGCCTATAATTCTTGCCGCCTTGGTGTGTTTGTCCTACAATGATCAGGCCATCAGCTGGGGCATGCGGGATTGAAGCCTCAAAAGCAAACGAATAAAAGTGAAAGTATGTGTGTATCCAGTGTCGGTTGGGACGTACTATGGATCACAAGCTAGCTATGCCTCCGTCGATGCCCATGGAATTTTGAGTGCATAGTTATGTACGCGCAGTACGAATGCCACCACCTGATCAGGACTGAGACGGAGGCAGATTGCTAGTCCAGCTCCTGACGAACCAAGATGTCCTGCTGTAGGGTAGTCCGGATCCGTTTAATGGTGTTTGTGGGCTCGACAACCGATTTAAGATTCTGCCTGAGAAGGCCGCTTTGTACTTCTGCTGCTAAGGTAGCTGTGTGCTCTTCTGTATGGAGGGAGCATTCCATATTTCTATTGACTGTTATGACGGCACGTGGACTGGGCATCTTGAGTTTGAGATAAGTGTAATGTGGCACTGCATTGAATCGAGCAAATGTGGTTCGTCCGAGCAGCGCATGATAGCCGCTGCGAAACGGGATGATATCTAAGATTAACTCCTCGCTTCAGAAGTTGTCCGGAGATCCGAAGACAACCTCTAGTGTGATTGAGCCTGTACAGTGAGCCTCTACGCCCGGTATGACTCCTTTAAAGTTAGTCTTTGTGGGCTTGATCTGTGATCAGTTAATGCCCATTTTGCGCATTGTATCCTGATAGAGCAAATTGAGACTGCTGCCACCGTCCATCAGGACTCGCGTCTGGTGGAACCCATAAATTATTGGGTCCAGGACCAGTGCGGCTGAACCGCCATGATGGATACTGGTCGGATGATCCCAGCGATCAAAAGTGATCGAGCATGATGACCATGGATTAAATTTTGGGGTGATTGGCTCTATCGCGTAGACGTCCCTGAGCGCGCGCTTGCGTCCCTCTTGGGGATGTGGGTAGAATATATCATGTTCACCATTCTGTCCTGAGAGGGAAACTTCTTTTCTCCCGCTGTGTTCGGTGGTCGGAGCTCCTCGTTGTCGTCCTCGCTTTGCGATCCCTTATCCTTGTTTTCGGCATTTAACTTGCCAGCCTGTTTAAAAACCCAACAATATCTATTGGTGTGATTGGGTGGTTTTTCTGTGGTGCCATGAATCTGGCACGAACGATCAAGTATGCGGTCCAAGCTAGATGGGCCCAAATTGTTCTTTTGAAATGGTGTCTTCCGCCGACCGGACTTAGAGCCACTTAATCCGGCGTTGACCGCCGCATCCTCGGTGTTGTCATTGTTGTCTCTTATCTTGTATCTGTTGCGTCCATACATGTCTTTGTTATTTTTAACTTCAGGGGTGCCGGCGTCGCTTGCATTTTTTTTGCTATGGGCCAGCCAACTATCCTCACCCGCGCAAAAGCAGGTCATGAGTGCCGTAAGGGCTGCCATGGATTTTGGCTTTTCTTGGCCGAAGTGGCGGGCGAACCATTCGTCGCGGATGCAATGTTTAAAGGCCGCTAGGGCTTCAGCATCCGGACAGTCAACGATGTGGGTCTTTTTGGTTAGGTACCTACGCCAGAATTTCCTGGCTGACTCTCTAGGTTGTTGAACTATGTGGCTTAAGTCATCGACGTCTGGTGGCCGGACATATGTACCTTGGAAGTTATCAAGGAAGGCCTCTTCCAAGTCTTCCCAGCTACCGATAGAGTTTTCAAGCAGGCTGTTTAACCAGTGTCAAGCTGGTCCTTTATGATTTAGAGGGAGGTATTTGATAGCGTGGAGGTCATCTCCGCGGGCCATATGTATATGGAGAATGAAGTCTTCAATCCATACCGCGGGGTCTGTGGTTCCATCATATGATTCTATGTTCACGGGTTTGAACCCTCTTGGGAATTCATGTTCCATGACTTCGTCGGTGAAGCAATGAGGGTGTGCGGCGCCTTTATCGGGCTCCATCGTGAAGTAGCTCTGATGGAGTCCGTCCGCGGCTTTCGGCCCGCGCATGACTAGGTTTGTCACGTCCGAATAGATGGCCGTCGTCACGTGTCGGCGCACGTCCTCGCGATCTGTAGATCAATTTGGTATGTCCTGCTTTATTGTTCAGGTCCTGTCGTAGGTCATATGTATGGCTGTGGGCTAATTTACCTCTGCCTTTGCGATGAGGCGGGGCGGCTGGTGTTCGGCTTGTGTTGCCGTTTTGTCCCGACCACGTGGTGGTCGGTTAGCCGCATTGTGCGATGGTGGTATGTATTCCGGCGCCTCATCGTCGAACTGAGGTAGCAATTTGCGCTTGAGGCCGTATTCTTCAGCTTCTAGGACATCGGTCCATTTATCATTGAGCGGATCTTGGTCAGCTTGAAGCTGTTGCTGCTTCTTTTTCAGGCTCCTTGCAGTGGCTATCAGCTCGCCCTTGAAGCGCTCCTGCTCAAGAGGTTCCTCGGGCACGATGAAATCCTTAGTGACGAGGCTCACCTTGTCCTCAGAGAGCGGAAGATAATTACCGTCCTGTGAGGCTTCGTGCGTGGCCTGTTTTCTTGGGCTAGCCTGCCCATCTTCCCATTCATCTTGTTCAGTAGTTGCATCAACGGGGTCTTTGTTGTCTTCGGCACCTTCCGGAGTATTATGTTCTCCTGTGTCGTTGTTGCTGTCTCTACTACGGCGTGACTTACAGCGGCGCTTTGATTGTATTTCGGAAGGTTTATCCTCTACTGGGTCTTCCTTGTCATCGCCGCTGTTCTCCTTTGGTGCATCCACCATGTATACACCATATGAGGAAGTGGCCGTCTAGCGTCCGGTGAACGGCGGGTTTTGGGCCTCTTCTTCTCGGGCATCGTCGTCCATACAATCGATGTCGTCGGACCCGTAATCAAGCGTGTCTGTTAAATCCTCAACAATGGCTATAAACTCTCAGGGGCTACTGACTATACACAGACAACCTTTTTATATAGATAAAAAGTACTACATCCCATACCTCATAGCCTGTTAGAAGGCTGGTGTAGGCTTCGTTCAATCCATTTTTAGCGGACCAAACCCTTTCCACAATCGTACCCATAAGGGTCTGATGCTCTTCCACAATGGAAGCGCTCTGAAGCGCTTCCACCAGATTGTTCGGTGCCTCTGGACTGATAGACATCGCCGGTGGAGTTGACGTGCCCCCTTCCTTCAAAGGGGGCCGCTCACCTGATCCCGGATCTGTCTGGGTCTCCAGAATGACATTCAGCTGGGGGCCGGAGTGGGCTTGGCCCCCGTCACCAGTCTCCATGGGGGTCAGTTCCCCCATGTTCTCGACAGCAGAGGTATTACCCTCTGGCGCCACCTTGACGGCTTCCCGCACCTTTCCATGTCCCGCAAAGGGTCCCTCGTTACAACACTTCGATATTGTCCGTAACAGTGGGTGGGGAGGCCGGCGGAGGAAACTCGCTCTCCATCATGTTCGAGCCCAGCGAATTCCCAGAAGATGATGATCGCTGGTGGAGATCGCGGGCCGGACTGCAATACGTGATTCTGTGTGTTAGGATCGCAAGGCATAAAGCCGGATATATACATTATCCTTAAATACATACGATTCGGCCGAAGGCTTCGGCCTGGGGTTCCATTCGGGGATGGCATCGACGTTCGATTCCGAATCATCGAAAAGGGAGAGTTTACGCTTCTTGGACGCTTCCACCTCTAAATCCGTGGAAGCCCCCCTTTTCTTCTTTTCCCCCTTAGGGGGAGAATTGTTCTCCTCTACTTCCTCCTCATCTTCATCATTGGAGGAGAGAGCTTTGGTATCTTCAGATGTTATGTCCGAAGTACCTTTGTGGCAAAGTCCACTTCGGACCTCCTTGCCCTTCTTCTTGCCCTTCTTCTTGGCCTTCTTTGTCAGAACAGGAATATCTGGGTCTTTCGGTAGGGGAGCCGGACAACTGATCCGCTCTGCCTTCTTTGTCCGGCCTTGGTGGACAAGGGGAAGGTTTAAACTTACTCTTTGGATCCACAAAACAAGGATGTGATTAGAAATCTGAAAAACTTACTAGAGTGGCTGGATAAGCGCAGTCGTGGCCGAGTTCTTCGGTCATTGGCGAGCATGTCTTTCGGGTCTTAAAAATGAGCTTCCATATATCTTCATGATTCATGCTGAAGAACCACTGCAAGGTCCGGGGACTTGCCGGATCAAACTCCCACATATGGACAGTCCAGCGTTGGCAGGGGAGAATCCGGCGAAACAGCATCACCTAGATCACGCTGGCAAGGCTGTGTTCTTCTCCACCATGCTCTTAATGCGCTTTTGCAGAGTCATCACCTCATCGAATGATGCCCAATCTAGGCCCTTCTTGAGCCATGATGTGAGCCACATTGGTGGACCGGTTTTGAACTCAGGAGTAGCGGCCTATGTGGCATCATGAGGTTCCGTAACATAGAACCACTCATGTTGCCACCCCTTCATGGTCCCTACGAAGGTCCCCTTGGGCCAGGTGACGCTAGGGAGCTTGCTCACCATGGCGCTGCCGCACTCCGCCTGTTGACCCTCGACCACCTTCGGCTTCACATTTAAGACCTTGAGCCATAGGCCGAATTGGGGGGATGTGGAGGAACGCCTCGCACACGACGATGAACGCCGAGAAGTTGAGGAATGAATTTGGGGCTAGATCATGGAAATCAAACCCATAATAGAACATGAGTCCACAGACGAAAGGGTGGAGAGGAAACCCTAGCCCGCGAATGTAGTGGGGGAATGAAGTGTGGGAATGATCAACTTTTTGGCAGGGAGTCGATGGGCGATTTCGTTGGCTAAATACCCCGCTTCCTGGAGTTCCTTGATGTTCTCCTCCGTGATGGAGGAGGCCATCCACTTGCCCTGCGCTCCAGATCCGGACATGGTCAGAGTGTTAGTTGGGGACGGAAGGGGTTGAAGCTAGGGCACTTGAGCTCAAGGATAGACGGGCTGAGGAGGAAGAAGGCTTGCGGTAAAAGGCGGATCTTTATCTTCTTATAAAGGTAGTGAATGTCGAGCGTCCCCCCACGAGCCTTAAAACTCGCATATTCCCCTGGAGTCATGCGAGTGGCATGGTTGGATTACGCAAGTCCGTATTGATGAGAATCCCGCAATAAGGGGACACGATCTCTACTTTGACGAGACGTGTCAATGAATACTGCGTCTCGAGACGCGAGGCTGAAAAACAGTTTGAAATAATAATAAGGCCGGAACACAACACCTCGCCGAAAAAGTTGTCAGAAGACATAACCTATTTTTGTTTAAGTATTTTGCCCTCGCGGTTCAGGGTTGTAACTATTGTACACAGCCAGATATAGTTCTTTTGATCAACTACTTTGGAGTATTCGGAGGAGGAACCCGCCTTGCAATGTCGTAGACAATCTGCGCGCCAGACACATCGTCATTGAAGCCTGGTTTAGGGGCTACTAAGGGAGTCCTGGATTAGGGGGTCCCCGGGCGTCCGGGCTATGTGACATGGGCCGGACTGGTGGGCCATGAAGATACAATATAGAAGGCTTCCCCCCATGTCCGGATGTGACTCTCCTTGGCGTGGAAGGCAAGCTTGGCATTCGGATTGAGGATTCCTCTTTCTATAAACCGACTCTGTACAACCCTAGCCCCCTCCGGTGTCCATATAAACCAGAGGGTTTAGTTGGTAGAGGCAATCATAATCATACATGCTAAACATCTAGTGTTTAGCCATTACGATCTCGAGCTAGATCAACTCTCGTAACCCCTATACTCATCAAAGTCAATCAAGTAGGATGTAGGGTATTACCTCCATCAAGAGGGCCCGAACCTGGGTAAACATCGTGTCCCCTGCCTCCCACTACTAGGAAAAGGCTAATTAGTGGCGTACCTATTTTTGCCATTAATGGCGCACTATAGGTGCGCCACTATTACCACGCCACTAGTAACAAATAGTAATGGAGCACTATAGGTGTGCCATTACTATGGCGCACCTATAGTGCGTCGTTACTATCACAGATAGTAATGGCGCACTATATGCCTAGAAGTGCGCCATTACTATCACAGATAGTAATGGCGCACTATCTGCCTAGAAGTGCGCCATTACTATCTGACTTAGTAATGGCGCACCACATAGAAGTGCACCATTACTAACATTTTTTTCCAAAAAAAATCAGGCTTTTTTTATTTTTTTTGTTTTTTCTTAATCTCGAGACACTATGGCTTAATCTCGGGTCAATATGCTTAATCTCAAGTCAAATCGCACCCCATGGTCAAACTTCCCGGAAGGTCACCCATCCTCACGCTACTCCAGCCCGAGCACGCTTAAATTCGTAGTTCTATACAACCCCAGCACCAACTCACTTAACATGCACTTGTTGATATATCTATCATATCAATCCTATTAAACCTTGTTGATGTCTAGGACTTTGTTCATGAACTGTGATGAAATTTTGAAAAAATATTTCAAACTTCCTGGTCATATTACGTATCATATTTTGAAAAAAAATTCCAAATTTTTTTTTGAAACCCAATTTTTTCTGTTACTAGTGGCGCACCTAGCAAATGGTGCGCCACTAGTAAGTTTGATTTTTTTCCATTTCCCCCCTCTAGATCTTAAAATCCCCGTATCTTTTGTTCTATTAGGTTTTTGGGGATTCTGAAAATCTTGAACAGGTACCCTTGTTCAATTCGGATCTAACTTTTTGACTAGATGATTTTTTATATAAAAAACTTTTTAATCCGAGTTCGTATGCAAAAGTTATGCCCATTTTACTAAATTCCAGAGAGATTTTGCAAATAAAGTCAAAATTCATATTTGTAAACTTTCCCAACAACTAGAGCACATATCACATGGGAAACTTATTTTCTTTTATTTTTTTGACATATCCATCATTTCCTTTTGTTTTTTCAAAAACTGAAAAGGCGGTCCAAGGGGGGGGTGCAAAGAAAGTTAGTAATGGCGCACCACGTAACAATGCTACTAATGGCGCACCTGTTACGTGGTGCACCCTTACTAGTTTTTGCAAAAAAAAATAAAAAAAATAATTGTTCCTAGTGGCGCACCGTGTTTGTGGTGTGCCATTACTAGTTTGAACTAGTAATGGCGCACTATGCACTGGTGCGCCATTACTAGTTTTGAAAAAAATGAAAAAAAATGTTAGTAGTGGCGCACAGAGTGTGTGGTGCGCCATTACTAGTTAAAACTAGTAATGGCGCACTACGCCCTGGTGCGCCATTCCTAGTTTTGGAAAAAAAAATTGTTAGTAGTGGCGCACCGTGGGTGTGGTGCGCCATTAGTGATATGGACATTAATGGCGTACCTACACATGGTGCGCCATTAATGTCCATATTAGCTATAGCCCTTTTCCTAGTAGTGTCCTGTGACCTTCGATCCTTAGACACACAGTCCGGGACCCCCTACCCAAGATCTGCCGGTTTTGACACTGACAACGGGGGCTTCGGCCTTGGCCTTCTTGCTGGTACTAGGTGTGCTTGATCCTTCAATAGTCATCATTGCCTTATCTTTGCGCCCTTTATTCCGCTTCTTGTTTTTCTTCTTCTTATAGGTGGCTTTGTCATCGTCCTCTGAGTCGATGTCGACGCCAACCTCTTCTCCAGGGAGGTTCCTCCCCTCCTCTACCCAAGCACACTTGTCCACCAATCGGCTAAATCTCTGCATGTACTTCCGCTGAGTCTCTCCTTCCTTTTGTGGGAGAAGCTACTAATCGCTGGGCCATCCTGGTTCTTGATGGCCGCCCATGAAGGCGCCAACGAACTCGTGGCACATGTCAGCCCAGGTCGAGATGGAGTTCTCCGACAAGTGCATCAGCTAAGACCTCATGTTTGGCTTAAGTGCAAAAGTGAAGTAGTTGGCTAAAACCTTCTTATATCTTCCCCGGGAAGCTTGAACAACGATGGTGTAGAAGCGTAGAAACTCTATCGCATTCAATCTCCCATCATACTTCTCTGGTATCTCTGGCTTGAATGTGTGGGCGGACGGCCAACGGACTTGCCGCAACTCACGGGTGAAGGCGGGGCTCCCAGCCTCTAAAGGCAGGTAACCTCCCTCATCGAGCGCGGGCTCGTCTACTTTGGGGCTGTCGCACCCATCGGACTGGTAGTGGTTGTCGCAACATTGCTCGATGGTGATGTGTGCGCCTTCCCACTACCAGTCTTCTAGGGCCCGCCGGTGGCCTTGACGTACTCGATGGTCGGATGAAGCCATCGAGATGTCGTCGAGCTCTTGGTCGCGCATCTCTCGCGCTGGTTGTCGCAGAGGGGATTGCACCATGGTGGTGGTCCCTCCCGCACGGCTAGCAGCGTGGGCTGCCGTCGTCACTAGGGGAGGCCATGGCGGGCTAACTCACTGTGATCCTCCCGCCTCGGCGAAGCAAATCAGTTCTGAATGGTGGCTCTCCACTCATCCATCTTATCAGCTGCTGTCGGATTCAGGGCTCCGCAAACCCAAGGTAGATTCAAACTCTAGGGTGCGTGCAAAGAACTCAACCTCCTCAGTCTGCCTAGTCATCGATCCCACGACCTAGCTCGATGGACTGTAAAGAAAATGGAACAAGGCGGTTTACCTAGGTTCGGGCCACCTTGCGGTGTAATACCCTACTCCTGCTTTGTGGTGGATTAGCCTCCAGGTGGGCTAAGGATGAACTAGTACAGAGAAGGAACAACCTCAGGAGGTGTGTTCTTGCGCTTGTGTGAGCTGGTGAGGGTGGTCTTAATGATCCATCCATCTCCCACTATACGATGGTGGCTAGGCTATATTTATAATGGCTTTGGTCCTCTTCCCCCAAAACGAAGGCAGGAAGGGATCCCAGAACGTCCAAACTCGAAGGGAGACAACTAGTACATCTTATCCTGACGGAAAGTGGTCTTCGCCTGCAAACCTTCTGGTCATGACGCCGTGGTGGGCTCGGCGATGACTTCTGTCCTACCGTCCTGGCGGTCTTGGTCTTGTTGCATGGAAATGGAAACCTTTGGCTGATTCCTCGGGACTCTGCTCTTGCACTTGCCTCTTTGGCACCAAAGAGGAAACTCCTATACTCCACCCGCTAGCGCCCGCCTGGCCTTGGTCATCATGGCTTACGTCATCCGATCCACATGAGGTCAGGGCTTGCATAGAAGTCTCCGCTCCTCAAGAGCCAGTCTAAGGAGGACGCTCCTTCTGGAGTTCTTAGCGTCGTCCGCCTTGCCAGGATTGGGCCCTTGCAAGGGTCTTGCGTTGTTGGTGCTGAAGGTGGGACATACTAGGCCGTCGATGGTGGCACGTCATGGGCTGCAGGCAGGCAAGTCTGGGTACCATCGTTTCCAGAACACTGACAGCAGCCACTGGCTCGAAGGCGTGCTCAGACATGGCTTTGAGGCGAAGCCAAGGGGCAAGGGTGGAGCACCGTGGTCCCCAACCGCCTACGGCCTCGGTCGACGCATGGCGCTTGATGGGACGTGGGCGTCTCCGCTTCCTCACGCAACATCGGCAACCGTCCTGGGCTGACAAAAAGGCTGGCGCCTGCCGCTGAGCCTTCATTGCCTTCACTTCGTCTTGCTCCAAATCCCCTTCTCTCCCTGCTCAGAGCGCCTCCAGATCTGCCTAACCCTCCCCAACTTGCCTCTGATGGCGACCGAGAAGGCGAAGCCCTCCGCTTCTGCTGCGCGCTCAGCCTTATCGTTCGAGCCGGTCCTTAGTGCTTCCTCCATCACCGAGGATAAGCATCTCGCCGTCGTGCTCCCATGGACGATGAACAATGCCAACGAGGGGCAGGAGACCTTTGGGGAAACCTTCTTCCCCTTCTTTCTGCATAGCGTCTTCGCTGGGCTCGTCCCCCCTTCTTTCTACATAGCGTCTTCGCAGGCCTCGTCCCCCCTTCTCCAACTACTTCTTCGCCAGCCTCAACCATTACCATATCCACGCCCTTCATCCTCATCCCAACTCCATCCTCCTCCTATCAATCTTCGCCTTCTATTGTGAGGTGTTTGTGGGGGTGGCGCCCTCCGTCGCGTTGTTCTGCCACTTCTTCTACCTCCAAATAGGCAGTGCCCAGTGCTCCAGGTGCGCCTGCTTCATTGTGCCTAATTGCAGCAACACAGTCTCGAGGGCCGGGAAGAATGTGGGGGACTTCCTGAACAAGTGGGTCATCATGGACGCCAAGCGCTACCACGCTCGCCTGGAGCTGCCAACCGCGTTGTCGACGAAGCTGGATCGATGGGCTCACGAGAAGCTCATCGACCCCCAGCGGAGCAGCTGCTGGAGAAGATGACAGTGGACCTGAAGGCGGAGAAGCCGACTAGGGCCATGATCATCAGGGAGTTCCTGACACAGCGCCTGGCTCCGCTCCAGGCGCACTCACGCCCTCTGTGGAGCCTTAAGGTTGTGGAAGATGAACTCCGGCTGCGCCCGGGCGACCTGTCCGACGAGGAGCTGAGCAAGGCTAATCACACCTTGCTCGGGAACGACCGGGGCGCCCTCCCGGTGGCCTACCTCCCGTTGTATCGCCGCGACGACTCCGCGCGGTTGTTTTCCACCATGCCCATCTTCAACGAGCGGGGGCTCATGCCGCTGAAGCCTTCCCAGCCCCCTAGCTCCAGGGTGCGGGTGTCATCTAGCGAGAAATACGAGGAGGAGGAAGAGGAGGGGGACTCGGAGGTGACCTTTGGAGCGGGCGCGCGAGACTTCTCCCCTGCGGCAGAGCGAGCTCCTCCGTGTCCTCTCCGACAACGACGACGCCAGTGAGTACCTGATCGAGGGGTTGCCGCGCTCCATTGGGGTCGCCACGAGGTCCGGGGGCACCCCTGTGAAGAGGCTGAAGCGAGGGACCCCAAAGAAGGGCTGGTCGGCGTCGCTTCCCTGGGCGACGCCTCCACCTTATAGCTGGCCGGCACCGCCACAGAGCTGGCCGCCGCACGCTCGTCCACTCCGTAGGGAACCGCAGGGCTTGTTCCTAGGAAGCTCATGGGCGCCGCGCTTTTGGGTATGAAGAGGGCGTATGTCGCCGAGGACCAGCAAGTGTTGTACCTTTTCTATGCTTCCTACTCTCGATGCAGTACCCAGACTTTTTTTTCTCTTGATGGCTAGGCTGATGTCGGTGGTGAAGAGGAAGAAGGAGGAGGCCAGGGCCTCCGAGTCCAAGCGGCCTACCGTGGTCACAGCTACCCTAGCATGGAAAGAAGTGGCCTCCTCGCAACCTCTTGCGACGGGGTTGGCCTCTCAAGGCTTGGGGGCCCAGCCTCTAGAGAAGACAACCTCTGTGGCTAAGCTGACTACTTAGGCACCCATCCTCAGTGCACCTACTGGGGGTCCGAGCGCTCCGAAGACCCCGGTCGTCCTTGCTGACGTTGCTTTGCCAGCCGCGGCGCTGGTGCCGCCTCCTCCCCACGCTGTGGCGCTGACGGACCATGGCTCCTCCGCCATGCCCGACGTTGTGGAGGATGCCTTCGCCAGGCTAGACCGGCTCCGGGCCAATATTCATGGTGCCGATCAGCGTATGGCGGCGGATCGTCTGGGCTGGTTTCGGGGTGGGTCCAGGCCGATTGGTCCGTAAGGATGGCCTGGGGCTAGGCCGAAGCCGCCACCGGGGAAGGCCGGAAGGTGGTGGGCTTGGCCGCAGCTGCTCGTGACACGGAGCTGGCCTACGCGACGGCCACCGAGAAGCATTGCCGCATGTCGCAGGTAGACCTGAAGGCCCTCCGTGACGAGCAGGCCAAGCGCCCGCCAGCTCGAGGTGAAGGAGGAGGAGCTAAAGGCTCAGGATGCTGCGCTCGCCAACCGTGACGCCGAACTGGAGCATGCAGCCCAGGAATCGGCTGCGGAGCGGAGCCACCTAGAGAAGCTGAAGGAGGAGACAGAAGCGGCCCAGGCGTCCTACATCAAGCTTGTCTCCGATGAGAAGGCCCGACTGGAGGCCAAGGAGAAATCCCTGGTCGCTGCTGAGAAGGCGGCCATTACAGGATGTGATGCCTTCGTCTCCCTCGAGATGAGGTCCCGCAAGGCACTGCAGGACCTCTATGGGGAGGGGTACGAGAAGCCACTAGCAACTCCTGAGGAAGGCCCCACTGGGCTGCGCCCCAAGCTTGCCATGGCGGTCGAGGGCATCTTCGTCGGACTGGGCCCCATGGTGGAAGGAGAGGCTCCCGCTCTTTTTACCTCGGCCGCAACACGCATCTTTAGCCACCTCCATCTTCGGGACCCCAGCTTCGACCTTGGCGTGCTACTCGAGCCTATGGATCTTGAGCTCCACGATGTAGCCGCCGAGGCCGTGAAGAAGCAGGTGGAGGCTCTGCTGCAGAAGTTCCACCGCGTCGACCCAGCGGCCGTGGCTAACAAGGACGGCGACGATGTTGTCAATGACAGGCCTCCCTAGGAGGGAGGCGGTGGTGTCCAAGGATGAGGAAGGTGGCGCTTCCCCCCTTCTTAATCCTGCAACACTAATCGTGCCTCGCGTAGTCATAAGAACTGATGCTTTGAGATTTTTCAGAAACAATATGCTTTGTAATAATTTGCTAGGGTTTCGCAATCTATTTTCCATTTGCTTAGTGTTCTGCGCCGGCATGGCTCGGCCCCGCGCATACCTCAGCCGCCGTTGGGTCGTCCGAATCGCTAGGACGAGACAAAGGCGTGAGGGGCTACATGAACAGTAAGGCTCCTGAGCACGATTGTCAGGAGTCCCCCTTGACGTACGAATAGCCCTTAAGAAGGAGATGCGGTTGTACGTCTTAGTGGCCTGCGTCGACAGGGCCCGGCCCCACACATACTTCAGCCGCCATCGAGTCGTCTGGATCAACAGGACGAGACCAAGGAGTGAGGGGCTACGTGACCAGTGAGGCTCCTAAGTCGCGATGCTCAGGAGTCCCCCTTGACGTATGAATGACCCTCCATTCCTTTCCTCGCCGAGCTCTTCCTCGGGAGGGGCGCACAAAGACCGGGGCCAAGGGACCTGGCGAGGTGGCGTACGCCAGGCGTGACCTGAGCGTAGCCCCCGTGCCTAGCCCACTCATGCAACTCTCTCGAGGGGAAAGCGGTGTGGTGAGGCTGAGTAGCGAGTCTAGTGGCTCTACTGAGCTTAATGCAGCCGTTAGGCTGCCCACAATTGTTTATTCACCAGCGTGAAGCATGGTGCTTCCACTCTTGCACGGGCATAGTAGATCCTCGACAGTGTCATCTGCCAGCACGGAGCAAGGGGCTTCCACTAGTACATAGGTGGGAGCTCCCTCTGAGGGGAGACTCCGGGGCATGTACAACCCTGCCCTGACACGTGCCTTGCGCGGCAGGGCTGGAGGAGGTGTGTATGGGTACTCGTGAGCCAGTATGGGACTCACGAGGCCCTACCGCAAGGCTGGTTGCGCCAGAATTTGATTGGGAACACTTGTGATGGTCCTGCAAGATGGTTAGGTGACCCGCGCTGAGTGAATCTCCTGAGGTTATCGCATGACAAGGCAAAACACCAACGACCCCAGGAGGTGACGTGAATGTGGCCGGCCCGCTAGATAGAGCTTCGCCGTTGGGTTTATCGACGCTGCAGGCACGGACCCGAGCACGGACGCCATGCCCAGTCTTCTCATGCGAAGGTCCTGAAGAAAGACAATCGGCGCGTGGCTCCCGTGGCGGTGAGGCACCGGGTCACGCGCCCTTACTAATCCACGCCCGACTAACTCATGCGAGAACAAGTCACCAAGTTCCATGGGAGGTGACGTGCACGGGAGTTAGCCCGTGAGCCACAATTCATCCACATGGATTTAGCGACGTTGTAGGGATGGACCCGAGCACAGACGTCGTAGCATTCCTTGATCATGAGGTGGTCGTGGGCGGGTTTGCAAGGGCGTACGATGTTCATGGCGACTAAGCACCAGACAGGCAAGTGATAATCATAAAGCAACTCATGGGAGAGGGTAAAGCTAGTTTTGATAGATGCAAAGAACGACACATGCCACAGGGATGGACCCACGCGGCTTGGGGATAATGCAGCCCAAGGTGCACCCTCAACTGAACAAACCAAAACGTGTCACCTCGCACCGTTGTTGAAGAGGTGTTGAAGTAGCTGAAGATGCGAGCTGCTGAAGTCATTCCTCACGAGTCACCCAAGTCTTGAGCCTCGCGAGGCTCTAGAGGCCCGGGGGCTCACGAGGATCCATTGCCGTCTCTGACAGGATTGCCTAGTGCCTAGGCACATGAGCCGTTAGGATGCCCCGCATGCGGTGTTGATGCGTGGCAACGCTATTCAACAAACCGAATGACATACAAACGTAGCTGTCAGGGGGACCCTTGCACTGGCCAACGCGGGACGGCCAAAAAAGCTCCTGAGACGTGGCTCTCTTGAGCCCTGGGATGTTGACGCAGGTGCATAACTCGCTTCCCTCGCCGGGGAAGGGAGCTACGCGGGCTGGTGCGGGGCGACATTCGCCTCACATAGCTCTTACCTCCTGAAGCTCCTCGATCGCCTTGGTGATGAACTCCTAAGTGCCTGGCGCCTCGCGCCCTGTGCTCTCCTTGCTTAAGCGCGCGTTGAAGCACGCCTCCACATGGTGCACGAACACCACCCTCATGACGTTGGCCAAGTCAAAGGCCCTCCAGAGGAGAGCCCTCGAGCCCAGCCTGGGAGGGGCGCTGGGCGCGCCTTCCTATGGGAGAGAGGAAGGTGCCCCGTCAGTGGGCGCAGGTCCTGAGGCGCAGTCGTGGGACGCCCCAACCTATTGAGGTCCTCAGTGGAGCAGATGCTTCTTCTTCTTGGGGACGGCCTCAAGAGGGTAGACAGCTCCCTCATCATCTGGGTTCTCGATAGCTGCAGCCTGGTAGGCGCGCTCGAGAGAGCACAGCACTCCTTCTCGTCGTAGGCAACCGTGATGATGCCGCAGCTCCCTGGCATCCTGGCGACATGGATGGATAGAGCACTACAAGATTAACAAAAAATCCTTAATGATCATCCTCAAAAGACGCACGGATCACTAGGAAACAACATGAACATATGGCACCATGAGATAAACAGCTCCAGGAATTAGTGAAATTACTAAATCACTGAAAACAGAATTAGCAAGTGCACCACTTTGCATGCTTGCACAAGACACCACACACATCCTAAAAATACATGGGTTGCACCTCTAGATAGATGACAAAACCCTTCACAAAACACATGTAGAGCATCAGGGCATATCATGCACACATTAATCATGGAAAAAATGACAAAAGTGCTAAACGGAGTAGCAGATCTGACAATTAACTCAAGTAGCCCTCTTCTAACAGCATTTCGGGCATCAAGATGAACTCAAATGAAAATGATGCAATGTGATGAAATGATGTACTCTCTGAGGTGAACATTTTGGTATGCTATATGCATGAATCGGAGCTACGGATGCAAAGTTACGGAGCTACGAACATGAGCATATGGACTGAAAATTTAAGGACAGACGAAAAAAATCACCCCGAGATCTAGGGTTTGACCCGGCGCGGAAATCGAGGCGGGGCCGGGCCCTGTTCACCGGCGAGGAAACGGCCGAGGCCGGCGAGGAGGAGGCCGGGGAGTGGGGCGGCGACCGTCCGGCGAGGCGGCGCGGTCCGGCGATGGCGGCGGCTGGGCGGCGTGGCAGGGCAGCGAGGCGGCGCGGTGGCGGCGGAGCGGCGCGATGGCGGCGCGGGGCGGCCGGCGGCTTGCTCCGGCGGGCCGGCAATGGCGCCCACGGCAGCGCGGCGAGGCAAAGGCGGCCGGCGGCGGCTCGGTGGCGGTGGAGCGAGGAGAAGGGCGCGGGCGTGCGGCGGCGGAGGGAGTGGGCCGCGGGGGCCTGGCCCGGGCCGCGGCGGGCTTCGGCGGCGGCGGCGGCGCGATGCTACGTGGCGGGCGGTGGTTGGCGTGGGCGGCGGAGCGGACGTGTCCGGCCGGCGCGGATCTGGGATTTAGGGTTTCGGGGAGAGAGGATCCGGGATATTTCGAGGGGGACCTATTTATAGGCATAGAGGGAGCTAGGAGAGTCAAAATGAGGTGCGGTTTTGGGCCATGCAATCGTGATCGAACGCTCTAGATGATGGAGCAGAGTTTGGTTGGTTTTGGGCCAAATTGGAGGGGTGTTGGGCTGCAACACACATGAGGCCTTTTCGGTCCCTCGGTTAACCGTTGGAGTATCAAACGAAGTCCAAATGATACGAAACTTGACAGGCGGTCTACCGGTAGTAAACCAAGGCCGCTTGGCAAGTCTTGGTCCAATCCGGAAATGTTTAATCCCCACACACAAAAGAAAGCTGGAGAATGGCCACCGGAGGAGAACGAAGCGCCGGAATGCAAAACGGACAACGGGGAAAATGCTCGAATGCAAGAGACGAACACGTATGCAAATGCAATGCACGTGATGACATGATATGAGATGCATGACAACGACAACAACACACGGAGACAAAACCTGAACCCGAGGAAATAAATATAACTTAACGCCGGAAATGGCAAGAGTTGGAGTACAAATTGGGAAAGTTACATCCGGGGTGTTACATTCTAGCAGGACCTTAGTGTTCATGATTTGTAGAGCTTTATGTGTAGTTCACTTCCATGTGCTTTGTTGCTATGTTGGAGTGTTGTAGCTTGCATTCTAAGTGCTATGATGTTGTTAATCGCAGATTTGCATCATCATTGTTTTGCTTGTCATTTGCAAACCGTGCATCCGTTTCCGGTGATCCTTATATCGATTTCGACCGAAATCACCTCATCTTTCCAGCGGCATACTTATTTTGACAATTTGATGCCTTGATCATCTTTTCCCTTCTGGTGTACCCATATGCATTGCACATCATATCTTGCATTCCATGCCATGTCTTGCATCATATTGCTTGTGCATTGCATCATGATTGATTGTTGTTCCATTTCTTGTGTTCTTTATTTGGGTAGAGCCGAGAGACGAGTACGTGAATGAGGAACCTGTTGAGTATGCTAACGAGGAGCAAGCTTTCGACAACTCTGAGAACTTTGCAGGCAAGATGACCATTACCCTCGATATCACTTCTATCTTTACTTGCTAGTTGTTTCGCTCTATCGCTATGTCGCGCTACCTACCACTTGTTTATCATGCCTCCCATATTGCCATGTCAAGACTCTAACCCACCTTCCTAGAAAACCGTTGTTTCGCTATGTTACCGCTTTTGCTCAGCCCCTCTTATAGCGTTGCTAGTTTTAGGTGCCTTGCAGGTTGTTCTATCTTGGAACATGGATATGTTGGGATATCATATTATCTCTTATTAATTAATTCATCTATATACTTGGCAAAGGGTGGAAGGCTTGGCCTTTTGCTCGGTGTTTTGTTCCACTCTTGCGGCCCTAGTTTCCATCATACCGGTGTTATGTTCCTTGATTTTGCGTTCCTTACGCGATTGGGGTTATGGGACTCCCTTGATAGTTTGCTTTGAATAAAACTCCTCCAGCAAGTCCCAACCTTGGTTTTACATTTGCCTAACAACCTAACCCTTTTTACCTTAGGAGTTGCAAACCCGAGGGTCATCTTTATTTTAACCCCCCGGGCCAGTGCTCCTCTGAGTGTTGGCTCGAACTGAGCGATGTCCGGCGCCCCCTGGGCAACCAGGGTCTCAGCCAACCCGACGTCTTGACCATCCGGTGTGCCTTGAGAACGATATACGTGCGACTCCTATCGTTATTTGTCGGCACATTGGGCGGTCTTGCTGGTCTTGTTTTACCATTGTCGAAATGTCTTGTAACCGGGATTCCGAGACTGATCAGGTCTTTTCGGGAGAAGGAATATCCATCGTTGATCGTGAGAGCTTGTGATGGGCTAAGTTGGGACACCCCTACAAGATATAAACTTTCGAGAGATTTTCCCGCAGTTATGTGCCAGATGGGAATTTGTTAATATCCGGTTTAAGAGAACTTGACACTTGACTTAATTAAAATGAATCAACTGCGTGCGTACCCGTGATGGTCTCTTTTCGGAGGAGTCCGGGAAGTGAACACGGTTTGGGTTATGGTTGAATGTAAGTTGTTTCAGGATCACTTCTTGATCACTTCTAGCTTCATGACCATTGCGTAGCTTCTCATCTTACTCTTATTTGTCTATGTTAGCCACCATATTTGCTTAGCGCTTGCTACAACTCCACCTCATTACCTTATCCTACACATAAGCTTAAATAGTCTTGATCTCGTGGGTTTTGAGATTGCTGAGTCCTCGTGACTCACAGATACTACCAAAACAGTTGCAGGTGCCAATGATGCCAGTGCAGGTGATGCTACCGAACTCAAGTGGGAGTTCAACGAGGACCTTGGTTTTTACTATGTGTCATTTCCTGATTATCAGTTGTGGTTCCTAGTTGTGATGATCAGGGATCTAGCAGTTGGGTTATCTTCTTTTTCTTTTGCTTGTCCATAGTCGGACTATGAGTGTACTCTGATGATGTATGAATTTATTTGAATATTGTGTGACGTGGCGAGTGTAAGCCAACTTTCTTTATCCCTTTCTTGTTCATTACATGGGATGTTGTGAAGATGACCCTTCTTGCGACAAAACCACAATGCGGCTATGCCTATAAGTCGTGCCTCGACACGTGGGAGATATAGCCACATTGTAGGCGTTACAAGTTGGTAATCAGAGCCATCCCCGACTTATGAGCCCCCTGCTTGATCCAATCGCTGACGTTGTTGAGTCTAGAACAAAAATGTTTTGAGTCTTAGGATTATATATATCAGAGAGTAGGATTCTTTTTACTCCTTAGTCCCTTCATCACTCTGGTGAGGCCTCCTAACGTAGAATTTTTAACTATCCTCTCCTCAAATTTCATGAATTTTTTTTTAGGATCACGCGGGTATTTTGGGATCGATCCGATATTCTTGTGACGAGAATTTCTTGGTGCCTCCTGACATTTAGGGGTTGTGGCAGTGTCTCGGGGAGTTGAGCTCCAAGGTGTTGTCGTCACAATTTTATCGTTGCAGTTCTGGAATACCTGAGTTCGCCGACATTGAAAATCTCTTTTATGCAGTTGTTGGTGAGATAAGCTTGACGCCACCCAGTACTCGGGCGGGAGTTCGGGAGTATTTCCAGAACTCGTATAACGGATGCTTTGTGAAGGTTCAGGTACATGATTTCCAGAGATTTCTTGGTTATGTGTTGATGGATTGATACAACTGGAGCATAGGGCTTGTTAGTTGTTTGATATATATTGTCCCTACCTGTATCCCCAACACTAGATTGCATAACCAGAAAGTTTCGGGAGTTTATAGGTGGGAATTCAAGTAGCTCTAGTAATTATTCCCGCAACTATTTGGTTTGTGATTGGGTAATCCTTACCACTTATTTGTTCTAGTCGTACCTTGTTGTTTCATTCATCAACCTTTATCTAAGTGCTTCTCAACTTAATGGACGTGTGATGTTAACTATGGAATTCATTCGTTCAAGCTATGTTCGGATGTTTATTGTGAAGACTATATGATGCAATTTCTATCTGTTCACTCAGCTTATATATATGTCTATCAAGATTCTAACGGATGTCACGCTCTTCAGGATGGCTCCTCCAACACGTCTGAATCCGGAACGCAATGATGGGAGTCAGGCGAACCCTCCACCTCCACCTCCGCCTCTGGAGGCATGGCAAGCTGTCATGGCAGCCACCAACACCAACACCCAGATGCTTTTGCAACTCTTGCAAGAGTGCAACCAAGGTCAAGGCAACCAAGGAAATCAAGGTCAAGGGATGTTCAACAAATAGCCTCAGTTTGCTACCCTCAACCAGTTCCTGGCAACTATGTTGAGGCCACGGATGCCGATGATTGACTCGTGGACATCTGCAAGCATTTTGAATGTAGCAATGTCAAGCCTGAGCACTTTGTCAAGTTCGCTTCTTTTCAACTCAAGGACCAAGCTGCTGATTGCTACCAACAATACAAAGATTCCAGAGGAGGTCGAGTGATTACCTGGAATGATTTCTGCCGAGACTTCAAAGCTCATCAAATTCCAACAAGTGTTGCTGAGAGCAAGCATGAGGAGTTCCACAATCTCAAGAAAGGAAGCATGTCCGTGCACCAATACAACATCCAGTTTTAGAAACTTGCTTGCTTCATAAGGTAGGATGTTCTTGATGAAAAGGGAATGATCTATCACTTCAGGGGTGGCCTCAAAGAAGATCCGTAGTTAGCTCTCGTGCTTCTTGAGCCTACTAAGTTCGATCAATTCTATAACATGGCCCTCAAGCAAGAAGGTGCTCAGCTCAAGTGTGAGGCTTCTAAGAAGAGAATCAGGGATGCAGTTCAGTCTTCTTCTTCCTCACAAGTGGCAGCTAAGCAACAGAAGTTCTGGCTTCCTCCTCCTCCCTTTCGTCAGCCCTATGAGCAGAAGAACAAAGGTGGCCATGGATCTTTCCACCAATCCAATACAGGCTATCAGAACAAGTCTCAGACTCAAGATCCAAGGTCAAGTGCTCCTTATCATCGTCCGCTCTTAGAGGTGACTTGCAACAAGTGTCAGCAGAAAGGACACTATGCAAACAAGTGCTTCAACCAAAGGTGCCTTCCGCCTCCTCCTCCTCTGAGATATTCAAGCAATGCAGTGGTCAAGCATAATCCCAAGAATACTAAGGTGAACATGATGAACGCAGCTCAGGCAGGGGATTCTTCAGATGTGATCATGGGTAAACTTTCAGTTAACTCCATTCCTGCAAAAGTCTTATTTGATTTTGGTGCATCACATTGTTTCATGTCAAGACCGTTTTTTGCCAAGCATGAATTCACTTCTTCAAATTTGGGTAAACCCATGGCTGTCATTTCTCCAGGTAAATGATTGAGCTCTAGTTTGATTTCTCCTGATGTTTCTACCAAGATGGGCAACTATAAATTTTGTCTTCTCCAATTGTTCTTAGTGACTCGGATATTGATCTAATTCTCGGCATGGACTGGCTTTCTAAGCACATGGCTCAACTTGATTGTGTTGCCACGGAGATTCAATTGACACACTCATCTGACGATGTGATCATCTCTGCCGCTCAGGATGAAACCATTCGACTGTTTTCTCTCAATGAGAAGGGCGAGTTAGATGTAATATCTCAGATTCCAGTCGTTTGTGAGTACAAAGACGTCTTTCCAGAAGAGCTTCCGGGAATGCCTCCTCACCGGCCAGTTGAATTCGTTATCGATCTTGAGCATGGTACGGAACCCGTTTGCAAGCGTCCGTACAAGCTTGGACCAGAGGAGTTGAAGGAATTGAAGAAACAACTCGATGAACAAGAGCATCTGGGTTTGATCAGACCGAGTTCATCTCCGTGGGGTTGTAGTGTTCTTTTTGTCCGGAAGAAGGATGGCACTGAGGGAGTCCTGGATTAAGGGGTCCTCGGGCGTCCGGACTACGTGACATGGGCCGGACTGATGGGCCATGAAGATACGATATAGAAGACTTCCTCCCGTGTCCAGATGGGACTCTCCCTTGGGTGGAAGGCAAGCTTGGCATTCAAACATGAAGATTCCTTCCTCTGTAAACCGACTCTGTACAACCCTAGACCACTCCGATGTCTATATAAACCGGAGGGTTTAGTCTGTAGAGAAAAACACAATCATACAGGCTAGACATCTAGGGTTTAGCCATTACGATCTCGTGGTAGATCAACTCTTGTAATCATCATGTTCATCAAGATCAATCAAGCAGGAAGTAGTGTATTACCTCCATTAAGAGGGCCCGAACCTGGGTACACATCGTGTCCCCTGTCTCCTATTACCATCGACCCTAGACACATAGTTCGGGAGCCCCTACCCGAGATCTGCCGGTTTTCACACCGACATTGGTGCTTTCATTGAGAGTTCCACTATGTTGTCATCAGAAGGTTCGATGGATCCATTAGTCATGTACAACAATGCCGCCCTAGGGGAGCTTTTTCTCCCTGCCAGATCTTTGTATTCAGCGGCTTCGCACTGCGGGCCAACTCACTATGCCCCAGGTCACCAGCTTAGTTTTCAAAATCTGGACTATGTCGCTGATATCCGAGGAGACTTGATCTTCCAAGGGTTCACGACCCCAACCTCCGCTTTGGGCTCAGATCCGGAGCACATCACCAGGTCTGAAGACGGGATTCCTGAGCCTGCCGGACTATCTGCGGCTACTAAGCCCAGTACAGGAGAGCCGGAGGAAGCAGTGTCGCTGGCAACCATCATGAAGCCGGACTCCTCTCCGGACACTGGCCCCGAACCCTTGGAGTCAGCATCGTGTGAGTTCAGCCAAGGAGTCTCCTTCCCGCCATACTCCACGGACTCTCTTCTCCCCGGCCATACCTCGCCTTTAAGCGAGGCTCTGGACTTGATGCGGTCCCTCGTCAATACAGAGGAGCAACGTCCGAACTACGCCCAGCCCGTACTTGGGGCTGAGAGTTGGGAATTTTATGTTCCATCCACCACCCACTTCATAGCCACTATCGAAGACTTAACTGACATGCTCGATTACGGCTCTGAAGACATCGACGGTATGGACGATGATGCCGGAGATGCGCAGGCCCAAAACCCGCCATTTACCAGACGCTGGACGGCCACATCTTCATATGACGTGTACATGGTGGATACACCCAAGGAGGGTAACGGAGACAACGACAAAGATCCAGTCGAGGATAGAACTCCTGAGACACAGCCAAATCACCGACTTCAGCGGTGCCGCTCTAAATCACGCCGTGGAAAAGACAACGATACCGGCACGAGAGACAACAATACTCCGGACGACGCTGAAGACCAAGAAGACCACGTCGAGCCAACCCCGAACATGACGATTGGGAAGATGGGCAAGTTAGACCTAATGAACAGGCTGTAAACGAAGACTCGGAGGACATTAATTATCTTCCACTCTCCGAGGATGAGGTGCCTCGGCAACGAACACTTTATCATGCCTGAGGAACCCCTCGAGTAGGAGCGCTTTAAGCGCTAGCTAATTGCCACTGCAAGGAGCCTGAAAAAGAAGCAGCAGCAGCTTCAAGCTGATCAAGACCTACTCAACGACAGGTGGACTAATGTCCTGTCAGCCGAGGAAATACAGCCTTGAGCGCCCAGCGAAAAGTTACCCAAAGCGCAAACTACTACCTCAATTCAACGACGAGGCACTTGGGCTCGTACCATCAGCGTGTAACGCGGCTGACCGACCACCACGTGGCCGGGACAAAACAGCAACTCAAGCCAAACACCAGCCTACTTGCCATAAAGGTAGGGACACAAGAGCTCGGGGATATACATATGACCTACGGAAGGACCTATAAAAGAGAGCAGGTCAGACAAGATTGATCTACGGATAACGGGGCGTGCCCCAACGCGCGACAACAGCTATCTAGCCGGACGTGACAAGCATAACCACATCCGGGACGAAAACCGCAGACGGACTCCATTCGAGCTACGTCGCGACTTGGCCCGATATAGAGGCACCGCACACCCCCTCTGCTTCACTGATGAAGTAATGGAGCATGAATTCCTAGAAGGGTTTGAACCCGTGAATATAGTATCATACGATGGAACAACAGATCCGGCAGAATGGTTTGAGGACTTTCATCTCCATATTCATATGGCCCGCGGCGATGATCTTCATGCCATCAAATACCTCCCAGTAAAACTCAAGGGACTAGCTCGACACTGGTTAAACAGCCTGCGAGAAAACTCCATTGGTAGCTGAGAGGACTTGGAAGACACCGTCCGCGACAACTTCCAAGGTACATACTTCCGACCTCCGGATGCTGATGACTTAAGTCACACAGTTCAACAACCCGGAGAGTCCGCCAGGAATTCTGGACTAGGTTCCTAACTAAAAAGAACCAGATCGTTGACTGTCCGAATGCAGAAGCCCTAGCGGCCTTTAGGCATGGCATTCGTGACGAATGGCTCGCCCGACACCTCGTCCAAGAAAAACCGAAGTCATTGACAGCACTCACAGCACTTATGACCCGCTTTTGTGCGGGCGAAGATAGCTGGCTAGCCCGTAGCAATAATAACGTGAGCGATCCTAGCACCTCCGAAGTCGGGGACGGTAGTGGCAAGCCATGAGGCAATAGAAATCAAGCGTCGCAGGAATAATAAAGCAACCCAAGAATGAATGGTCAATGCCAGATTTAGTGCCTCCAAATCCGGTCAACGGAAGAAGCCATTTGTGGCAAACAGAGATGGTCCATCCGGTCTAGACAAGATACTGGATCGGCCCTGTCAGATTCATGCTAGCCCCGACAAACCGGCCAACCATACCAACATAAATTGTTGGGTTTTCAAACAAGCCGGCAAGCTCAATGCCGAACACAAAGGGAACACTACTAGGGAAAACCTTATACACGGAATCTTAGTAGCAGTGCGGTACAAAAAGTGGCGCTACTTCTAATTAGCAGTAGTGCGCGTCCAAAACAATCGCTACTGATACACAGTTAGCAGTAGCGCGTGCTGGCGGAATCGCGCTGCTACAAAAATCGACCGACAGTACCCGCCAACCTAAGTTTAGCAGCAGCGCGGTGTCATGACATGCGCTACTGCTAATGTAATAGTAGTAGTGCGCTTTTTATCCCGGTCGCTGCTACTAATTTTGAAATAGGCCAC
Source organism: Triticum urartu (assembly GCF_056163025.1). Classification (NCBI taxonomy): domain Eukaryota; kingdom Viridiplantae; phylum Streptophyta; class Magnoliopsida; order Poales; family Poaceae; genus Triticum; species Triticum urartu. Next base: position 224,331,095 of record NC_141876.1, on the reverse strand, counting down.
ATGGTTGGCCTCTCTTAGCAGTAGAGCGTGTGAGGAAAGCGCACTGCTACTACGCTCTTATCAGTAGCACGTTTTGCTGCCTGCGCTACTGCTAAGACGTAGCATGGTCCCACCTTTCCCCCTCCCCCTCCTCCCCTCCTCCATCTCCTCTCTTCCCTTTCCCCTACCTCCCACATCCTCTCTCTCTCTCTCACTTTGCTTCTTCCTCAATACTTCTCCCCCCATTACTCTACCTCTTCTACCTACCTTTCTTTCTCTTCATTACTCCTAGCTAACTACACCAACTCCGTCAATGCATCTCCTTTCTCTTTTTCCTTCCCCCTCCACTAGTTGAAGTTGTCTCCTCCCAAATTAGCTAGCTAGGTAGATGTAGCATTTATTGAAGTGACCTATTTGCACCCTAACTAGATATATCTTTGTCGAGAAGAGATTTGTCCAATTTTGATCTCCCTACATCATCATCTCCACCGTGTACGCTGGATCTCGAGATAGGTGATTAAAATTTCATGCTTTCGCAAGAATGGAAATATGTGTATGTGTGTGTGATATGATAATTGAGCGATATGATGGAAATTGTGTGTGTGGCATGAGTTGACGCCGAATTGTGCTTTTGAGTTGCCTATGTTTTGCCGAAATGTCAATTTATTTCCGTTTCGGTGAATTCCGGGCAAACTCTAGATCTATATGTCCTATTTTTAGGGAAGGTCATGCCGAATTTTTGTATGACCTTTATGCATGCACGCATCTTTATAATCAATTTGTTTATTATTACCATGCAAACGTTCATGATGGTCAGTGGAACGATGGTGGACAGGTGGTTGCGGTCGGCGGTGCAGGACATGAAAGAAAATAACATGACAGAGGTTTTATGTGTGTGTCGAAAATGCAATGGAATAGTTTGGCTCGATCCCTATGACGATGGTCATGTCAAAGCGCACCTCCTCATGACTGGTTTCATGGATGGCTATACTCGGTGGATAATTGAAGATGAGGATGATGATGTTGAGGACGCGGGCGGGGCAGGCAATGATGACATGGCGCAAGACGAAGAGATGATCGATAATGGCGGCGGGGAAGAGGCCGAACATGGCGTCGGAGAAGGGGTCGGACATGGCGGCGGAGAGAACGTGGACTCCACACAATAGAGTTCGTAGGTACTAAGTTCAATTGTGCGGGACCCTCATGTTCAAGCACTGCTTCGCTAGGAGACGAGTGCTGAGAGAGCTGCTTCCAGAGAGGAGCCTAAGCTACAGAAACTGGTGGTACACTCGAACATTCCATTGTATGATGGTTGCAATCCTGAGGTGACCCGCTTGAGTTTCACGCTCCAACTCCTGAAGACGAAGGCTAAAAACAAATGGACCGACATTAGCCTCGTTGAGCATCTCAAGTACCTAAAGGTTGTTCTTACCGCGGGGAATCTACGTCCTACTAGTGTGGATGAGGCCAAGAATATCGTGTGCCCTCTTGATCTGCCGCACGTTAGATACCATGCATGCATCAACGATTGTATAATTTATCGGAAGGAGCACGCGGAAAAACAAGCTGTCCGGTGTGCAATGCTTCTCGATACAAGAAGGCCGGGAAGAAATGTCCCCAGAAAGTTGTATCGTACTTACCGATCACTCCCCGTCTCCAGCGGTATTTCATAGATCCCAAGGAAGCAAAGCTAATGCGCTAGCAGCGGAGAGGAAGAAGCCCGACGATGGAGATGATCCTAAGCTAAGACACGTCAAGGATGGAAGCCAGTGGAGAGCGTTGAACGGCTTCTATCAGTATTTCGAATGTGATTCCAGGAACATCGTGCTCGGCGCGTGTACCGATGGCATGAATCCGCTTGGCAACCAGAACACCAACCATAGCACATGGCCCGTGTTTGTATGGATGTACAACCTTCCCCCTGGTTGTGCATGAAGTCGAAGTACATTCACATGAGCATGTTGATTCAAGGGCTGAAACAACCAGGAAATAATATTAATCTGTATCTGGGGCTGCTTCAAGAGGAGTTAGACACGTTATGGAAAACACCGGCCAAGACATGGGACACCAGCAAAGGCGAGTTTTTCTACATGAGAGCCACGCTGATCATGACGGTGCACGACTATCTCGGTTACGGATATGTCGCAGGCAAGGTGTGCCATGGATATTGCGGATGCACTGATAAGCACATTTCCTATTCATATTTTGGCACACAAATATACCATATATTCTGATCTGACCATCAATTCCTGTTATGAACTATTGCATATTTTAACGAAAATCATATAAAGGGGCAAAGGGGATGCCAGCGGCGACCTCGGCGACCACGGGTCCTCTGCCGGGGGAAGGCTCATCAGCGCCGACAGAGGGCCTACCTCCAGGGGGCGCCTTCCTCCGTGCGATGCGGAGAGGGACCTGGCTCTCGGCCTCTCCCCTACAGCCCCCAGTGCACTCCTCTTGGTGGGAGGGAGGCCGTTGAGCTGGGGCCACCGTCCGCCGTTGTGACCTGATCTTCCTACGACCCCTGGTTAGCATAAGCTTGCTCCTGAGAGATTAGTGGTACCCTGTAGCTGTCGTCGTTGGCATGGTTGATGAGGCTCACAGCACGCTCGGGGGGCTCCTGGAAGGCCTCAGCTTCCAGCTCCTCATCCTCCAAGCCCGGCTCGAGGAACGAGCCGGGGTCATCTTCCAACACGTACTCCTGGTCTATCATGCGGGGCACGTAGGCCTCCGAGGCCGCCGCCCCGAAGACCTCGCCAAAGTGCCCCACGCTCCACGTTGTGCTGCCCTGAGGATGGTAGGGCGGCACGCCGCAGAGGCCGCGGGTGGCAACGCTCATGCCCGCGCCCATTGGAAGTGGCGCGGGTGGGAGTGGGCGCCCAGCTCTTCTGGCCGCGTCGGTGTAGGTGAAGCCTCCTGGCGCACCTGAGGGTGTACGGGTACGGCGAGGCAGGCCATGCGATCGGGTAGTGGTCTGAGGTGTGAGCAAGGAGCAGAAGGGCGGTGCTCCCGAGGCCGCGGCGTCTAGTAACTCGGCGACGCGCACCAACAATGCATCCGCGCCGCTCTCCATCAGCCGGCATCGCAGCAGCTCCCGAGCGACCGTGAGTGTAGCCCTCATGTTTGCTTGTTCCCATCGGGTGTGCGGCGCCATGGCCGCAGCGTGGCTTGAGCCCCTTGCGGCCGCCCGCACTAGTCATGCGCGCGCCGCCTGGGGCACTGGGTTGAGGTCTTCTTGGGCGGACGGCGCCTCCCGGGCCGTCCAAGCTGCCCAGCGGTCGGCGTTGGTCCTCGGGTCGCCGGACATCGGATCCACGGGGCGTCAACGGATCAACCAAGGGAAGAGAAGCTCTGGCGTACCCCTACCTGTCTGTATCACCCACAATGCGGCTATATCTCCCACGTGTCAGGGCACGACTTAGAGGCATAGCCACATGGTACGTTTGTCGCAAGAGGGGTAATCTTCACACAATCCCATGTACTGAATAAGGAAGGGATAAAGAGTTGGCTTACAATCGCCACTTCACACAAATACAAGTTAAACATACATCATCCAGAATACAATCAAGGTCCGACTACAGAACCAAAATAAAATAAGACAACCCCAAATGCTAGATCCCCGATCGTCCCAACTGGGCTCCACTACTGATCAATCGGAAAAGACACAACACAACGATCAAGATCTTCATTGAGCTCCCACTTGAGCTGGGTTGCGTCACCTGCACTGGTATCATCAGCACCTGCAACTATTTGGAAGTATTTGTGAGTCACGAGGACTCAACAATCTCACGCCCGCGAGATCAAGACTATTTAAGCTTATGGGTAGGAAAGGGTAGTGAGGTGGAGCTGCAGCAAGCACTAAGCATATATGGTGGCTAACTTACGCACATAAGAGCGAGAAGAGAAGCAATGCAACGGTCGTGAACTAGAAGTGATCAAGAAGTGATCCTGAAACTACTTACGTTCAAGCATAACACAAGACTATGTTCTCTTCCCGGACTCCACCGAAAAGAGACCATCACGACTACACATGCGGTTGATTCATTTTAATTAAGTTAAGTTTCAAGTTCTCTATAAGCGGACATTAACAAATTCCAATCTGCCCATAACCGCGGGCACGGCTTTCGAAAGTTCAAACCCTGCAGGGGTGTCCCAACTTAGCCCATCACAAGCTATCACGGTCAACGAAGGATATTCCTTCTCCTGGAAAGACCCGATCATTCTTCGAATGCCGGTTACAAGACAGTTCGGCAATGGTAAAACAAGATCAGCAAAGTAACCCGATGTGCCGACAAATCCCGATAGGAGTCGCACGTATCTCGTTCACAGGGCACACCGGATGGGCAAGACGTCGGGTTGTCACAGACCCTGGTTGCCCAGGGGGCGCCGGACATCGCAAAGTTTGGACCAATACTCAGAGGAGCACTGGCCCGGGGGTTTAAAATAAAGATGACCCTTGAGTCTGTAGAACCAACCGGAAAAAGGCTTAGGTGGCAAATGGTAAAACCAAGGTTGTTCCTTGCTGGAGGAGTTTTATTCAAAGCGAACTGTCAAGGGGTTCCCATAACACCCAACCGCGCGAGGAACGCAAAATCAAGGAACATATCACCGGTATGACAGAAACTAGGGCGGCAAGAGTGGAACAAAACACCATGCATAAGGCCGAGCCATCCACCCTTTACCAAGTATATAGATGCATTATTTAAATAAGAGAGATATTGTGATATCCCAAACATATCCATATTCCAACATGGAACAAACTTCATCTTCACCTGCAACTAGCAACGCTATAAGAGGGGCTTAGCAAAGCGGTAACATAGCCAAACAACGGTTTGCTAGGAAAGGGGGGTTAGAGGCTTGACATGGCAACATGGGAGGCATGATATAGCAAGTGGTAGGTATTGCGGCATAGCAAAAGAGCGAGCAATTAGCAAGCAAAGATAGAAGTGATTTCGAGGGTATGGTCATCTTGCCTGCAAAGTTCTTGGAGTTGATGAAAGCTTGATCCTCGTAAGCGTACTCAACAGGTTCCTCGATCACATACTCGTCTCCCGGCTCTACCCAAAGCAAGAACACAAGCAAAAGGACCAACAATCAATCATGGTGCAATGCACAAGCAACATGATGCAAAACACGGCATGATATGTGAGATGTGATATGCAATGCATATGCGTGCTTCGGAAGGGAAAGATTGAACCAGGCCTCAACTTGGCAGACCAAGTGTGCTGCTGGAAAGGTGAGACGATTTCCGTCGAAATCATTATAAATATCACTGGAATCGGAGGCATGGTTTGCAAATGGCAAGCAAAACAAGAATGGCATGATTCTGCGATTAACAGTACTATGCCATCTAGAATGCAACAAGAAACTAAGCTACTGCACTCCACCATAGCAACAAATAATATGGACATGATCTACTCAATATGCTTGACAAAACATGAACACTGAGATATGGCTAAATCACACTAGAGAAGGTTCAAACAAGCATGGCAAAAGTGCAAAAGATATCAGCATCACAGACTTAGTGAAAATAACAACATGCCAGGAAATAACATCAGGAAACCATGTTTAGATCAAGATAACAACATGCTACAGGAACTTATCATTGCAAAACAAGGAATTTCACGAATCTACTCAAAGTATAGAACAAAATTCCCTCACTAACCATGAGTCGAAAAGGATCAGAATATAAGATGGCACCCATGTAAACATAGCAAGTTTCGTTAACAGATTCAGACTTCGCAGAAAACTGAGCATGGCATAAACAGAATTATGAAGGCATGTTTGCGAGCTTGATTCACACATCACAAGGCATTGCATGACAAGATAAGCATACTACCAGAAAGAAGAAATGATCATAAGGCTAACCATGGCAAGAGCAAGTACATAGCATAGATGGATCAACTACCACAACCTTGGCAAAATTGATTAACATGTAAACAATCTGCCATGAACATTTTATAGCAAAAGTAGAGCAAGATTAAGACATGCTAGGGCACTACATAATGCCAAACAGGTGCATGGATGGATAGAGCACAACCATATGTCCAAAACATCCTTAGTGAAGATACTCGAAAGAAACATCGATCTCTCACTGTTGCAACATGAATACATGGCATAAAAATAATAGCAGAGCATGGACTTAGTGAAATCCTAAATCCCTGAAATCAGCAATATCACGAAGGGTACTTTGCATGCTTGTGCTAGTCACCACATGGATCACAAAAATACGTGGCAAACACACCTGTAAAGATGGCATGGCATAGATCGAAATACATGTAGGCATGCCCATATGCAGCACAGAGTAAATGTAGCAAAAATAACAAATGCTCATAATCTGCTAAGAATCAGCACCTAACATTTTATAGCACTCTTGCATCAATGATTTGGGCATCAAGATGGACTCAAACAAGCATGACACAATGGAACAGAACGAAGAGCATATCCTGATGAACATTTCGATATATCGTGCGCATGAAACGGAGCTACGGTCATGGAGTTATCATGCGATGAACATGGCAATAAAATGTGAGGGAAAAAGACCATTGCCTTTCTTTCTGTTATTTGAAAGTAGCTGCTTCAGCTTCAGCCACGAGATATTTTTACCCTCCGGATCTAGGGTTGACTTTGGCATGGAAGCCGAGGCAAGGCCGGATCTCGTCGGAGAGCTCGCCGGAGAACTGGGAGACGACCAGAGAGGAGGGATCCAGTAAGGGGCCGCCTGGATCCGGCGAGGAGGAAGGCGGGGAGGTCGGAGGACGGGCGGAGGCGTGCGGGGCCGGGAGGCGAGCGGCAGCGGCGCGGGCGCTCATGCGAGGAGGCGCAGGTCGCCGACGGATGCGGCAGCAGGGAGCCCGAGCGGCGGCGGGGCGACGCGCGGTGGACGGCACTAGGCGGTGGGGCAAGGTGCGTGGCGGCGGCGAGCAGGCAGTGGCGGCAGCCGAGGGCGAGTGGGGCGGCGCGGTGGGGGTCGCCGGTGGGGAGCGGCGCCGGCGCCGTTGGTGGACGGCGGCGGGGCTGGAGCGGGCTCCGGCAGCGTGGAACCGGGTTTGGCGGCGGCGGCATGGGCCTGTGCGGGCCCGCGATGGGCTCCGCGGGCCGGCGGCACGGAGGAGAGAGAGGGGCTAGCGGCGGTGACGTGGCGAGGTGGGATTGGCCCGGGGCGGCGCCGCGGACATGTCCGATGGTGGGAGGAGATGTGTCCGGCGGCGTAGAGGGAAAAATGCTAGGGTTTGACTGCGAATTTGAGGAGGGTGCACATATTTATAGCTAGGAGGAGGTAGGAGTGTCCAAATGGGCTGTAGTTTTGGACCACGCGATCGTGATCCGACGGCGGAGGACATGGGAGTGGTTTAGATGGGTTATTTGGCTGTTTTTTGAGGGGTGTTGGGCTGCAACACACACGAGGCCTTTGCGGTTACCTCGTTAACCGTTGGAGCATCAAACAGGCTCCAAATGGCACGAAATTTGACAGGCAGTCTAGCGGTGGTGCACCAAGGCCACTTGGCAAATCTCAGTCCATTCCGAGAACGTTTGACAACCGCTCACGAAAAGAGACAAAACGAGTGCGCCGGAGGACATTGGAGTGTCAGATTGCAAAACGGACAATGGGGAACATGCTCGGATGCATTTGGCGAACACGAATGCAAATGCGATGCACATGATGACATGATAAGAAATTCATGACATGAACAAAATGCAAAACGAAGACAAAACCCAACCACGTAGGGAATCTCATATTGCATATCCGGAAAAGGCAAGAGTCGGAGTTATAATTATGGAAAGTTGTATCCGGGGTGTTACAACACTCCACCACTACGAGAGGATCTCGTCCCGAGATCTAGGATGGCACCGGAGGAAACAGAAGAGGAGGGGAAAGAGGTAAAACTAAGTTGCTTCTTAGACCAATGAGTGAAACCTAAGAACCGTGGGAGGTTAAACAATTTTGAGAAAAGAATACAATGAAGATGAACGAGGTAGAAAACACTGCGTTAGAAAGAGTAACAAGGAACATTATGAGAACCCTGTAGGTTGAAAAACATAATAAAATGGTTGCAATGGACAAAAAGTAGGTGCAAGCACTTCGGTTGAAACGAGATGTACAAGGAATAATAAAGATCAATTACGACAACACTCCGGTTGGAAATGGAAGGTAAGGAATATGAGCTTGGCAAAATGAAAGCACTTTGATGAGGATCCGGTTAGAAGAGGAATGATACACACAACACTCTGGTTAAAACAAGATAGAGAAGGAATAAGTATTATATAATTTGGACAGCACTCCGGCTGTAAATGGAAGAATTGAAGATGAGCTTGATAAGATGAGAAGATACTTGATGAAATCAACAACACACTGCGTCCGGAACTATTGAAAGAAAGGCACAATGGGTAAGAAAGATTTCAGACAGCACACCGGTTGAGAAGGGAGGTAAAACTGATAAGATGAAAAGAACACTCTGGTTAAACGGGTAAGCACGAAAAGAACACGACCCTCACAATTCGAGATGATGAGTGAAGAGAGCAACATCACAAAGCCTCCGGGAGAAAGAATAGAAGATCGATCTTTGGAATAAGAATGGAGAAGAAACGGCCAACTTCTGCCACAAATGAGCTTGGAAAGCACTCTTCCAAGAAGGGTAAAACGGAGTTGTTGGAAAACCAACAACGAAAAGAGTAAGCTTGTAGTGGGCTTATGGAAAACTTCTCAAAATTGAGGCGAAATTCTGCCACAACAGAAACAAAAGATTGGATTGATATCAACAAGGAGACGAGAAACTTATTTCACCGGGAGGATGAATGAAGAACTTGGGTCATTTATAAGCACCATAAATAGCAACAATCATTAGGGAAAGCTTTAGGTGAAATATAACTCAAGCTAACTTCAACTAAGGAAAAATGATGGGATTAAATATCTCATTCCTGATAACTTGTCAATCATGAAACATGAAGGAAACTGTCAAAATGACATAACACCACCTCAAAAGATAAAGTAGGAAGAATTGCACTTCAGAATGCAAGATGACGAATTCTTGAACTCCTCAAAACAAGACATGCGTTGAACACCATGTTTATTTGGCAATATAACTTGGCGGATCTTAACTTCGAGATAAATCTTGAGGACAATTGCAGAATGAAAGGAATCCTTGACGAACCATCATGTAGAACCTCCATGAAGAACTCCGGTAATAAAAGGATGATCAAAAGAAGTGAAGGATGAAAAGAATAAAATTGAAGCCTTGCAATGATTAGATGAAGCTTTGAAATGATATCATTGAAATAACTTGGAACTCCGGAAAGAAAAGATAAAGCATCTCGAACCGAGAATGTGATATGATGAACCACTCCGGAAAGAAGAAATTAGATCACATGGATGAAACAATACTAACAATTACATTATGCTTATCCTTCACCAATTTAAATTGATGACAAGAAACGGATTTGGCATACTACTTGTTCTCGTAGAACGGATTAAGATAGATATGGCGCAAACTTGGGAAGGTCTTCAGCGAACCACCGGTAGGATTGGAAAGAACGAATGAATTGATATGATAACCATGGAAGAGAATCTTGAACAAACCACCATAAGAATTGAAAATGAAAGTAGCAAAGGCGCAAATCACCAGGAAGAATCTGAAGAACGAATGAAGATACTTGAGGGGATTTAGCTACAAGTGAAGAAGAGATACCAAGTTGATTAGGGAATACTTGAACGATGCAACGGTAATATTTGGAGAACGATAGCTGAAAGTTGGAATGAATAATTCTGAGATGAAGGGCTCCGGAGAATCAAACTGAAAAGACTCTTGAATTGCTCCATATGGGTGAAAATAATTCTCACAATCAAAACCAATTATGAGAGGATGGCATCAAGCTATAGCCATGAATCTTTGGAAGAACGGGTAAGAATTTAAGAGGAACTCTTCTTCAGTATTCAAATGTTGAGAATGATGACGAGAAACACCACCAGGAATTGTTGATGCACTCCAGAAGAAGATTGGAAAGGTTGAACCAAAGATGAAAATAATTTGAATGATCTTGGAGAAAGACATTTGAGTGATGACAATTCATTCTTTCGTCAACTTGGAGAAGAATTTGAGAATAACTCCAGAAAGAATTAGAAGTGTCTGGTAAGATCCGGGAAAAAGACCTATGGGTTAGGGCCCACTCAAAAGATACACTGTTGAACGATTGCTTGAAAGGGAGATTACACCGGTTGATTTAAATGGCTTGAATGAGCTAACATCCTCAAAAGAACTTGAGCTAATTGAGAATGGAAACTTGAATCTTCTGAGATATCTTCAGCACTACAGAACAAATGAATGGCGAGAAGTAGATGATTAAGAGGTGCGCCGGCATGAGAAAACATTTGAAATCGAGGAAAATATATGATCGACAAGGCTTGAATTGAATCCACTAGAGAAGAAATATAACAAAGAATAATAAACTCGAAGTTTCGTTAGTATCTTCCTAAGAATCACCGGATAAGAACATTGACGGAACTGAACGGAGAGACTTCCCATCAATAAAAGGATACTTGATTAAGAAATCTGAATCCTTGAAGAAAAAGGTGGGAGGGTGGGAAAACAACACAACTTGGGACGGATGAACAAACAATGTTGAGAAGACTTTGAGTTGATCTTGTGGATGGGAAAAATGATCGGATCCACTTGAAGAGAAACACGCCGGTTGAAAAGGATTGACATGACAACCTCTATGATCAAGAAGGATTGGTATTCATATAGAAGTATGAGAACACCACTTAAGAAAGGTATGGAATCAACACTTGACTTCGAAGGAACTCGAATACCACAAATAAAAACAAAAACAAAGGATTAGCTTGCAAAATAAGCCGGAACAAACATATGATAGATCCAATATCGTATGATGTGTCTGTTGGAAAGATATACTTGAATTCCCACTTATAAACTCCCGAAACTTTATGGTTATGCAATCAGGTGTTGGGGATACAGGGGAACCATAATATCTCACCGAAACTAACAACTCCTACATCCAGCTGTATCCATCCTTCAACACATAACCAAGAAACCTTCGGAAATCGTTTACCTCAACCTTCGAAAAGCATCCGTTATACGAGTTATGGCAATACTCCCGAACTCCCGCCCTAGTACTGGGTGGCGTCGAGGTTATCTCACCAACAACTGCATAAAAGAGATTTTCAATGTCGGCGAACTCATGTATTCCAGAATAGCAGCGATAAAATTGTGACGACAACACCTCGGACCTGAACTCCCCGGGACACTGCCACAACCTCTAAATGTCGGAAGGCACCAAGAACAATGTTCTCGTCACAAAAGCATCGGAACGATTCCAAGATACCCGCGTGATCCTAAAAAAATTTAGTGAAATTTGAGGAGAGAAGAGTCAAAACTTCTACGTCAGGAGGCCTCACTAGAGCGACGAAGGGACTGAGGAGTAAAAAGAATCCTACTCTCCGGTATATATAATCCTAAAACTCAAAACATTTTGTTCTAGACTCAATAACGTCAGCGATTCGATCAAGCAGGGGGCTCCTAAGTCGGGGAAGGCTCTGATTACCAACTTGTAACACCCACAATGCGGCTATATCAACCACGTGTCGGGGCACAACTTAGAGGCATAGCCGCATGGTAGGTTTGTCGCAAGAGGGGTAATCTTCACACAATCCCATGTAATGAATAAGGAAGGGATAAAGAGTTGGCTTACAGTCGCCACTTCACACAAATACAAGTTAAACATAGATCATCCAGAATACAATCAAGGTCTGACTACGGAACCAAAATAAAAGAAGACATCCCCAAATGCTAGATCCCCGATCGTCCCAACTGGGCTCCACTACTGATCAATCGGAAAAAGACACAACACAATGATCAAGATCTTCATCGAGCTCGCACTTGAGCTGGGTTGCGTCACCTACACTGGTATCATCAGCACCTGCAACTGTTTGGAAGTATCTGTGAGTTACGAGGACTTAGCAATCTCACACCCGCGAGATCAAGACTATTTAAGCTTATGGGTAGGAAAGGATAGTGAAGTGGAGCTGCAGTAAGCACTAAGCATATATGGTGGCTAACTTACGCACATAAGAGCGACAAGAGAAGCAACGCAATGGCCGTGAACTAGAAGTGATCAAGAAGTGATACTGAAACTACTTACGTTCAAGCATAACGCAAGACTATGTTCTCTTCCCGGACTCCGCCGAAAAGAGACCATCACGGCTACACACGCGGTTGATTCATTTTAATTAAGTTAAGTTTCAAGTTCTCTACAACCGGACATTAACAAATTCCCATCTACCCATAACCGCGGGCACGACTTTTGAAAGTTGAAACCGTGCAGGGGTGTCCCAACTTAGCACATCACAAGCTCTCACGCTCAACGAAGGATATTCCTTCTCCCGGAAAGACCCGATCAGTCTCGGAATCCCGGTTACAAGACATTTTGACAATGGTAAAACAAGACCAGCAAAGCCACCCGATGTGCCGACAAATCATGATAGGAGTCGCACGTATCTCGTTCTCAGGGCACGCCGGATGGGCAAGACGTCGGGTTGGCATAGACCCTCGTAGCCTAGGGGGCGCTGGACATCGCCTAGTTTGGACCAACACTCACAGGAGCACTGGCCCGGGGGTTTAAAATACCCTTGAGTCTGTAGAACCCAAGGGAAAAAGGCTTATGTGGCAAATGGTAAAACCAAGGTCGGGCCTTGCTGGAGGAGTTTTATTCAAAGCGAACTGTCAAGGGGTTCCCATAACACCCAACCGCGTAAGGAACGCAAAATCAAGGAACATAACATCGGTATGACGGAAACTAGGGCGGCAAGAGTGGAACAAAACACCAGGCATAAGGCCGAGCCTTCCACCCTTTACCAAGTATATAGATGCAATAATTAAATAAGAGAGATATTGTGATATCCCAAACATATCCATGTTCCAACATGGAACGAACTTCATCTTCACCAGCAACTAGCAACACTATAAGAGGGGCTGAGCAAAGCAGTAACATAGCCAAACAATGGTTTGCTAGGAAAGGGGGGTTAGAGGCTTGACATGGCAATATGGGAGGCATGATATAGCAAGTGGTAGGTATCGCGGCATAGCAAAAGAGCGAGCAACTAGCAAGCAAAGATAGAAGTGATTTTGAGGGTATGGTCATCTTGCCTGCAAAGTTCTCAGAGTTGACGAAAGCTTGATCCTCGTAAGCGTACTCAACAGGTTCCTCGATCACATACTCGTCTGCCGGCTCTACCCAAAGAAAGAACACAAGCAAAAGAACCAAAAATCAATCATGGTGCAATGCGCAAGCAACATGATGCAAAACATGGCATGATATGCGAGATGTGATATGCAATGCATATGCGTGCTTCGAAGGGAAAGATTGAACCAGGCCTCAACTTGGCAAACCAAGTGTGCCTCTGGAAAGGTGAGATGATTCCGGTCAAAATTGATATAAAGATCACTGTAATCGGAGGCACGGTTTACAAGAATGACACAATTCTGCGATTAACATCACTATGCCATTTAGAATGCAACAAGAAACTAAGCTACTGCACTCCAACATAGCAACAAAGAACATGGAAGTGATCTACTCAAGATGCTTGATAAAACATGAACACTGAGCTACGGCTATAGGAACTTATCATAGAAAAACAAGGCACAAGATATTAGCATCACAGACTTAGTGAAAATAACAACATGCCAGGAAATAACATCAGGAAGCCATGTTTAGAGCAAGCTAACAACATGCTACAGGAACTTATCATTGCAAAACAAGGCATTTCATGATCTACTCAAAGCATAGAACAAAATTCCCTCACTAACCATGAGTCGAAAAGGATCAGAATATAAGATGGCACCCATGTAAACATAGCAAGTTTCGTTAACAGATTCAGACTTCGCAGAAAACTGAGCATGGCATAAACAGAATTATGAAGGCATGTTTGCGAGCTTGATTCACACATCACAAGGCATTGCATGACAAGATAAGCATACTACCAGAAAGAGATGATCATAAGGCTAACCATGGCAAGAGCAAGTACATAGCATAGATGGATCAACTACCACAACCTTGGCAAAATTGATTAACATGTAAACAATCTGCCATGAACATTTTATAGCAAAAGTAGAGCAAGATTAAGACATGCTAGGGCACTACATAATGCCAAACAGGTGCATTGATGGATAGAGCACAACCATATGTCCAAAACATCCTTAATGAAGATACTAAAAAGAAGCATGCATCTGACTGTAGCAACATGAATACATGGCATAAAAATAATAGCAGAGCAAGGACTTAGTAAAGTCCTAAGTCCCTGAAATCAACAATATCACGAAGGCTACTTTGAATGCTTGTGCTAGTCACCACATGGATCAGAAAAATACATGGCAAACACCCCTGTAAAGATGGCATGGCATAGATCAAAATACATGTAGGACTCATGCCCATATGCAGCACACAACAAATGTAGCAAAAATAACAAATGCTCATAATCTGCTAAGAATCAGCACCTAACATTTTATAGCACTCTTGCATCAATGCTTTAGGCATCAAGATCGACTCAAACAAGCATGACACAATGGAACAAAATGAGGAGCACATCCTGATGAACATTTTGATATATCATGCGCATGAAACGGAGCTACGTTCATGGAGTTGTGATGCGATGAACAGGGCAATAAAATGTGAGGGAAAAAGACCGTTGCTTTTCTTTGTGTTACTTCGAAAGTATCTGCTTCAGCATCAGCCACGGGATATTTTTACCCTCCGGATCTAGGGTTGACTTTGGCATGGAAGTCGAGGTAGGGCCGGATCTCGTCGAAGAGCTCGCCGGAGAACGGGGAGACGACCGGAGAGGAGGGATCCGGCGAGGAGGAAGGCGGGGAGGTCGGAGGACGGGCGGAGGCACGCGGGGCCAGGAGGCGAGCGGCGGCGGCGCGGGCGCTCAGGCGAGGCGGCGCTGGTCGCCAGCGGATGCGGTAGTAGGGAGCCCGAGCGGCGGCGGGGCGACGCGTGGTGGCCGGCGCTGGGCGGCGGGGCAAGGCGCGCGGTGGCGGCGCGCAGGCAGTGGCGGCGGCCGGGGCGGCGTGGTGGAGATCGCCGGTGGGGAGCGGCGCCGGCACCGGTGGCGGACGGCGGCGGGGCTGGAGTGGGCTCCGGCGGCGTGGAACCTTGCTTCGGCGGCGGCGGCTTAGGCCCGTGCGGGGCCGCGATGGGCTCCGCGGGCTGGTGGCGCGGAGGAGAGAGAGGGGCCGGCGGCGGTTATGTGGCATGGTGGGATTGGCCCGGGGCGGCGGCGCGGACATGTCCGGTGGTGGGAGGAGATGTGTCCCGCGGTGGAGAGGGAAAAATGCTACGGTTTGACCGCGAATTTGAGGAGGGTGCACATATTTATATCTTGGAGGAGGTAGGAGTGTCCAAATGGGGTGTAGTTTTCGACCACACGATCGTGATCCGACGGCGGAGGACATGGGAGTGGTATAGATGGGTTATTTGGCCGTTTTGGAGGGGTGTTGGGCTGCAACACACACGAGGCCTTTGCGGATACCCAGTTAACCGTTGGAGCATCAAATGGACTCCAAATGGCATGAAATTCGACAGGCGGTCTATCGGTGGTGTGCCAAGGCCTCTTGGCAAATCTCGGTCCATACCGAGAACGTTTAACACCCGCTCACGAAAAGAGACAAAAGGAGTGCGCTGGAGGACATAGGAGTGTCGGATTGCAAAATGGAGAACGGGGAAAATGCTCGGATGCATGAGTCGAATACGAATGCAAATGCGATGCACATGATGACATGATAAGAAATGCATGACATGAACAAAATGCAAAACAAAGACAAAACCCAACCACGAAGGGAATCTCATATCGCATCTCCGGAAAAGGCAAGAGTCAGAGTTACAATTATGGAAAGTTGTATCCAGGGTGTAACACTGGCGCGCACACTCTACGATTTCGGGGTCCGGCAAAACCCTTGAGGTTCAAACACTGTGCTGCGCACAAAGATCTCTCCCCCTCTCTAGCTTGCACACTCTACGATTTCATGGCCTAACTCAACGAACCCAAAGAACATGAGACACAAGATTTATACTGGTACGAGCCACCATTGTGGTGTAATACCCTACTACGGTGTGGTGTGGTGGATGAACAGTTACAAAGGAAGAACAGCCTAGCGAGGAGAGGTGTTCTTGTGCTTGGTGAACTTGAGTGGTTGGGGTGCTATCGATTCGATCTAGGTCCGAATCAGATGCCTCCCTATGGTGGCTAGTCCTATTTATAGAGGCCATGGTCCTCTTCCCAAATATTGAGTGGGAGGGGTTCCCACAATGGCCAAATTTGAAGGGAGACAACTAGTATAATCTATCCTGACAAAAGTAGTCTTCGCCTGCCAAAGGCTCTGGTGATGACGCCGTCTTGGGCTCCACGGTGACCTCTGTCCTGCCGTCCTGCCGGTCTTGCTCTTCTTGCACCGATATGGAAACCTTTGCCTGATGCTTCGGGACTCCTCGCATGCGCTAGCCCCTTTAGTACCAAAGAGTAAACGAGGGCACTGCGTACGCTGGCGCCCGCCTGGCGACCGCCTGGCTCCAGTCGTCATGGCTTGCGTCACAAAGGCCTCGTGAGGTGCTCCTAGCCTAGATCTCTCCGCCCCTCACGAGCTAGCCTGGTCAGGCCACACCTAAGGAGTTCTTGCGTCGTCGGCCTCACGAGGCTTTGCACCTCACGAGGGTCTTGAATGTTTGCTGGTGAAGATGGGCCGTACGGAGCCGCTGGTGGAGCCATGTTGCGGGCCGCAGGCAAGCAAGTCTGGGGACCCTCGTTCCCAGAACGCCGACACATATGATATCAATGGATACACGTTCTACACGGAGGCCAAAGATATGGACAGTGATGATGAGAACTTAGGGGTGATGATGGAATGCATGACCGACAGCGATAACGATGCAACTGATAGATTTTACGGAAGGGTCAGGAGATCTGGGAGCTTGACTACTCTTCACTGCACAACACGATGATGTTCCGCGTCAGATGGGCTAAGAATGTCGAAAGAGAAAACCGGTATTTCACTACCATGACTATACCAGACGCCAAGAGCGCTACCATGAACGTTATCGCAAAAAACGAGCCATGGGTACACGCTAAGCACGTGACACAATGCTTCTTCATAACCGACCCACGCAATCCCAGTCGTGTTGTCGTGAGGAGAGGCAAAAGGAACATCATTGGAATGTATGGAGTCGCCAAGAAGGAAGACTACGACCATTACAGCAACCTGCTACCACTTGAGCACTACGTTGGTTTTCCCTTGAAGAGGAAAGGGTGATGCAGTAAATTAGCGTAAGTATTTCCCTCAGTTTCTGAGAACCAAGGTATCAATCTAGTAGGAGATCACACTCGAGTCCCACGCACCTACACAAACAAATAAGAACCTCACAACCAATGCGATAAAGGGGTTGTGAATCCCTTCATGGTCACTTACGAGAGTGAGATCTGATATATAAGATAAGATAATATTTTTGGTATTTTTATGATAAAGAGAAATAAAGATGCAATGTAAAATAAATGGCAATAGAAATAACTAAGTGTTGGAAGACTAATATGACGGAAGATAGACCCGGGGGCCATAGGTTTCACTAGTGGCTTCTCTCAAGAGCATAAATACTACGGTGGGTAAACGAATTACTATCGAGCAATTGATAGAATTGAGCATAGTTATGAGAATATCTAGGTAGGATCATGTATATAGGCATCACGTC
Source organism: Triticum urartu (assembly GCF_056163025.1). NCBI lineage: Eukaryota > Viridiplantae > Streptophyta > Magnoliopsida > Poales > Poaceae > Triticum > Triticum urartu. The sequence continues at coordinate 224,313,368 of NC_141876.1, read as the reverse complement.
CGCGACAAGTAGACCGAAATGATTCTGCATCTACTACTATTACTCCACACATCGACCGATATCCAGCATGCATCTAGAGTATTAAGTTCATAAGAAGTCGATCGGCAAGCCGACGCCGTCGTCCTAATCGGCGTAAATCGGCTCACGTGATCACCTTGTTGGTCGTATTGCCATACCGACATGTTCGGTTGCCTCGGGGACTTCGGCATCGCCAAGAGAGCTCTACCTCATCAAGTGTTCGGCGCACATGCCATATTTCTTTTATTACTCACTTTGCATAAATTATTGATTATGCAACTTTTTTTATTATTCCTATTATCTCCGGCTTGCACTATTTTCTACGCACAAGTAGATAATCCGGGCAGCGTTGTCACCGCGGCATACCGATGTACCACGTCACCTCGGCTGACCGGGAGCTTCGTCATCAGTTCGTTAACACATGCTGGGGGCTTCGGCGTCACACTACCGGCCTGCTCCGTCGCCGCGATCAGACTAGGGTTTTCACCTCGCCCATCGACTATGCTGTGTCACCACTTCATCAAGCTGAGTTCTTTACTCGGACATCTCGGGACCGGCTTGGGGGCTGGGATCTCGTCCCGCCACAATCTCGGCCTGCGTCATCAACATCGAACACATTAACCAGCTAAGTTGCCTTCATGGTCAAAGTTTTAAATTTTTAACTTGTGTTCGGTTCGACCAAGCATTATACTTTTTTGGAAAAAAGTAGCTTGTAAAGAATTTCCTTGTCCAAACTTTGTTTGTGACGCACAAATTCAAATACCCCGTTTATTTGGGGGCTTCCTTTATGAAGCTTTTCCTCTTGCATATGATTATACTTGTACGGCTTCGTTCCTTTTTCGTGTGTTACGCCACAATATGCACCATATTGACTTAAGCGATTTGCAAGCTAGGTTGCCTGGCCCCTGTGCTTACCCCTACGTTCCCGATTGTTCGGCTAGGGAGTAAAGGGAGCACCTCTGCGATTGTCACGACCACGTCCTCCGAGCTCTGACCTCAGACTGGGTGAAGCCGAAAGCTAGCGCTCTTATTGTTTTCAATCATGGTCGGCACACAATGGAACTCATGGGTACAAAAAATCTATTGCACGAGTCTCATAGTAATAATGAGCACCGAAGAAAGGTACCGGTGGGGGTACTATTTTCTTCGAAGATGCTTCTTACACTTCGTCTGTAATATAGCATAAGTTCCCTGAGCGCACTTTGTCTGTTACAGCCTTATGGCCCGGTTGCCTGGTTATTGGAAACACAGTCGATATTCTCGGCAGGTGGAGTACATAACACTTTCCGGTCCTTGACCGAAAAGGGAGAAGGCGACGGTCGGTTAAGACGCATTTAAAGTTCGGGTGAACAAAGATATGATATTAGTACTTCGGTACATACAATCATTATACATAAAATTCTTTTGCCCAAGTCACTTGGGGGCTCTTCAATTTATATGACCCGTTTTATAATAAGTGTTCTTCTTCTTAGTTGTTGCAAAGTTTTTATTACTATTATTATTCATCACTCCTTTTTTCGACACGAGTGTGTGGTCACTAGCCGGGGAGCCTAATTTCTCTCTCAAAGCCGCTAGAGTTTAGTTTGCTAAACTAGCCTAATGAGAAGTACGCCGCCTTTGGGATAGGAGGTTGAAGCCGTAGGCTGACCCGCTTGAAGTCTTGAGATAGGATGTGACATGTTAAAGCACGACAGAAGCACTCTTTTTTTCTAAGACCAATTTTCGGATTGGCACCGAACACTTGATCTTGTTCGGACGTAAAGTTTTTGCTGACGTTTTTTGGTTTTCCAAGGTTATGGCACATTTAAACTATTTGTGTGTTTTGAGCACACGTCTCGCAGTGCAATGCCCGACACCTTTAGAGATTCGGCAAAAACATTCTCAGATATTGCTATATATGCATCGGTTTCGAATTGTGTCTTCGGTCAATAGTTGGGTTGCCCGGCTCCTGCACTTGCTTCCTATGTTCCGCTTTGTTCGGCTAGGCGTGCAAAGGGAGAACCACTGCGATTGTGCTTCCAGCTCACATGGTTAAGCACCTCAGTGGAGAAAGCCGAAAACTGACTGTCACAATAAGCGTAAACTGGTCAGCGATCCGATGACTATGTTAAATGATGGGCCATTCATAACAATGGCCGAAGTGTTTACGGCTTGACCTCGACTGTCACCGAACACTACCGGGGGCTATTAACTGGCCTCCCAAACTAAATCCTCGATATTTTTCTCTTACATTAATGCTGAGGTTTCGTGTTCATGCTTAGCATGACAACCCAGAGAAAGGAACCGATAGCGGGACTATTTTCTTTGGAAGACATTTCTTATGTTAAACAGTAATATAACATATCTCTCTGCGTACCTTTGTTTATAAAACCGTATGGCCAGATTGCCTTGTTTGTCATAAATCTTTCCCCTCATAAAGGCTTTATAAAGTAGGACAAACACTCCTCGGCTATTGGCCGAGGAGGTGGAAGCCGATGGTCGGTCAACAAAGTTTTGTACAATGCGGATCCGAGCATTAATGACGTAAAGTACTTGGATACATAGAGTCAATACACAAAATTTGTGATTTTACTATGGACTGCATTAAGGCTCGGGGGCTACTAGGCTTCGGGCTTACTATTTACAATTATTAAAGGGGCACATCGATCCCCTGATCTGGTGTTGCCACCCGACCAGTGTCTCGGGGGCTACTGCATTGCCTGTCCAATGCATAAATATTTAAGTGCAATACAGTTTCCGAGGAGATTTTGATCCCCAGGTTGGTTGGCTGCACCCAACCTGAGTCTCGAGGACTGAGCACGCCGCTTTTTGTGTCCCGAAGTATTCTGTCGAGCTAGGACTTGATCCCCAGGCCGATTTTGCAAATCAACCTAAGTCTCAGCGGCTACTGGGATCAGCGGTCTTACGTCATCCTTCAGGTGCATCTCGGGTTTTAGAACGATACACACCTTGAGGGCTACTGGCTATATATCTCAGCAGAGAATAAATTGCACCAATCAAAAATATTGACAAAAAATCGGCCCACAGTCGGGGTGGTGCACCACCTCGGAAGCAGTCCGGCATAAAGCTCTGACGCTAGTGGCTGGCTCCATAGAGGGCATTTCCGGCATTAAGCTCGGCTAAACTCCTCCAACTTTTTTGAACCAAGGTGATTTATGACAGTCCGGCTTTGGAGCTTGGACATAGTCCGGCGTTGGAGCTCGGATATAGTCCAGCGTTGGAGATCGGATACATTCCGGCGTTGGAGCTCGGAAGTGGTCCCGCATTGGTGCTCGTCTGCAAAAGATACCTCGAATGCAGTTCGACGTTGGAGCTCAGACGCAAGAGGACACTGCCTCCCGGGAACAACTTCAAACTCGAGGTGTGGCATAAAAATAACAAGGCATTGATAAAGTCCGGAAACTTAAAGGGGCTCCTCGGATACCCAACGTATAAACTCATCGAATGCATTTCAGTGATCCTCAAGATCGAAGATCAGAAGATTTGTTGAACCAGTTTTCAAGACCAACAAGCGAAGATGAAGAATAGTTCGGAAGAATCGAGGAGCGTCCCTAACTTGAAGACCGGTTCAGGGGGCTAATGACGGTGTCCTGGATTAGGGGGTACTCAACACGTCATCTCCCGATCTGTTAGATTGGGCCGAGGACCCCCATGGCTGTATACTCATGGGCCAGTTCGGACAGCTGCCGCATACATGGAAGATTCCACAAGACTTGGTGATCAAGACAAGGACTCCTCCCCACCGGCGTATTCGGCTAGGACTCTTGTTATCCAAGGCCATTGGTGCATTATATAAACTGAGGCCAGGCTAGTCGATAGAGAACATATACAACAATCATAATCATAGGCTAGCTTCTAGGGTTTAGCCTCTACGATCTCCAGGTAGATCAACTCTTGTAAGCCCTATACTCATCAATATAAACAAGAGCAGGATGTAGGGTTTTACCTCCATCAAGAGGGCCCGAACTTGGGTAAGCATCGTGTCCCCTGTCTCTTGTTACCCATCGATCCATGATACACAACTTGGGACCCCTACCCGAGATCTGCCGGTTTTGACACCGACACCTTTCTTTAATGGAAATTGGAATTTAATATTCCCTTCCTTCATATCAATAATTGCACCAATCATTTTAAGGAAAGGTCTATCAAGAATAATAGGACATGAAGGATTGCAATCTATGTCAAGAACAATGAAATCTATGGGCACATAGTTCCTATTTGCAACAATAAGAACATCATTAATTCTTCCCATAAGTTTCTTAATAGTGGAATCCGCATGGTGCAAGTTTAAAGAACAATCATCAAAATCACGGAAACCTAGCAAATCACACAAAGTTTTTGGAATCATGGAAACACTAGCACCCAAATCACACAAAGCATAACACTCATGATCTTTAATTTTAATTTTTATTGTAGGTTCCCACTCATCATAATGTTTTCTAGGGATAGGAGCTTCCAACTCAAGTTTTTCTTCATAAGATTGCATCAAAGCATCAACAATATGTTTAGTAAAAACTTTATTTTGGCTATAAGCATGAGGAGAATTTAGCATGGATTGCAACAAGGAAATACAATCTATCAAAGAGAAATTATCATAATTAAATTCCTTGAAATCCAAAATAGTGTGTTCATTGCTATTTAAAGTTTTAACCTCTTCAATCCCACTTTTAACAATTTTTGCATCAAGATCTAAATACTCCAAATTTTTGGAACGCCTTCTAGGTAAAGGTGGCTCATATTAAGTCCCATCATTACCAAGATTCATATTGCAAAACAAAGATTTAATAGGAGACACATCAATAACTTTTAGATCTTCATCTTTATTTTCATAGAAACTAGAAGAACACGCTTTCACAAAGCAACCTTTCTTAGCATGCATCCTAGCGGTTCTTTCTTTGCACTCATCAATGGAAATTCTCATGGATTTGAGAGACTCATTGATATCATGCTTAGGTGGAATAGATCTAAGTTTCAAAGAATCAACATCAAGAGAAATTCTATCGACGTTCCTAGCCAATTCATCAACTTTAAGCAATTTTTCTTCAAGCAAAGCATTGAAACTCTTTTGTGAATTCATAAACTCCTTAACACTAGTCTCAAATTCAGAGGGCATCTTATTAAAATTTCCATAAGAATTGTTGTAGGAATTACCATAATTATTAGAGGAATTACTAGGAAACGGCCTAGAATTAAAATTACCTCTATACGCGTTATTACCAAAATTGTTCCTACCAACAAAATTCACATCCATAGATTCATTATTATTCTCAATCAAGGTAGACAAAGGCACATCATTAGGATCAAAGGAAACACTCTTATTAGCAAACAATTTCATAAGTTCATCCATCTTTCCACTCAAAACATTAATCTCTTCAATTGCATGCACTTTTTTACTAGTAGATCTTTCGGTGTGCCATTGAAAATAATTAACCATAATATTATCTAGGAGTTTAGTAGCTTCTCCTAAAGTGTTTTCCATAAAACTGCCTCCCGCGGCCGAATCTAAAAGATTTCTAGAAGCAAAATTCAATCCGGCATAAAAATTATGTATAATCATACATAAATTCAAACCATGTGTAGGGCAATTACGTATCATTAATTTCATCCTCTCCTAAGATTGTGCAATATGTTCATGATCAAGTTGCTTAAAATTCATAATATCATTTCTAAGAGAGATGATTTTAGCAGGAGGAAAATACTTAGAGATAAAAGCATATTTGCACTTATTCCATAAATCAATACTATTTTTAGCCAAAGACGAAAACCAAGCTTTAGCACGATATCTAAGGTAAAAAGGAAACAACTTCTATTTAACAATATCATTGTCCACATCTTTCTTATTTTGCATATCACACAAATCAACAAAGCTATTTAGATGGGTAGCGGCATCTTCACTCGGAAGGCCGTGAATTGATCTTTCATTACAAGATTCAAAAAAGCAGCATTAATTTCACAAGATTCAGTATCGATCAGAGGAGCAACCGGAGTGCTAAGAAAATCATTGTTGTTGGTATTGGTAAAGTCACACAATTTAGTATTGTCTTGAGCCATCGTGACAAGAAAGCAATCCAACATACAAGAAAACAAGAAATAGGCAAAAAGGAAAATAGGAAAAAGATAAGGGGAACGAAAAAAGAGAGGGTGAATAAAACGACAAGGGTGAAGTGGGGGAGAGGAAAATGAGAGGAAAATGGCAAATAATGTAATGCGAGGGATAAGAGTTTGTGATGGGTACTTGGTATGTCTTGACTTGTGCGTAGACTCCGGCAAGGGTGCCAGAAATGGCTCGTTGTTAGGAGTCAAATCTTGACTTGACTTGGCGCGAATCTCCCTGGCAACGGCGCCAGAAATCCTTCTTGCTACCTCTTGAGCACTGCGTTGGTTTTCCCTTGAAGAGGAAAGGGTGATGAAGTAAAGTAGCATAATTATTTCCCTCAGTTTTTTAGAACCAAGTATCAATCTAGTAGGAGATCACGCTCGAGTCCCACGCACCTACACAAACAAATAAGAACCTCGCAACCAACGCGATAAAGGGGTTGTCAATCCCTTCAGGTCACTTACGAGAGTGAGATCTGATAGATATGATTAGATAATATTTTTGGTATTTTTATGATAAAGAGAAATAAAGATGCAAAGTAAAATAAACAACAATAGAAATAACTAAGGGCTGGAAGATTAATATGATGGAAGATAGACCAGGGGGCCATAGGTTTCACTAGTGGCTTCTCTCAAGAGCATAAGTATTACGGTGGGTAAACGAATTACTGTCGAGCAATTGATAGAATTGAGCATAGTTATGAGAATATCTATGTATGATCATGTATATAGGCATCACGTCTGCGACAAGTAGACCCAAACAATTCTGCATCTACTACTATTACTTCACACATCGACCGCTATCCAGCATGCATCTAGAGTATTAAGTTCATAAGAACAGAGTAATGCTTTAAGTAAGATGACATGATGTAGAGGGATAAACTCATGCAATATGATATAAAGCCCATCTCTTTATCCACGATGGCAACAATACAATACGTGTCGGTTCCCTTTCTGTCACTGGGATCGAGCACCGCAAGATTGAACCCAAAGCTAAGCACTTCTCCCATTGCAAGAAAGATCAATCTAGTAGGCCAAACCAAACTGATAATTCGAAGAGACTTGCAAAGATAAACCAATCATACATAAGAGAATTCAGAGGAGAATCAAATATTGTTCATAGATAAACTTGATCATAAACCCACAATTCATCGGATCTCGAAAAACACACCGCAAAAGAAGATTACATCAAATAAATCTCCAAGAAGATCGAGGAGAACTTTGTATTGAGATCCAAAGAGAGAGAAGAAGCCATCTAGCTAATAACTATGGACCCGAAGGTCTGAAGTAAACTACTGACACATCACCGGAGAGGCCATGGAGTTGATGTAGAGGCCCATCGTGATCAATGCCCCCTCCGGCGGAGCTCCGGAAAAGGCCCCAAGATGGGATCTCTCGGGTATAGAAGGTTCGGCGGTGGAATTAGGTTTTCGTGGTGCTCCTGGATGTTTGGGGGGTACGTGGATATATATAGGAGGAAGAAGTAGGTCGGTGGAGCAACGAGGGGCCCACCAGGGTAGAGGGTGCACCCAGGGGAGTAGGCGCTCCCCCTGCCTCGTGCCCTCCTCGATCGTTTCTTGACGCCCACTCCAAGTCTCCTGGAACACGTTTGTTGATAAAATGACATTCCCGAAGGTTTCATTCCATTTGGACTCCGTTTGATATTTCTTTTCTATGAAACCCTAAAAAACAGCAATTTGGGCTGGGCAGCCGGTTAGTAGGTTAGTCCCAAAAATGATATAAAAGTGTAAAATAAAGCCCATTAACATCCAAAATAGATGATATAATAGCATGGAGTAATCAAAAATTATAGATACATTGGAGACGTATCACAACCCAAAAGGGAAGATGACAATGATGATGAAGTATACGTCAAAAGAAGAATCAATACTACATTACCTAAGAAAAATCATACTACATGGAAAAGGAAAATTCACAATGAGGGGCTCAATTTTTCTTCAACAAACAAGAAGGTAAAGAAGCTCACTCAAAAACGAAAACGTCAATGCTGAGGAACCGTATGCTATCGGTCAAATGATGTAATATATGTTCCTATTTTATATACACACTTAGCCATTATTATGCATGGGTCCAATGATGTAATATATATGTTCCTATTTTCTATACATACTTAACCGTCAAATGATGCAATATATATTGCCTTCCCTTCATTCACTGCTCTTAGAAAAAAAGAAAAGAAAAGTGAGAGAAAATGAAGGAAAAAAAGGAAGTAAAACAAACAGGAAAACAACTATATAGGTACTAGTTATAGCAGCAGCGCTTTTCTGAGAAAGGAGCTACAACTAGTCAAGATAGTAGTAGCGGTTTCCCCATAAAACCGCTATAGCTACCTAGAGTAGCTATAGCGCGTTTTGTTTGAACGCGCTACTGCTATGCCCACTTAACCCCACAAATCCCCACTCCTCTCTTCATCCAGCCTCTTTTCCCCCAAATCCCCACACTCTCTCTTCCCCCATCACGTTGCCAGAGCCCTGCCCTCGCCGCGCCCCTGCGCTTCCCCCGACCTCAGCGCTCGCCCACGGCCCCGGCCCCGACCATGACCCCGGCTCCGCCCCGGCCCCGACCCCGGCTCCGGCCTCGGCCCCCACCGCTCCTCCTCTCTCTGGTAGCTAGGGTTCTTTGGTTAATTTACTTAGGTTTTAGTTAGGGCAGATGGTTAATTAGGTTATATATTTAGTTATGAATTTAGCTAGGTTTTTTCTTCAAGTTCTATATTTTTCTTCCTTTTATATGCAAATTTGAAGTGGACATGTGATATGTGGACATGTGATGTTTTGGACATGTCATATTTGGAATTTGGACATGTCATTTGGACATGATGATTATGTGCAGGGTAAATGACCCGAGTGGCCTATGTTACGCCGGAATGTTGATTCATTTCCGTTCTGGTGAATTTCAGGTGCTTGATCCATTTTTTAGCAAAGGTCATGCCGAAATTTTCCATGAATTTTGGCATGACTTGTGCTAGATAGTAGGCATATCGAGTGTCGGGAGTTGCTGTGAAACGACATTTCAGCAAACATAGATCTTTGTTATCTAATATCTCATTTTTTCATAGTTTTAGAATTAAAGGAGGAGACTTAATCATAGGAGACAATGTTGAACAACAAAGAAACCGGGCCTTCTGACCAAGATGCAGACGAGATGGATTATGAAGGTGAACAAGAGTACATCGACTTTTTGACTGCTAAGCAACGTCAAAGTTCATAGGTTGGCCTCGATGATGGTACTGACGCAGACATCGACACCGACGGCGCCGATACTGATGGCGACGCCGAGACCGGCGGGGAAGGTACCGACGGGGAAGATACTGGCGGGGAAGGTACCGGAGCCGATGCTGCTACCAAAAAGAAGAGGCAGAAGAAGCAGAGGATACGAAAACCTAACAAACTAGGCATTGGACGACTGGTGATAACAAAGATGGCACCTGGAAAGTTTGAGCCATTAGAGCCGGAAGAACCTCGCAAGTGCTATGGGAACCAAGTAGGATGCATCCTACGGGAATGTGCGAGCATCAATGACGATAAATTAAGGAGTAAAGAACACTTGACGCAGTTGCTCTTGACGAAGTTGCACAAGAGATTCAAGTTCCCCGACCAGGATGATAATATAGAACAACCGTGCGATGATCCGAAGATGAAAAGATTAACAATCACATTGTCGGTGTCAAAACCGGCAGATCTCGGGTAGGGGGTCCCGAACTGTGCGTCTGGGGTTCATGGTAACACGACACAGGGAACATAATGTTTACCCAGGTTCGGGACCTCTCGTTGGAGGTAAAACCCTACGTCCTACTAGATTAATATTGATGAGTATGGGGGTTACAAGAGTTGATCTACCACGAGATCGTAATGGCTAAACTCTAGAAGTCTAGCCTATATGATTATGATTGTCATTATAGACTAACCCCTCCAGTTTATATAGACATCGGAGGGGACTAGGGTTATACAAAGTCGGTTACAGTGAAACAAATCTTCATATTTGATCGCCAAGCTTTCCTTCCACGCCAAGGAGAGTCCCCCGACACGGGTAGAGTCTTCGGTCTTTGTATCTTCACAACCCATTAGTACGGCCCATGGCTAACAGGCCGGATGCCCGAGGACCCCTTTGTCCAGGACTCCCTCAGTAGCCCCTGAACCAGGCTTCAATGACGAGGTGTCTGGCATGCAGATTGTCTTCGGCATTGCAAGGCAGGTTCCCTTCTCCAAAATATTCTTCAGACTCAAAGAATATATCCAGTTCTGTAACACAAGTACCATGCACAACCTCAGAGAGTATAATATTTCACGAGTCAAATCCGCTGACAACTTTTGGCAATGTGATATCCTGTTTGACCGGTCATTATTTCGAACCGTTTTTTGGCCTGCCGCTCCATATTTCAAAATGCGGATATATTGGCACATCTTGTCAAAGCAGAGATCGTGTCCCCTTATTGCGGGATTCTCATCAATACGGGCATGGGTAATCCAACTGCGCCGTTTGCACGACCCTCGGGAACAGGCGAGTTTCAAGGCGAGTGGGGAGGCTCTTAATATTCACTTCCTTTATAAGGAGATAAGGATTCCCCTTTTTTCACCCACGCCTTCTCTCCTTCCGTCTACCCACTCTCGAGCTCCAACGCCCAAGTTCTCATCTTTCCTCCCCCGAGAAACCACTCCAATCATGTCTGGAGCACAGGGCAAGTGGATGGCCTCCACCGTCAAGGAGAAGGGCATCACCCTACTTTGGGAGGTCTGATATTTGTCCTAGGAGATCGCCCATTGGCTTCCTTCTAAGGGATAGATCATCCCCACTCTAGAGCCCCATGAGAGGGTCGTGTTCATCCCTCATTTCGTCCGTGAGCTGGGATTTCCTCTTCACCCATTCGTTCACAGACTCATGTTCTACTATGGGCTGGACTTCCACGATCTAGCACCCAAGTCCTTCCTCACCATCTCGGCATTTATCGTCATGTGTGAGGCCTTACTCCGCATCCCTCCCCACTTCGGACTATGGCTAAAGACTTTTAATGTGAAGCCGAAGGTGGTGGGTGGCGAACACGCAGAATGCGGAGGCGCCATGGTGAGCAAAATGTCCAACGTCCCGTGGCCAAAAGGCACCTTTGTGGAGACCGTCAAGGGATGGCAGAAGCTGTGGTTTTAGGTCACTGAGCCTCGCGACGCTGCTTGGGCCGCGGCTCCCGAATTGAAGTCCGGGGCCCTAGTGCGGCTTACCTCCTGGCAGGAGAACGGCCTGGATTAGTCTTCATCGGATGAGTTGACTGCGCTTCCGACGTGCTTCAGGAGCATGATGGACAAGAATGTCAAGCTCGTCGATGTGATTCAGGTGATGCTAATTCGCCGGATCCTTCCATGCCAGAACCGGGCTTACCATCTATGGGAGTTCAATCCGGACAAGCACAAGACCCTGCGATGCTTTTTTGGAACTACGCACAAGGAGATCTGGAAGATGTTCTTCAAGGCCAATGAGACATGGCAGGAGACAACCAATGACTCCGGACATGATCTGACCCATCCCGCCAGTTCGGTAAGTACTCCATGCTTCAGGCGTATCCCTTTCTGGCTTTATCAAGGAGGTTGTCCCAACTTCCCTATTTTTCCTGTTCAGGGTTGGACGAAGAAGGCAGAGCGGATTTGGTGTTCGGCTCCGTTGCCTGAGGAACCAGCCATCCCACTTTGATGAAGATGCTGGTTTTGGCGCCCTATGCGGCGCCAGAGAAGAAGACCAAAAAGAAGGCCAAGGGGGCCAGAGGAGGCCTCTGTCCTAAGGGTATTTCGGACGCGGCGTCCGAAGATGCCAAAACTCGCTCCACCGTCGAAGACCACGAGGAGGAGGAAAGGGAGGAAGAAAGCAACTTCCCCCTCCCTGAGGGGGGGGGGGAAGAAGAGGGCAGCCTCCACAGATTTGAAGGCAGAGGCATCCAAGAAGGGAAAGGCTTCCCTTGTGGATAGCTCCATGTGGGACGTCGATAGCCGCCCAGAGCGGCGCCCTCGAAGCAAGCCCCTGGCCGAATCGTGAGTATCGGACGAACCTGAAGTATTCATACATCCTCCTTTTTCACCTCATAACTCTAACATGCTTAATCATGCATTTGCAGTCTGGATCCTTCCACCCTCGAGCGATCCGAATGTACGGGGAACTCGCTGGATCCGAAAGTGATGGACAGTGGGTCCCTTCCAACGGGCTCCTCTCCCAAGGCTACAGACGATGCCGAGGTGTTGTCTCGAAGGACCCCCGGCCAGGGAGAGATGCAGGAGGTCATCCAGACGACGCCAGAGGGTGAGACCTCGGCCGCCAAACACATGGGGGAGAAGATCCACATGGAGACCGATGGTGGGGGCTATGTACAATTTGGCCCCCAGCTGAATGCAGTCCCGGAGACCTATACGGCTCCGGAATCCAGCCAGCAGCCTCCTTCATTGGAAGGAGGTGTGGCCATTCCATGGGTGACCTCTGTCCAACCATAGGCGCCGGATACTCTACTGGAGGTGCTGCGAAGTGCTTCCATCATTGAGGAACACTGTACCCTCATGGGTGCGGTGATTGGGAAGATTCAGTCCATGAAGAGCGGACTAACCGAAGCCTGGGCGAGCCTTCTAACAAGCTTTGAGGTAAGCGCTGCATTTATGTGAAAAGAAAGTTATGGTATAGATAGTAGCCCCTAAGACTCTGTCTGGTGTTCGGAAAGAAAAGCCGAAACAGCGGATCAAATAGTTTGTCGCAGGAGACTGATTTAATATGTCTTTGTGAATAAGCAAGTGTCGCTGCTAGCCGCTACTTATCATGCTGTCGAAGTCTCCGGACTGAAGTAGAGGCTGGAGCAGACCGAGGACGAGCTCGGTCGTGCGAGAAGGCAGCCTGCGGACAAGTAGGGTATGTAACGACCTATTCAAATATAGCAAGATATGAATTGCTTGTGTTGATCATGTGATAATTTGTAGGGGCGGCGTCCGAGGTGGAAACCCTCAAAGAAGCGCTGGCGGAAGCCCAAAAGAGAGCGGCAGACAAGAAGGCCGCCCGCGGAAAGCACGAGGCCAGGGTTGGCGAGGTCCAGCAGGAGCTGCAAGACGCCGTGCAGAAGTAAGAGGCTTTGGAGCTCAAGAATGTGGACCAAGAGTCCGAACTTTCCCAGGCTTGTCGAAATGCACAAGAGGCCCGGGTCGAGGCCCAGGTCGCCCTCCAAGAAATCCAGGAGGCCAAGAAAATTGCGGGGGGTAAGGTTTTATTATGCAGAGCAAGTATGTGAAGAAGATATATCTCATGCTAACCCGAATTTGGAGTTCTCTAGGGGCGTTTGCGGATCTGCCCCGCCGTATTTGTGATGTTGCGGCATTCTTTCGAGCCGAAGAGGGGAGCTCAATGGAGAATCTGTTCTGGTCGCAATATCTTGCGCTCGAACATCCAGTGGCTTTTGGTGACCAGCTGAAGCAGCGGGTTGGGCTGCATAGGGTGGCCGAACTGGCCATGAAGGACTTAATAATCTGGCTGTTGCCTGCAGAAGCTATGCCTGGTAGCTACTTCAAACTCGTGAAGTGGTTGGTCTATGCTTTCCCTCGACTTGACGTCGTCAAGCAGTCAGTCTATATAGAAGGTGCGCGGATGGCCTTCGCCCGTGTCAAGATGCAATGGGCGAAGATGAATGCCGTCAAGCTTGCGACCGAAGGACCGCCCGAGGGAAAGGAGCACCGCATGCCCGCGCAATACTTCGACGATGTCCTGGAGGGATCCCGTATTGTAGCCGAGCAATGTGCGAAGGACATTATTTTTGAATGAATACATTCATGCAATCACGTCCTGTATGATGAAGACAAGGCTTGATATTCAATATAATGCTTTGTTGTTTTGTTTATTTAAAATTTGACCTCCTGTGCGGCCGTTTTCACCAAATCTGAGAGTTGGCCAGTCGTCGGCTTCAGCCCCCACGTAGGTAGTACAGTGGTGTTCGGGATGAATCTAAACACTCTTTATCAAAGGGTTTGGTCCTTCAAGGAGGTGTTTAGTGCAATTAACCAGGCAATCAGACTATGTGTCTTTATTACCCACACTTAGCCATAGGAGTTTGGCAATGAAAATATTTGCGCAGCCCCTAGTATTCAGACTAGGGTGCTGCGAACACTTGATTGGATAAGAACCGATTCATCGCGTAATGCGGATAAATCGCTGAAGATTTGAGACCTCCGAAGAGCTGACCGGCTCACGCCGCATCATGACAGTCAGTTTTCGGCTTTCTCTACTGAGGTGCTCATCTGGATAAACTAGGACACAATCGCAGTAGTTCTCCCTTTACTACCCTAGCCGATATAGCGGAACGTAAGGTAGTAAGCACATGAACTGGGCAACCCAACTATTGACCAAAGACATGATTCACAGCCAATGCATATAATGCTAAATTCGGGGCGCCGAACTGTACTATAATAGTGTTCGGACTTGTTGCCATAGTGTGGGGCGCTATAAAGCCCCCGGCGGATTATGGCGTACAAAGGTGTACGGATGCAAATTAAAATAGAAAAAAATAAAAGTAAAGAGGAAGCTAGTGCCACATAGGTTGGGCCGCAAACTGTTTGCATTATAATTTTAATTAATACATCAGAGCGTACGTGAAAAAACAAAGGGGTGCGAGAAGTAACAGTGGCTATTTACATGCCAAGACCAAGCAAGAGCTGCATACGGGCCCTAAAAACAGGTAGAGTGATCGCCAGAGGGACATCTAGAGATTCCCCCGCACGTTTGTGCTACTTGCAAACTTGGTGTGTCCGTTCTTCGAAAGGACCGATTATGAGGCCGATGAGAGGGACCTGCGGAAAGGAAACCCGGAGAGGAAAAGAGAAAAAGTGAAAGTATGTGTGTCCAGGGGAGGTCGAGCCTTATTATGGTACACAATCTAGGTATGCGTCCATCTATGCCCATGGTATTTTGAGTGTGTAGTTATGTATGCGCGGCGCGAATGCCGCCACTTGGTGTGGACTGGGACAGAGGCCAAATTACTAGTTGAGCTCTTGACGAGCTGGGCTTTCCTGGCGCATGGTAGCCTGGACTCGTTTGACAGTGTTCGGGAGTATGGCTGCCAGATTAAGATTCTACTAATGGAGGCTGCTCTGTACTTCTACTGCCAGGGCAGCGGTGTGCTCGTCTGTGCGGAGGGAGCGCTCCGTATTTCCATTGGCTGTTATGACACCGCATGGTCTGGGCATCTTGAGCTTGAGATAAGCATAGTGCGGTACCGCATTGAATCGGGCAAACGCAATTCGTCCGAGCAGAGCGTGATAGCCACTGCGGAAGGCACGGTATCAAAGATTAACTCCTCGCTTCGGAAGTTGTCTGGAGATCTGAAGATGACCTCCAATGTGATTGAGCCCGAGCAGTGGGCCTCTACACCTGGTATAACTCCTTTAAAGGTAGTTTTGTGGGCTTAATTCTTGATGGATTGATGCCCACTTTGCGTGCTGTATCCTGATAGAGCAGGTTCAGGCTGCTACCACCATTCATGAGGACGCACGTGAGGTGAAATCCATCAATGATTGGGTCGAGGACCAGTGCGGCTGAACCTCCATGACGGATACTGGTCGGATGATCCCTGTGATCAAAAGTGATCGGGTAGGAAGACCATGGGTTGAACTTTGGGGCGACTGGCTCCATCGCGTAGACGTCCCTGAGAGCACGCTTGCGTTCCCTCTTGGGGATGTGGGTAGCGTATATCATGTTTACCATTTTAACTTGGGGGGAAACTTCTTCTATCCCCTGTGTTCGGTGGCCGGGGCTCCTCGTCGTCGTACTCGCTTTGCAACCCCTTTTCTTTGTCTTTGGCATTTAACTTGTCGGCCTGTTTGAATACCCAACAACTCTTGTGGGTATGATTGGCTGGTTTATCAGGGGTGCCATGGATCTGGCATGGGCGATCGAGTATGCGGTCCAAGCTAGAAGGGCCCTGATTATTTCTTTTATATGGCTTCTTCCACTGACCAGACCTGGAGCCACTGAATCCGGCATTGACTGTCGTGTCCTCGGTATTATCATTGTTGCCTCGACGTCTATATTTATTGCATCGGGGCTTGCCCTTGCTGTTTCTGGCTTCCGAAGTGCCAGGTTCGCTTGTATTATTATTACTATGGGCTAGCCAGCTACCTTCGCCCGCACAAAAGTGGGTCATGAGTGCTGTGAGGGCTGCCATGGACTTCGGCTTTTCTTGGCTGAGGTGTCGGACGAGTCATTCGTCCCGTATGCTATGTTTAAATGCAGCCAAGGCTTCGGCATCCGGACAGTCGACGATCTGGTTATTGTTGGTTGAGAACCTAGTCCAGAGTTTCCTGGCTGACTCTCCAGGCTCTTGAATTATGTGACTGAAGTCATCAGCATCCGGAGGTCGAACATATGTATCTTGGAAGTTGTCAGGGAAGGCTTCTTCCAAGTCCTCCCAGCTACCAATGGAATTTTTGGGCAGGCTGTTCAGCCAGTGCCGAGCTGGCCCCTTGAGTTTTAGGGGGAGGTATTTATTGGCATGAAGGTCATCACCACGGGGCATATGAATATGGAGAATGAAGTCTTCGATCCATACCGCGGAGTCTGTGGTTCCATCATATGATTCGATATTCACTGGTTTGAACCCTTCTAGTAATTCATGTTCCATGAATTCTTTAGTGAAGCAGAGAGGGTGTGCGGCGCCTCTATATCGGGCCAGTTCATGACGTAGTTCGGATGGATTCCGTCTACGGCTTTCGGCTCAGACGTAACTATAATTGCCATGTTCAGCTCGATAGCCGTCGTCGCGTGTCGGGGCATGCCCTCGTGATACATAGATTGATCTGGCCGGACCTGCTTTATTCTTCATGCCCTGCCAGAGATCATATGTGTATCTCTGAGTAGTTTTGTTTCTGTCTTTATGGTAAGGTGGTACAGGCTGGTATTCGGCATTGGTTGCCGCTTTGTCCCGACCACGTGGTGGTCAGTCAGCCATATTGTGCGCTAATGGCACGAGCTCCAACGCCTCGTCATCAAATTGAGGTAATAATTTGCGCTTTGGGTAAGTTTTGGCTGGGCACCTGAGGCCATATTCGTCGGTTGCTAGGACATCAGTCCATCTATCATCGAGCAGATCTTGATCAGCTTGAAGCTGCTGTTGTTTCTTTTTCAGGCTCCTTGGAGTGGCTATTAGCTGACGCTTGAATCGCTCCTGCTCAAGAGGTTCGTCAGGCACGATGAAATCCTCAGTGCGGAGGCTCACCTCATCCACGGAGAGAGGAAGATAATTATTGTCCTCCGAGTCTTCGTGCGTGGCCTGTTCACCAGGGCTAACTTGCCCGTCTTCCCATTCATTTTGTTCAGGAGTTGCCTCAACGGGGTCTTCATTGTCTTCGGCACCCTCCGGAGTGTTATCTTCTCCTTTGCTGGTGTTGCTATCTTTGCTGCGGCGTGAATTAGAGCGGCGCCGCTGATGCCGGCGCTTTGGTTGTATCTCGGGAGGTTTATCCTCAACCGGATCTTCCTTTTCATCGTTGTTATTCTCTTTTGGTGCATCCACCATGTATACGTCATACGAGGAAGTGGTCGCCCAGCATCCGGTAAAAACGGCATCGTCGTCCATAGCATTGATGTTGTCGGAACCGTAATCGAGCATGTTAGTTAGGTCTTCGACAGTGGCTATTAAGTGGGTGGGGAGTGGGAAGCGAAATTCTGTCATCGGCCTCCAGTTCAAACTGCATATAATTCGGTTGTTACTCCCCTGCTAGGGATAGTGTTCTTAATGAGTTTCGCACGTCACCTAAAGGTGAGTGCCGGAAGATGTCCGTAGAGGTGAATTCAACGATCGACGCCCGATCAAGCTCGTCGCGCACAGATGCACATGCCCCAGAACTTGTAGCGGGAAACGTGTCCGAGGTTTTGGCAACACAAATCTCATTTGATGTTGGGTCTGTGTGCGGCTCCAACGCTGCTGAGTCTGCGGCCTTCATGGCGGGGCTGAGCCTCCCGTCCTCCGATGGTGTAACCTGCTCCGGATCTAAGGCTGGAGCAGTTGCAGGTTCGATCCCCTGGGTGTAGTTCGATGATAGGTTTAAGCCATGCTCATCGTGGTGACAGGGAGCGGCTACTGCCGCGGTCTCGAATCCATCGAAGATCAAGTCTCCGCAGATGTCCACGACGTAATTCAAGCTTCCAAATCTGATCTGATGGCCAGGGGTATAGCTATCGATCTACTCTAGATGGCCAAGCGAGTTGGCCCATAGAGAGAAGCTGCCGAGCACGAAGATCTGTCTGGGGAGGAAGGTTTCTCCCAGGATAATGTTGTTGTGGGTGATTGACGGGGCCATCGAACCTCTTGGTGACGGCATAGCGGAACTCTCAATGAAAGCACCAATGTCAGTGTCAAAACCGGTGGATCTCAGGTAGGGGGTCCCGAACTATGCGTCTAAGGTTGATGGTAACAGGAGACAGGGAACACAATGTTTACCTAGGATCGGGACCTTTCGATGGAGGTAAAACCCTATGTCTTGATAGATTAATATTGATGAGTATGGGGTTACAAGAGTTGATCTACCACGAGATCATAAATGGCTAAACCCTATAAGTCTAGCCTATTTGATTATAATTGTTATTACAGACTAAACCCTCCAGTTTATATAGACACCGGAGGGGACTAGGGTTATACAAAGTCGGTTATAGTGAAAGGAATCTTCATATTTGATCGCCAAGCTTGCCTTCCACACCAAGGAGAGTCCCATCCGGACACGGGTAGAGTCTTCGGTCTTTGTATCTTCACAGCTAATCAGTTCGGCCCATGGCTAACAGGCCGGACGCCCAAGGACCCCTTAGTCTAGGACTCCCTCACGCGCCATGGGCATGTTCACCAATGATTTGGCCTCCTGGAAAGGCAGGGTGAAACAAGTTATTGAGGCTGAGGAACCCCTGTCCAAGATTTTGGAGGAAAATCCGACACTTACGGGAGAGGAGTTCGAAAAGTCCAAGGACACTTGCGCTACCAAGGCAGCCAACGCTAAGGCTGCGAAATTCAAGAGCCTTCAGCAAAGGAACATGGGGAAGCATCGCCTCAGAAGCCGTGGCTACCTTGGTAAAAGGCCCATATGGGATAAGGAGGACGCGGAACGTGAAGCTGCGGGTCTCCTAGACCCCTTCACGAAGTTCACCAACCCCTTAGAGTGTGACTTCATTAGGGCCCGCTACAAGTGGGACAAGGAAAAGAATATTTTTTACATGGACCATATCACGAGGAGATTGATTAGACTACTTGTAATTATTCTTTTACCACCTTACATTTTTCTCCAGATGTAGTCGACTACACATTCCTAAGCGGTTCACGTTCCTTCTGTAGGAGAAGCAACACTAGCTTGCAGCCGAAAGCCCTACTTCTCCGATGAGGCCCAAGTGGGACACCCCTCTCAACTGGGCCTTGAACGAACTTAAGGGAAGACGCACAACCCGCGGAGGTGTTCTTCCTGCAGTTTGACCATATCTTTGAGATGTTTTTAACAGGGCGTCTCGATTTTACAATCGTCCGCCTTTTTGCGCTACATATGATCTCCGTAATGAAGAGAAGAAGTCTTGCAAATCTGTGTGTCGGATCCATACTACATGCACGAGTCTTTCTTGAGTCTCGGCGACTTTGAGCATGAAACTGCTAGGGAGTACCTCCAAAACTTCATGGTACAGAATAAGGACCATGAAATTGTCCTCTTGCCTTATCATCCAAAGTAAGTCAGTTCCGGACAACCCTTTTGTATATTTTAGTCATTCCTTCTCGCTCATATGGAGAATAATTTGAGGTGTCTTTTCACCGCAGCAACGGGCGCGCCATCCTTATCGTTCTTTACGCGCGAGTCTCCCACACCGTGTATTTCGATCCTACCAGTGACTACGAGAAGAAGGACTACACCCATTTAATGAATATTCTAGATGATGCTCTCCAAGGCTTCAGTATTAGGGGTGGCTGTCAGTGTCAAAACCGGCGGATCTCGGGTAGGGGGTCCCGAACTATGCGTCTGAGGTTAATGGTACCAGGAGACATGGAACACAATGTTTAGCCAGGTTCGGGCCCTCTCGATGGAGGTAAAACCCTACGTCCTGCTAGATTAATATTGATGAGTATAGGGGTTACAAGAGTTGATCTACCACGAGATCGTAATGGCTAAACCCTAGAAGTCTAGACTATCTGATTATGATTGTCATTACAGACTAAACCCTCCAGTTTATATAGACACCAGAGGGGACTTGGGTTGTAGAAAGTGGGAACAAAGAAAGGATATAGTATATTCAGCCGCCTAGCTTGCCTTCCACGCAAAGGAGAGTTCCATCCGGACACGGGAGGAAGTCTTATATCTTGTATCTTCATGGCCCATTAGTCCGGCTCATGTCCAACAGGCTGGACGCCCGAGGACCCCATAGTCCAGGACTCCCTCAGTAGCCCCGAACCAGGCTTCAATGATGAGGTGCCCGGGGTGCAGGTTGTCTTCGGCATTGCAAGGCAGGTTCCCCCTCCGATCACTTCAAAGTTCCTGACTTAAAGAGCGATATTCAGCTTTTCCATCTAATATCACTCCCATCGGCTTCCACGCCTTCCCGACTTTAGCTTCCATGTGGCGAGCGGATACGAGAGGTCGGGGTCTTTTTGCACATACAACACTGACCATACAAAAGAGGTGCCTATTTAAAGAGAATAGATCTCAGATCCATTCCACACCCCGCGAAAAATCCTCAGAGCTTGCTAAGAAAAACCACCCCAACATGGCTAGTGCTCCCAGCTCTTCCTCTCATCCCCATGGCTCTGAAAAGGGTGATTGGGAGAGATGTTTTGTATCCCACGGTCAGCTGGCAAAGCTGCAAAAATAGGGCTTTCTTCCTCCCGCGGATCTAGTCCCTGTCCGAGCAGGATTAACGTCCTTGAATGGCGGGGTTCAGGTGGAGAATTTCCCAAATCCATCCAGGGGAACTAGTATGCTTCATTCCCTTCCTGATGAGAGGCGTCGGATTTCCGATCCATCCCTTCCTCCGAGGACCGCTGGAGTTTTATGGCCTTCAACTGCACAGTTTCACTCCCGCCTCCATCCTACACATCGCGGGTTACATTGCTCTATGTGAGTTATTCCTGGGCTGTGAGGCCCACTTTGATTTATGGAGAAAATGGTTCTTCCTCGTCCCTCTTAGTCAAGGGGGATCAATATTCAAAGTGGGAGGAGCCGAAGTGTGGCGCATCTTCGGGACCGGATACCTGTCCGGCACGCTGAAAAAGGATTCCGTAGAGTGGCCTTCTGAATGGTTCTATATTGACGACGTCGCTCTTCCTGACCCAGTTCGAATGGGTCTCCCTGAATTTTCAAGTGCTCCGTTGAAGAAACGCCACAGCTGGTGTCCTAGGAGCCTCGAGGAGGAGGACAGTGCGGAAATTAGTCAGCTGATGGGTAAGATTCAGACGCTCGCCCAGTCCGGATTATCAATAGTCGAGGTAATGGCGATCTCCATAGTGCGGGGGGTCCAACCACTCAAATATAGAGAGCTACCCATGTGGCACTACAATGGGGAAGATGACGCCTCACGCTACGGTCGGAAGGGTCCGAAAACCCCCGCCACTTTGGCCAAAATATTGGCTGAACTGTATAAAGGGGAGAAGGAGGAGTTCACTCATCTCTAGTGTTGAGACAGATTTTCCATACATAATCCTACTAGCTGGGAAGCTCTGACCCCACCATTTTACTCCTCTCCCTGAATCATTTTTGATGGAAAGTAACCTATCCACTCGCAACAGGAATGGCTAAAGGCTATCGAAGGGATCCATAACCCCGCCCCTAGCCAGAGGGTCACAACCGGGACCTTGACCCTGGATTTGAAGAAGATTCGGACATATTTGTGGAGCTCGACGATGGAGTATTCTATCAGATGAGCTACGATGGTACGGAAGTACCCATCAGCGCCGATTACCCCGGCCTCCTTCCTGCTTCGCATGTAAGTAATTTAAAAGGCACCTTCTTGGAAAGAGATTCCTTACTATGCCTCACCCACCGCACTATTTCATGTTCAAAAGGGGAGGCGCTCAACGTCACAACATGCACCAGAAGTGTCTCCGAGGAGAGCGGCGCCCATGCCGAGCACATCTTCGAAGAGGAAAGCAAACGATAATACGACATAACCCTCGTCAAAGAGGTAAGGCTTTCTTTTGATGAATACATCTTCTGGTCACCACATCAAATCATGATGCCATTCGCCGCATTCTATCAGGAAAAGTATCCGCCAGACTATGTCCGGGGATCCTACCGGTCATGCCTCCACTAGTCAGGCTCCGAACCCTTCCCTAAGAACGGGGGCTGATACGGGGGTGGCGCAGAACTGTCCTTCCACAGAGGATTTGGACGACATGTCCATCATGAACTCTGAAGTGGAGAGCGCCATGAATCATCATCGTCGGATAGCCGATATTTTGAGAACAACGCTGTGGTAAGCCTCCATCTTCGGATGCTTGGCATTGAAATCTCCATTTATTTGATATATCGTGAGGTTCGAGTCCCCGCACACTTCCATGCGTTGTATGCCCATGGAGATAGCCATCCAAAGACCATGCAATAAAGCCTCATATTTGGCAGCATTGTTGGAGTCCGTGTACAATATTTGGAGTACGTACTGAACTGTATCTCCAGTGGGGGATGTTAGGACAACGCCTGCCCCTAAGCCCACCAGCATTTTGGAACCATCGGCGACGATGTCTGCCAGTGCTTGGGATTTGATGGCCCGGCGTGGCTTATATGTTATATCAAATGGAAGGAGCTCAATGGCCCACTTGGCAATCTGGCCCGTTGCGTCACGACTGTTTACTATGTCGTTTAGTGGAACTTCGGAAGCTTTCAGGATGCCATGAAGACCGCGTATGCTATCTTTTGATAATGAGGGTACCAGGATTTGCATCGAGGTAGGATGGTGGATACGTAGTATACCGCCTTCTGGAGTGGGAATTTGTGTCCGTACTCCTCTTGTTCGATGACGAGTACTGCGCTCACCACCTGGTGTGTTGCAGATAAGTATAATAACATTGGTTCGCTGACGCTTGGCGTGGCTAGGATTTGGTTGCTTGCTAAAAGAGCCTTTATTTCTTCCAATCTAGTCGTTGCTACATCTGTCCACTCGAAGTGATCGGTGCATTGGAGAAGCCGATAAAGCGACAAAGGTTTTTCTCCTAGTCTGGAGATAAAGCGGCTTAAAGCTGCCATGCATCCAACTAGTTTTTGGACCTGCTTAAGGTCTGTTGCCGTAGCCAACTGTGATAAAGCTCAGATTTTGGCTGGATTTGCCTCGATTCCTCTACTGGAAACAATGAAGCCCACTAGTTTTCCAGAGGGGACGGCGAAAACACATTTTTCTGGATTGTGCTTAATGTCATATGTCCGGAGATTGTTGAATGTGACTCGTAAGTCATCTATTAATGACTCGACGCGCTTAGTCTTGATGATGACGTCCTCCACATATGCTTCAACTATCTTGCCAATTTTTTTCTCCAGGCATGTTTGAATCATGTGTTCGTAGGTGGCACCGGCGTTTTTGAGCCCAAAGGGCATAGTGCTGAAGCAGAAAGTCCCATATGGTGTAATAAACGTCGTTGCGGCTTGGTCGGATTCCTTCATTTTAATTTGATGGTATCCGGAGTACGCGTCGAGGAAACATAATGAGTCGTGTCCTGCAGTGGCATCAATAATTTGATCAATGCGTGGGAGGGGGAATGTATCCTTAGGTCAAGCTTTGTTGAGGTATTTGAAATCGACGCACAAGCGCTAGGATTTATCCTTCTTTTGCACCATTACCAGGTTTGCTAGCCAGTCCGGATGTTTTATTTATCTAATAAATCTGGCCTCGATTAGCTTGGCTAGCTCCTCCCCCATAGCTTGCAGTTTGGGTTCAGAAAAGCGCCGCAATGTTTGCTTGACTGGCTTGTATCCATTCAGTATATTGTGGCTGTGCTCAGCCAATCTGTGTGTGATTCCTGGCATATCAGAAGAGTGCCAGGTAAACATGTCCCAGTTTTCATGTAGAAACGCTCGCAGTGCGGCATCCACCATCGGGTCGAGCTGTGCGCCGATGGAGGTTGTCTTCTTTGGGTCCGTCAGGTGGACTTGAAGTTTGACTATTTCATCTACTGGTTTGAAGGAGGTTGATTTGGAGCGCTTGTCAAGGATTATGTTATCCGTATCCACCATCGAGCGCATCGCCATTAACTCTTCGGCCGCAAGGGCCTCAAAGAGTACCTCAAGGGCCAGGGATGCTGTTTTGTTTTCAGCGCGGAAGGCTATGTCCAGATCACTAGCGAGAGTGATAATACCATTGGCTGGGACATTTTGAGCTTCATATACCCGTAATGAGGTATGGCTTGAAAGCGTGCGGATGCATCCTGCCCCAACAGGGCGTGGTACCCACCGTTGAAAGGGGCCACTTGGAAGGTTATCCCTTCGGACCGATAGTTCTCCGGCATGCCGAATACCACGTCAAGTGTGATTTTTCCCACGCATCGTGCCTCCCAACTAGGAATAATTCCTTGGAAGGTCGTGCTACTTTGCTCGATGCGGCTCCTGTCTATTTCCATTTTACTGAGTGTATCCTCGTAGATGAGGTTTAATCCACTGTCGCCTCCATGAGCACCTTGGTGAGTCAAAAGCTGTCCACAATTGGATTGAGGAGCAAGGCGCCTAGTGCCCGGACTGACCGGGTTCTTGGTTCATCACTGGAATTGAAAGTTATGGCCGTGTCATTCCAGGATTTATTGTTGCGACTTGAAAGACTTCGGTGAGGTCGCGAAGTGCCCTTTTTCGCCGATTGTTTGAGGTGAAAGTCTCCAGGACCGTCAATACTCTGCGGTCGTCGTGCTCCGGGGGGAGTTGTTCCAAGGTATTTTTGGTGAGGATATCCTCGCCACTCTTGGCCACTTGCCGGAGTATCCAACAAGCTCTAAGGCTATGGGTAGGTACTGTATCCGGTGTTGTGTGTATTTTGCACGGCCTATCGAGCCATCCCTCCAGGACGGTTCCGTGCCTCGTCATGGGTTTGGATTTATCTATTGCTGTGTTGGGCTCCCCATGAGGGTGCATCCTTTTTGTCCGGACAGAAGGTTGAGTGGGAGCTGGCGATTCCCAACGAGTTGCCTGAGCTTTCTAGGCGCTTTCAATTGCACAGTATTTCTGTACTATGGTTGCCATGTCGGCGAAGTGTAACACGCGACAGCGGTTGATAGCGTTGAGGATTCATTCATCCGTACAATTATTGCGGAATATTGAGATCGTGTCTTTGTCGCGGCAATCCTTGATCTTGTTCGTGACAAGGGGGAATCTAGCCCAAAAGTGATGGACTGTTTCCTGAGACTGCTGCCGTAGGTATATGAGATCGCGTATATCTAGGTGGGTGGGTGGATTTAATTCGAAACCCTTACCCAATTTGAGAACTGGAGCTTGAGAAATTTCCAAGCCGAATAGTTCGGGCTGCGGAGGATCGACCGATTTTTTGGGTCTACCATCTGATTCCAAGTTTGGAGGACAAGGCATGTCGTTTCGTGGACAGGTATCTGGCTCTTCGACCTCGAAGATCTGAACATAGTCCGTCCTTAGTATAGAGAGGGAGTTGTTTTTTTGCTCCTCCACTACCGCTATCTGGTGGGTGATTGCTACCTCTTGAGCACTGCGTTGGATTTCCTTGAAGAGGAAAGGATGATGCAGCAAAGTAGCGTAAGTATTTCCCTCAGCTTTTGAGAACCAAGGTATCAATCCAGTAGGAGGCTACGCGCGAGTCCCTTGTACCTGCACAAAACAAATAACTCCTCGCAACCAACGCGATAAGGGGTTGTCAATCCCTTCACGGTCACTTACGAGAGTGAGATCTGATAGACATGATAGGATAATATTTTGGTATTTTTCTGATAAAGATGCAAAGTAAAATAAAAGCAAAGGAAATAACTAAGTATTGGAAGATTAATATGATGAAGATAGACCCGGGGGCCATAGGTTTCAATAGTGGCTTCTCTCAAGAGCATAAGTATTTTACGATGGGTTAATGAATTATTGTTGAGCAATTGACATAATTGAGCATAGTTATGAGAATATCTAGGTATGATCATGTATAATGGCATCACGTCCGAGACAAGTAGACCGACTCCTGCCTGCATCTACTACTATTACTCCACTCATCGACCGCTAGCCAGCATGCATCTAGAGTATTAAGTTAATGAAAATAGGGTAACGCCTTAAGAAAGATGACATGATGTAGAGGGATGAATTCATGCAGTATGATAAGAAACCCCATCTTGTTATCCTCGATGGCAACAATACAATACGTGCCTTGCTTCCCCTACTGTCACTGGGAAAGGACACTGCAAGATTGAACCCAAAGCTAAGCACTTCTCCCATTGCTAGAAAGATCAATCTAGTAGGCCAAACCAAACTGATAATTTGAAGAGACTTGCAAAGATAACCAATCATACATAAAATAATTCAGAGAAGATTCAAATATTGTTCATAGATAATCTTGATCATAAACCCACAATTCATCGGTCTGAACAAACACACCGCAAAAACAATATTACATCGAATAGATCTCCAGAAGAGAGGGGGAGAACATTGTATTGAGATCCAAAAAAGAGAGAAGAAGCCATCTAGCTAATAACTATGGACCCGAAAGTCTAAGGTGAACTACGCACACTTCATCAGAGAGGCTATGGTGTTGATGTAGAAGCCCTCTGTGATTGATGCCCCCTCCGACGGAGCTCCGGAACAAGCCCCAAGATGGGATCTCGTGGATACAGAAAATTATGACTGTGGAACTAGGGTTTTCGCTCCGTATCTGATCGTTTGGGGGTACATAGGTATATATAGGAGGAAGGAGTACGTCGGTGGAGCAACAGGGGGCCCACGAGGGTGGAGGGCGTGCCTGGGCGTGGGGGGTAGGCGCGCCCCCCTAACTCGTGGCCTCCTCCTTTATTTCTTGACGTAGGGTCCAAGTCTCCTGGATCATGTTCGGTGAGAAAATCACGTGCCCAAAGGTTTCATTCAGTTTGTACTCCGTTTGATATTCCTTTTCTTCGAAACCCTAAAATAATATAAAAGTGGATAATAAATCCCAATAATTTCCAAAATAGTAGATAATATAGCATGGAGAAATCAAAAATTATAGATACGTTGGAGACGTATCAAGCATCCCCAAGCTTAATTCCTGCTCCTCCTCGAGTAGGTAAATGATAAAAAAGATAATTTTTGATGTGATGTGCTACTTGGCATAATTTTAATGTAATTCTTATTAATTGTGGTATGAATATTTAGATCCGAAAGATTCAAGATAAAAGTTTAATATTGACATAAAAATAATAATACTTCAAGCATACTAACAAAGCAATCATGTCTTTTGAAAATAACATGGCCAAAGAAAGTTATCCCTACAAGATCATATAGTCTGGCTATGCTCTATCTTCACCACTCAAAGTATTTAAATCATGCACAACCCCGATGACAAGCCAAGCAATTGTTTCATACTTTTGACATTCTCAAACTTTTTCAATCTTCACGCAATACATGAGTGTGAGCCATGGATATAGCACTATATGTGGAATAGAACGGTGGTTGTGGAGAAGACAAAAAGGGAGAAGATAGTCTCACATCAACTAGGCGTATCAACGGGCTATGGAGATGCCCATCAATAGATATCAATGTGAGTGAGTAGGGATTACCATGCAACGGATGCACTAGAGCTATAAGTATATGAAAGCTCAACAAAAGAAACTAAGTGGGTGTGCATCCAACTTGCTTGCTCATGAAGACCTAGGGCATTTTGAGGAAGCCCATCATTGGAATATACAAGCCAAGTTCTATAATGAAAAATTCCCACTAGTATATGAAAGTGACGAAATGAGAGACTCTCTATCATGAATATCATGGAGCTACTTTGAAGCACAAGTGTAGTAAAGGATAGTAATATTGTCTCTTCTCTCTTTTTCACTCATTTTTCTTATTTGGGCCTTTTCTCCTTTTTTATATGGCCTCTTTTCTTTCCTTTTTTTAATTTTCGTCCAGAGTCTCATCCCGACTTGTGGGGGAATCATAGTATCCATCTGTAACGCCCCATATGTAAGTTGCCATATTTGTATTTCAACTCTTGCCATTTTCAGCGCTAAGTTATGTTATTCCTCGTTGTTGGGTTTTGTCTTCATGTTGCTTTTGTCCTTGTCATACATCTCATATCATGTCATCATGTGCATCTCATTTGCATACGTGTTCGTCTCATGCATCCGAGCATTTTCCCCGTTGTCCATTTTGCATTCGGGCACACCTATGTCCTCCGCCGTCTCCTTTTACCTCTTTTCATGTGCAGGTGATTAAACGTTCTCGGATTGGGCCGAGACTTGCCAAGCGGCCTTGGTTCACTACCGGTAGACCGCCTGTCAAGTTTCGTACCATTTGGACTTTGTTTGATACTCCAACGGTTAACCGCGGGACCGAAAAGGCCTCGTGTGTGTTGCAGCCCAACACCTCTCCAAAGTGGCCCAAAACCCACCTAAACCCATTCCATCATCTCTGTCGTTGGATCACGATCGCGTGGCCGAAAACTGTGCTCAATTTGGAGCCTCCTAGCTCTATCTACCGATAAATATATGCCCCCCTCCAAAATCTCGCAGTCCAAACCCTAAAAATCTTCCCCCGCCGCCCGTGTCCTCCGCCGCACATCGCCACCAGCCACCATGCCTCGCCGCACCACTCCTCGCCGCCCTGCGCCGCGTCTCTCCATCACCAGCGCCGAACGCCACCGCCGCCGACCGCCCCCGCGACTGCGTGTGTCGCCTCCCGCCGGCACCGGCCTCGCCCCGCCTCCTCCCGTCCTCCGGCGAGGTCCTCCAAGTCCGGCTACCCCTCTCCGGCGAGCTCTCCTTCTGAACTCCGGCGAGAAGCCCCGGTGAACCTCGAGAAGCGCGCCCAGATCCAGATCCGAAATTAGGGTTGACCTTGTTTTGCCCCAAGTCCCCAATATTTTTAGCATTCTTCATCATGTCATAACTTTGTACCCGTAGCTCTGTTTTGGGCGTGTAGCATATCTAATTGTTCGTCTGGATGTGCACTTCATTTCATTCCATTGCACCATGTTCATTTGAGTTCATCTTGATGCCCTAAATGCTGTTGCAAGAGTGCTATGTAATGTTAGTTTCTGTTCCGTAGCAGAATATGGACATTTGTCATTTTTGCCATGTTTAATGTGTGCCTCCTATGATCTTGAGACCTACATGTGTTTTGTTGTATGCCATGCCATCTTTACAGGGGTGTATGCCATGTATTTTTGTGATCATTGTGGTGACTAGCACAAGCATGCAAAGTGGCTCTCGTGATGTTGCTGATCTCAGGGTCTTAGAATTCTTCCAAGTCATTTTCCTAATGATATTTTTATGGCATGTATTCTTGTTGCTACAGAGTGATCCATGCCTCTTTTGAGCATGTTCAGTAAGGATGATTTTGAGAAATTGTTGTTCTCTATCCATCCGTGTATTTCTTTTCAATTATGGATTCCCCTAGCATGACTCAATCTTGCTCTACTTTTGCTATAAAATGTTCCTGGCAGATTGTTTACGTATTAAGCAATTTTGCCGAGGTTGTTGTAGTTAATCCATGCATGCTATGAGAGTGTTCTTGCCATGGTTAGCTTATTTATCATGTCTTCTTGCTGGGTGTATTCTTATTTTGTCATGCAATGCCTTGTGGTGAGTGCATCGAGCACGTAAACATGCCTACATAACTCTGTTTCTGCCATGTCCAGTTTTCTGCAAAGTCTTAATCTGTTAACGAAACTTGCTATGTTCATATGGTTGCCATTGTATCTTCTGATCCTTTTTGGCTTATGGTCAGTAAGGGACTTTTGTTATATGCTTTGAGTAGATTCATGCCATGCCTTGCTTTGCCATGATATGTTCCTATAGCTTGTTGTTATCTTGCTCTACACATTGATTCCTGATGTCAAATCCTGACATGTTATTTTCACTAAGTCTGTGAACCTTATATCTTTTGCACTTTTGCCATGCTTGTTTGAACCTGCTATTGTGTGATTTAGCCATAGTTCAGTGTTCATCTTTCGTCAAGCATCTTGAGTGGATCACTGACATGTGCTTTTTTCTATGTTAGAGTGCAGTAGCTTATTGTTCTTGATGCATTTAGATAGCATCGTGCTGTTAATCGCAGATTGGTGCCATTATTGTTTTGCTTGCCATTTGCAAACCGTGTATCCGATTCTGGTGATCTTGATATCGATTTCGACCAAAATCAACTCATCTTTCCAGCGGCACTCTTGGTTTTCCAAGTTGAGGCCTGGTTCAATCTTTCCTTTCCGAAGCATGCATACACATTGCATATCACCTTCCGCATATCATGCCATGTTTTGCATCATGTTGCTTGCACATTGCACAGTGGTTGATCGTGTTTCCCTTTGCGTGTGTTCTTTCTTTGGGTAGAGCCGGGAGACGAGTACATGATCGAGGAACCCGTTGAGTACGCTTATGAGGATCAAGCTTACATCAACTCGGAGAACTTTGCAGGCAAGATGACCATACCCTCGAATCACTTCTATCTTTGCTTGCTAGTTGCTTGCTCTATTGCTATGCCTATGCTACGATACCTACCACATGCTTTATCATGCCTCCCATATTTCCATGTCAAACCTCTAACCCACCTTGTCCTAGCAAACCGTTGTTTGGATATGTTACCGCTTTGATCAGCCCCTCTTATAGCGTTGCTAGTTGCAGCTGAAGATTGGAGTTTGTTCCTTGTTGGAACCTGTTTATTGTTGGGATATCACTATTATATCTTGTCTACTTTAATGCATCTATATACTTGGTAAAGGGTGGAAGGCTCGGCCTTATGCCCAGTGTTGTGTTCCACTCTTGCCGCCCTAGTTTCCGTCATACCTGTGTTATGTTCCTTGATTTTGTGTTCCTTACACGGTTGGGTTATAATGGGAACCCCTTGACAGTTCTCCTTGAATAAAACTTCTCCAGCAAGGCCCAACCTTGGTTTTACCATTTGTCACCTAGCCTTTTCCCCTTGGGTTCCGCGGATTCAAGGGTCATCTTTATTTTAAACCTCCGGGACAGTGCTCCTCTGAGTGTTGGTCCAACTTGTTAGCCGCCTGTGGCCACCTGGGGCAACTCTAGGCTGGCCTACTGGAAGTTTGGACAATCCGGTGTGCCCTGAGAACGAGATATGTGCAGCTCCTATCGGGATTTGTTGGCACATTCGGGTGGCTTTGCTGGTCTTGTTTTACCATTGTCGAGATGTCTTGTAACCGGGATTCCGAGTCTGATCGGGTCGTCCTGGGAGAAGGAATATCCTTCGTTGACCGTGAGAGCTTGTGATGGGCTAAGTTGGGACACCCCTACAGGGATTTGAACTTTCGAAAGCCGTGCCCGCGGTTATGGGCAGATGGAAATTTGTTAATGTCTACTTGTAGAAAACCTGAAACTTAACTTAATTAAAATGGATCAACAGCGTGAACAGCCATGATGGTCTCTTTTCGGCGGAGTCCGGGAAGAGAACACGGTCTTGTGTTATGTTTGAATGTAAGTATTCTAGGATCACTTCTTGATCATAGATTCTCGACCGTGCCTTGCCTTTCTCTTTTCGCTCTCATTTGCGTATGTTAGCCACCATATATGCTAGTGCTTGCTGCAGCTCCACCTCATACCTTTTCCCTACCCATAAGCTTGAATGGTCTTGATCGCGAGGGTGTGAGATTGCCGAGTCCCCGTGACTCACAGATTACTTCCAAAACCAGATGTAGGGACCGATGATACCATTCCAGGAGATGCGACTAAGCTTAAGTGGGAGTTCGATGAGGACTCAGGACGATACTACGTTTCCTTTCTAGACGATCAGTAGTGGAGCCCAGTTGGGGCGATCGGGGACATTATGCATTTGGGGTTGTCTTTATTTTGGTTCCGTAGTCGGACCTTGATTGTATCTGGATGATTGTAATTCTATATTTATGTTATTGTGTGAGTGGCGATTGTAAGCCAACTATGTACCTCTTTTCTTATTCAGTACATGGGATGTGTAAAGACTACCCCTCTTCGACATTGCCTACAATGCGGTTATGCCTCTAATCATGCTCCGACATGTGGGAGATATAGCCGAATCGTGGGTGTTACACCAGCATCCTTTCCTCACTGGGACAATGCTCTAATAATGATGATCATCACACTTTTATTTTCTTACAACTCAACAATTACAACTCGATACTTAGAACAAAATATGAATCTATATGAATGCCTCCGGCGGGGTATCGGGATATGCAATGAATCAAGAGTGACATGTATGAAAGAATTATGAATGGTGGCTTTGCCACAAATACGATGTCAACTACATGATCATGCTAAGCAATATGACAATGATGGAGTGTGTCATAATAAACGGAACAGTGGAAAGTTGCATGGCAATATATCTCGGAATGGCTATGGAAATGCCATAATAGGTAGGTATGGTGGCTGTTTTGAGGAAGGTATATGGTGGGTGTATGATACTGGCGAAAGGTGCGCGGTATTAGAGAGGCTAGCAATGGTGGAAGGAAGAAAAGTGCGTATAATCCATGGACTCAACATTAGTCATAAAGAACACATATACTTATTGCAAAAATCTACAAGTTATCCAAGAAAATTATTACGCACATGCTCCTAGGAGGATAGATTGGTAGGAAAAGACCATTGCTCGTCCCCGACCGCCAATCATAAGGAAGACAATCAAAAAATAAATCATGCTCTGACTTGATCACATAACGGTTCACCATACGTGCATGCTATGGGAATCACAAATTTTCACACAAGTATTTCTCAAATTAACAACTACTCAACTAGCACAACTTTAATATCACCATCTTCATATCTCAAAACAATTATCAAGCATCAAACATCTCATAGCATTCAACACACTCATAAGAAAGTGTTTACTATTCTTGAATACCAAGCATATTAGGATTATTTAAGAAAATTACCATGCTATTTAAGAATCTCAAAATAATCTAAGTGAAGCATGAGAGATCAATAGTTTCTATAAAACAATTCCACCACCGTGCTCTAAAAAATATAAGGGAAGTACTAGAGCAAAACTATATAACTCAAATGATATAAGCGAAGCACATAGAGTATTCTAACAAATTCCAAATCATGTATGGCCCTCTCAAAAGGTGTGTACAGCAAGGATGATTGTGGTAAACTAACAAATAAAGACTCAAATAATACAAGACGCTCCAAGCAAAACACATGTCATGTGGTGAATAAAAATATAGCTCCAAGTAAAGTTACCGATAGAAGTAGACGAAAGAGGGGATGCCTTCCGGGGCATCCCCAAGATTTGGATTTTAGGTGTCCCTAGATTATGTTGGGGGTGACATTGGCATCCCCAATCTTAGGCACTTGCCACTCCTTGTTCCATAATCCATCAAATCTTTACCCAAAACTTGAAAACTTCACAACACAAAACTTAAAGTAGAAAATCTCGTGGGCTCCGTTAGCGAAAGAAAACAAAAGACCACTTCAAGGTACTGTAATGAACTCATTCTTTATTTATATTGGTGTTAATCCTACTGTATTCCAACTTATCTATGGTTTATAAACTATTTTACTAGCCATAGATTCATCAAAATAAGCAAACAACACACGAAAAACAGAATCTGTCAAAAACAGAACAGTCTGTAGTAATCTGTATCTAGCGCAAGATATGGAACCCCAAAAATTCTAAAATAAATTTCTGGACATGAGGAATTTATCTATTAATCATCTGAAAAACGAATTAACTAAATATCACTTCCCAAATAAAAATGGCAGCAGTTCTCGTGAGAGCTAAAGTTTCTGTTTTTTACAGCAAGATTAACAAGACTTTCCCCAAGTCTTCCCAATGGTTCTACTTGGCCAAACACTAATTAAACACAAAAAACACAACCAAAACAGAGGCTAGGTAAATTATTTATTACTAAACAGGAGAAAAAAGAAAGGAATAAAAATAAAATTGGGTTGCCTCCCAACAAGCGCTATCGTTTAACGCCCCTAGCTAGGCATAAAAAGCAAGGATAGATCTAGGTATTGCCATAATAGTAAGATAGATCATTAAAACTCATTTCATATTCTCTACGTTCGGCAGAAAGTTTTCTTTGAGGCAAGAAAAAGTAATCAAAAGGGCTAAATTTAATGGGGCAAAAGTCCCCAAGATCAACCTTGGGAGGTATAGGTTCCTCCTTTGGTCCTTCGTATTGCACAACCAATTCATCATTATAAGCATTCTTTTGACATAACTTTGTGAGCCTATATTCAAGAGAATATCCTAGTTCATTATTTCGAATGGCCAAATCATCATTAAGTTTAGAAATTCTATCAACTAAAACATTGGTAGGAACCCTTTTTCTAAGATTTTCATTGAAAGCAACATAGTCCAGAGATTGAAAACGCATTATTTCTTCTTGATCAAAAAGGATAGCCTCTATGGGAGGACGGCAAGCATCCACCCTATAATGCGCAAAGATTTCTTTGGCCTCTTTTATTATGAATCTAAACTCATGATCCAAAAAGATAGTAGTGGCACGCTTAATAGAAGAATGCTCAACAATAATATTACCACTACCAGCACAGAATTTTTTTGTATGTAAGATGGGGGGGTTCTTTAGCAGGAGCATCAGAATTTTTCATGATATTATTATTGTCCATATCGACAATAATTTCCCCAATTTCAGACATAACGGCAGAAGGTGCAAAGGGCAAGAAAAAGGCAAATAGAGAAAGAGAGGGAGGATAGAGAGAGAGGGCGAATAAAATGGCAAGGGTGAAGTGGGGGAGAGGAAAACGAGAGGCAAATGGCAAATAATGTAATGCGGGAGATAAGGGTTGTGATGGGTACTTGGTATGTTTGACTTTTGCGTAGACTCCCCGGCAACGGCGCCAGAAATCTTCTTGCTACCTCTTGAGCACTACGTTGGATTTCCTTGAAGAGGAAAGGATGATGCAGCAAAGTAGCGTAAGTATTTCCCTCAGTTTTTGAGAACCAAGGTATCAATCCAGTAGGAGGCTACGTGCGAGTCCCTTGTACCTGCACCAAACAAATAACTCCTCGCAACCAACGCGATAAGGGGTTGTCAGTCCCTTCACGGTCAGTTACGAGAGTGAGATCTGATAGATATAATAGGATAATATTTTTGGTATTTTTGTGATAAAGATGCAAAGTAAAATAAAAGCAAAGTAAAAAGCAAAGGAAATAGCTAAGTATTGGAAGATTAATATGATGAAGATAGACCTGGGGGCCATAGGTTTCACTAGTGGCTTCTCTCAAGAGCATAAGTATTTTACGATGGGTGAACGAATTACTATTGAGCAATTGACATAATTGAGCATAGTTATGAGAATATCTAGGTATGATCATGTATATAGGCATCACGTCCGAGACAAGTAGACAGACTCCTGCATCTACTACTATTACTCCACTCATCCACCGCTATCCAGCATGCATCTAGAGTATTAAGTTCATGAAAACAGAGTAATGCCTTAAGCAAGATGACATGATGTAGAGGGATAAATTCATGCAATATGATAAAAACCCCATCTTGTTATCCTCGATGGCAACAATACAATACGTGCCTTGCTGCCCCTAATGTCACTGGGAAAGGACACCACAAGATTGAACCCAAAGCTAAGCACTTCTCCCATTGCAAGAAAGATCAATCTAGTTGGCCAAACCAAACTGATAATTCGAAGAGACTTGAAAAGATAACCAATCATACATAAAAGAATTCAGAGAAGATTCAAAT